>NC_041338.1:32158617-32506117 GCF_004354835.1 Perca flavescens
TGACGACCGCACGTCCCTGAGAAGCTGGGATTGGTTGAGGAGACACTCCTTCAGCTTGTCCTCAGTCAGGGTGAGACGCTCCTCCAGCACTGAAACAGTCTTTGTGATGAGGGGTGGGGGGGAATAATTATAAAGCAGTCATAGAATAATTATAGAAGTGGAAAATCTGAAGAGCAGAGATCAGTCTGAGAGCTTTGAAATCAATCATGTCTCCATTATGGAAAAATAACATAAGTGCTAAAGAGAGACAGAAGAGGCTTTTTAGTTGTTGTGACACATCAGGGTTTTTTTTTTTTTTTTTTTTTCAGGAGAGCAGCATTTAAGCCTCGATGCTGAGAGTAGCTCATCAGCACGGTTCTGATGATAAAAATTCTACCAAGGGTTTAAAAGCCTTTTAAAAAAAAAGATATTCATAGTTTGTTCTACAGCTCATTATGTTTCACTTTTTCATGAATTATCACTTTTTTAAAGATTGGAAGCAGAAAATGCAGCAAATACTTTTAATCGTTGGCCACTTTGTCTCAAATACAAAATAAATCCAGCAGCAAATTAGATTTATTTAGCATTTTCTGGAAGATTTTCGGTTACAAATGCACAGCAAACTCATCTTTCTGATCTTTCTGGAGTGGTTTACTGGTCTGGCCCACTTGAGATCAAATTAGGGGTATGTGGCCCATGAACTAAAAAGAGTTTGACACCCCTGTTCTAGAGGCTTATGCGTGCCTCCCAAACTTTCATATTTTCATTTTATATTTCCCCATTTTTATGATGTTTTTTGGGGGGATTTCACACCCTGCCAATATCTCGAGTTGAAAGTTTGGACCTTTACTAATAGCTGACCTGAGTGAGAATATCCAACTGTTGAACAATGTGCCGCAGGGTGGAGTCCAGACTTGATGGATGCCCTGAGAGAACTTCCAGGGGGTGTGTCTGCCCTCTCTCCTCTTCCTCTCTCCTTCCTCTTCCGCCGTCCCCAGTCTGGCTCCAAACAGTCGTACGTGCCCTACCGGTACTCTCGTCTCCCATCCATCCTCCCACTCTTGAAGTGGCCTCGCGATGCGCCAGCAAACCGTTGGAGTGGTGAGCGTTGGCGTTGGAGTGATGACTGTTGGCAGCGGCCTGTGTAGGCGTTGTGTGTGTTCGACCGTTTAAGATCTGGAGATGAAAGAGAGAGAGAAAGAGAGAGAGAGAGAGAGGTCCTCAGCTAATTGATTTTCAGTGCATTGTGCTCACCTATTTTTGTGCAGGTGTTTTCTTTGACAAAAGTGCAGTGCTAAGGTCTGCCATGAATTTTTCTCTCGTCAAATGCATTGTATCCAAGAAGAAATCCACACTACTAAATCAAATCACCACTGTGACACCGTGACATTTAATTGAGGACATGGCAGTAAAACAGTGGGATCTCAAAATAACATCCCATTAAAGGCGTCCAGCCTGATGCAACTGGAATTCTGCTGGAAATGTGCAGGAAGCGAAGAGTGAGAGACGACTAGAAAAAGAGTAACATTCTTCTAGAAAATGTTAGTGTGCTCGCTTCCACTGTAAAACTGCAGTTAAAAACATTTGAAACAGCTTAAATGTGTAAGTGTAGGCAGCACTCAAACAAGTGAAGGTAGAAGTTTACAGTACATGCTTAGACAAACTGAAAACTCAGTGGAGGTGTAAGCACTTAGGGCTGCAACTAATGATTATTTTAATTGTCGAATAATCTGTTGATTATATTCTTGATTAACAGATTAGTTGTTTGGTCTAAAAATGTCAGAAAAAGGTGACAAAGGTTTTCCAAGGCCCAAGATGCCGGCCTTTGTCCACAACTCTAAGCAGGGTTCCTGCAGGATTTACTAAATCAAATGCAAGACTTTTGGGGATCTACGTAAGAACTATATCACGACATTAAAGTACAACGAACTACAGAGTCACAAAAATACTTGCAAAGTAAATAAATGTATTCAAATGTAATAAAAGTGACACAGAGTAATAATAATCTGTACATATACAGCTAATTATATTTGGACTATTGAAAGGAAGAACTACAACACCACAGAATAAAAAAAAAGTATTTCAATGAGCATGACGTGGACGTAGAAATGAAGACCTGTTTAAAATTATTTAAGACCTAGAACACAATAATGCAAATGTAAGGACTTTTATTTAAGATTTTTTAAGACCCCGCAGAAACCTTGTCAAAGATATTCAGTTTACTGTCACAGAGGAGTGAAGAAAATACAAAATATTCACATTTAAGAAGACTTTCTTTTCATCGAAAAATTCCTAAAAAAAAACGATTAACTGATTATCAAAATAGTTGGTGATTAATTTAATAGTTGACAACTAATCACTCTGATCTTCGCAGCTCTATAAGCACTGGAATTTCAGTTGTTAAAGTGCTTATATTATGCTATTTGGCTTTTCTCCTTTCCTTTATTATGTTAAATATCTTTTTGTGCATGTTATAGGTTTACAAAGTGATAAAGCTCAAAGTCCCCCCCCAAAGGGACTTACCATCTCCAACAGAAAACACTGTTCACAAACTGCTCCAAACAGCTCTACTGTAGTCCAGCCTTTACTTCAGAGACAAACGTGGTCACTTTGTAACACACATTATAACGCTCGCCTAGCTGCTAGCGTGGCACTCCCTCAGACTAGCTAGCAGTACTTACTGTACATGTGCGACTCCCAACAAAGATGGAACAGAAGTGAGATGTCTCACTCTGTAGCTAAAACAGAGAGCTCAACAAACAGGGTGAAAAGAGGAGCTGCAGCAATGTGCAGTCCAACAAATATATGGCGTTTTCTGAAAATTACACCACATAAACCTATCCTGGTACAACTTCTAAATACAATTATGAACCTGAAAATGAGCATAATATGAGCACTTTAATATTAATGCTAATACAACACCATAAAAGGAGCCCTTAACAGCGAGCCAGCTTTATTGTCGGAAATGTACAGGAATCGGAGTATTAATTAGCCAGTCTAATATGCATTAGTGAGACATTATGCTATTCAGGTTTAGCCAACATCCTTCCTGCCTCATTGTTCTGTGTCAGTGGAGTAGGCCTTGAACCTGTTGTAACTCAGCAGACAAAAGGAAGTGACTCACACTGCTGGATTAGTGACTGAATGACCGACAGACTAACTAACTTGCAAAAGTTCACAAGGTTATTTGCACAAGACAGGAAGAGTGACAGCCACAGATCAAAACAGAGAAAATCTACTTCTTTTTATTTGACCTTTACTTGTATTGAGAGTGCTCTTGACAAAAGGACTTTCCTTTTCATAAGTGGAGAAAAAAAAAACCCCGGTGGGAGACTGAACAAAGAGAGAGAACATGATGTTCAGTTTAACCAGGGACACGTTTTCCTCGTTCATCATGTATCCGGGCAGAGACAACAGAGCATGACTTCACATTTAAATAGTTTCACACATGCACAACAGAAGCTTTACAGTGAGACGTGCTGCCGCTCAAGGACACCAAGAACAACATTTGGGAGTTTGCGATTTCAAATTAGCAACTTTTTAGTCACAAAACTTCTGCTCCAACTTGGACTGAAAGTTTTCAACTATGACATCAAGTCAAAAACAAACAAATGAAAAAGTTTCACAAACGGAGTGAAGTGCCTTCATTTATTAATGAACTGATTGACAGGTAAACGTCAGCTTTAGTAGGGCTAGAGAACATACACGTGTTGTTCTTACCAGAGCCTTTTAAGCTCTAGCTAACTCACTTGCATTATTTTTGTTTAACTTTGCCATCGATCCATTAAACTAAATAGTTGAGGAATAGCTGAAATGACCCATCATAATTATCAAGGGCCAACAGGGACATCTTCAAATTGCTTGTTTTGTCAGATGAAAGTCCAAACCCCAAAAATATTCAATATAAAATAACTCAGTGGTTAGCACTTCTGGCTCACAGCAAATAGCCATTGCAGAGTTGGATCCCCGGTCTGGACAGGGCCTTTCTGTGGGGAGTTAGCATGTTCTCCCTGGGTTTGTGTGGGGTTTTGGGCTTTGGGCTTTTTACTATCCAAGCTCTCTGCATTTGCTTCTGATCAGCAGCGCACACACACACACACACACACTCCCAAAAACGGCACAAACCATGACACGTTGAATAGCTGTAGTCAGATCAGTGTCTAGACTCTACTCATAAACAGCACCAAGTGAAGAACCATTGGGCTTTGGACCCAAAATAATAGTAGGGTCTTGTTGTGAAAGGTGGAAGGAGGCAGGTGGTTCATGGAGTGCACAAAGAGCAGCAGAAGTGGGGAAATAAATGAGGGATGTGTCAGGAGGATGGAGTAGGAAGGAAGAGGAGGGTGAAGAGGAGGAGGGTGTCACACATTCCTGGCCTAATGCATGGAGAAATCGATTCCGGCTCGCTTCCTGCACACCGTCTTCACTTCAAAGAGAGCATGGAGGGAGGCAGCAGAGGAAGGAGGGATGGAGAGAGGAGAGGAGTGTGTGAGCGTGGTGTGTGTGTGTGAAGAAAAGAGGAGGGCTAGCTGCTCTTAACTCCTGAGTGGAGGTGAACAAAGCTGTCAGTGTGTGGATGGCGAGTCTCTCTTGCTATCTCTGCTCATTTCTCTCTTTATTTTCTTCTCTCTTTATTCCTCCACCCCCTCCTCCTTGGACACATCTGGCCAACATCTGCTCTGCTCATTTACACCCCCCCCCCCCTCGTGCCAGGAAGTTTGGGTTCAATCAAACATTTAACAGGCAGGGTACCCCGGCTGCCCCGAGTGTCAAATCAACGCACACACAAGCAAATTCAAACACATACTGTACAAGCACGGACAAAGAAGATTGTACGAAGCCAATGAGCAGCAGATAACTGGGAAAATAAAGCATAACCTACGGAAGCATACGATGTGATTACAGCTACATTTTGAGAATTGTGCAAACAAATAAAACATCTTGCAAGATATTCACAAGTTAGAAGCATGTAAACATGTTAATTGGTAGCTATTTACCCTATCAGGTCCATTAGGACTGTGCCAGAAATGCAAAAATAGTTGTAACAAAAAGATTGATTATAATACTTTCAATGCACATAGAAGCTAAGCTAAAGCCAGAACCTTTCTGAGATAAAATCATCTCTACTAAACTATGAGGAACGTCAGGGGTCACGGCTCGCTGTAACTGCAGCTAGTAGTGGCAGGAATGTGGCGATGGCGTGATGCCAGCCAGGGTTTTTTGTGCGATGAGAGATGAGTGGGCGGTTTGGGTTAGAGTGGCCGAGCAGAGCAGAAACTAGCCACTGTGATAATAAGGGGGCAGTGGGAGTGACGTGCCCGCGCCCGAGTGATGATAGTGAAGCAACAATGTCCACGTTGTCTCCACGCGGCGTTGTGAACGAAGGACTCATTGGATTCTGTGACAAACAGACTGGGTGCAGAATGTTTGGTGAAAGGTTAGCAGGTTATGAGGGCTTTTGATCAAATATAATCAAAAAAAAAATGGTTTCACACTGTACACTGCATACAAATTGTACTATTACTAGAGCTGTAACGATTCCAAATTTCACTGTACAATTAATTGTCTCAGAGATTGTAAATCTTACTTAAATCTTACTTTTTTAAACAAATTCAAATTTTGAATGTATTCCAGGATACATCTTGGGGTACTGTTATGTGACCCAGATAATGTAATAACACTAATACACAGCTTATGAAGTAAACAACGGCTCTTTATTATCATAAAACATTTTCTTTCTAACTGTATCCCCCCCTTGTCATTTTTGTTGCTATGAATGTGTATAGGGTCAAGTGCAAACAATAATGAAATATATTGTCCGACCACTTATATATAAATAAATAATTGGCATATCTACACAAAATCAACAATAACCAGTCATATGCCTTAAGACCTTAGCTAATGTTAGAAATTGATTTTGGTTAAAGGTCCCATCACATGCTGCTTTTTGGATGTGTTTACATAGACCTTAGTGGTCCTCTAATACTGTATCTGAAGTCTCTTTTATAAAGGCCTTAGTGGTCCCCTAATATATCTGAAGTCTCTTTTATATAGACCTTAGTGGTCCTCTAATACTGTATCTGAAGTCTCTTTTATAAAGGCCTTAGTGGTCCCCTAATATATCTGAAGTCTCTTTTATATAGACCTTAGTGGTCCTCTAATACTGTATCTGAAGTCTCTTTTATAAAGGCCTTAGTGGTCCCCTAATATATCTGAAGTCTCTTTTATATAGACCTTAGTGGTCCCCTAATACTGTATCTGAAGTCTCTTTTATATAGACCTTAGTGGTCCCCTAATACTGTATCTGAAGTCTCTTTTATAAAAGGCCTTAGTGGTCCCCTAATATATCTGAAGTCTCTTTTATATAGACCTTAGTGGTCCCCTAATACTGTATCTGAAGTCTCTTTTATATAGACCTTAGTGGTCCCCTAATACTGTATCTGAAGTCTCTTTTATATAGACCTTAGTGGTCCCCTAATACTGTATCTGAAGTCTCTTTTATATAGGCCTTAGTGGTCCCCTAATACTGTATCTGAAGTCTCTTTTATATAGACCTTAGTGGTCCCCTAATACTGTATCTGAAGTCTCTTTTATATAGACCTAAGTGTTCCTCTAATACTGTATCTGAAGTCTCTTTTATATAGACCTTAGTGGTCCCCTAATACTGTATCTGAAGTCTCTTTTATATAGACCTTAGTGGTCCCCTAATACTGTATCTGAAGTCTCTTTTATATAGACCTTAGTGGTCCCCTAATACTGTATCTGAAGTCTCTTTTATAAAGGCCTTAGTGGTCCCCTAATATATCTGAAGTCTCTTTTATATAGACCTTAGTGGTCCCCTAATACTGTATCTGAAGTCTCTTTTATATAGACCTTAGTGGTCCCCTAATACTGTATCTGAAGTCTCTTTTATATAGACCTTAGTGGTCCCCTAATACGTATCTGAAGTCTCTTTTATATAGGCCTTAGTGGTCCCCTAATACTGTATCTGAAGTCTCTTTTATATAGACCTTAGTGATCCCCTAATACTGTATCTGAAGTCTCTTTCCCAAAATTCAGCCTTGGTGTGGAATTATAGCCACTAGAGCCAGTCCCACAATGAGCTTTCCTTAGTATGTGACCTCATAAGGAGAAGATTCCAGATCGGCCCATCTGAGCTTTCATTTTCTCAAAGGCAGAGCAGGATACCCAGGGCTCGGTTTACACCTATCACCATTTCTAGCCACTGGGGGACCATAGGCAGGCTGGGGGAACGCATATTAATGTTAAAAAACCTCATGAAGTGAAATTTTCATGCCATGGGACCTTTAAACAAAGAAACAGCGACTATGTAAAAAAAAAAAAAACAATTAGACAATTATGTAATAATGGCTACAGGCCTAACTATTACTGCAATACATGAACATGTTTTCACATGGCTAATAATCAGATGCAAAGTAAGAGATGCCAATCCATAATTATTCATTGCTTATACTGTTGATAACTTGATAACGTATGACTGCAGCAGATTTACCTAACATAGAAATGTTAACAGAAGAGCAGCCTGTGTTAAAATGCTAACATTAGCGGTGATGTTTTACAAAACAAAGCCTCCCCTCCATTTCTAAATTAAATGACAGAATCGCAGATGTCCGATCAAAAACATGATTATCATGAGCACCAGAATAAGCTGCGCTCTTTCTGTTGACAGGAAACCACTATGACCCTTATATAAAAAGAGCTGTTTGATCTTAATAGAAGGGCCTCTCTGATGTTGCGCCTCCCCCGCTCTACCTGCAGCCACATACTCAGCTGTAAAAAACTGCCTGATGTTTATTATTTAACATTGAAAATCCCTTTCATGTGAGAAAAGATCTTCCAATGCTAATTACTTAAACAACACTTCACTTTTTCCCCAATTATCACTCAATCAGATGTCATTTCAAAATGACTGAAAATTGTATACATCATATTTTTTTAATGAAGCTCTAGTTAATAAAAAAAAAGTCCTTTTCAAAAATAATTCTCAGTCAGCCCTCCTATATTCTACATGTATTCAACAACATAGATATAACGTGTTTTATCAGTGGATGTGAATCTTATGCTGCGTACTCCGGCCCGTCACATTGGCCACTGGAGAGGACACACGTGCTCTCAAGCTTTGTGATGTTAAGTACTCGCACTGGGCCGCCTGCCCTCGTGATGCCAAGCACTGGCTGGGTTTACATGCTGACCATAATGCGACAAATATTATAAGCACTACTTAAAGCTATAGTGCGCAACTATTTCATATTAATGACCGCCCGTTACATTTAAGCCATTGTCAAATTAGTTGATACAAAGCTAATTAAGCCCTATCAGCTCCACAAAACACTCTGTATTTCTCAGTAGGGCTATGTTTACAAAATGGCATAGTCCCGCGGCATTTGCGCGCAGCAGCTCCAGTGATGCATTTTACGTCACCGCTGAGAAAGGGCAACAGCGGCATTCAGATTTTGGAGACAAAGAGGACATAAAAATGAAAAGACATTTACCTCTTCTGTCCATGTTTTTTCTTTCTCTATCCTCTGTGTCCTCCTTGATTTGATGGGATAAACGCTTTTAGCAACTGGGTGGAGGAGGGGTGGGGGGTGGTGCGTGATCACCGAAGGTTTGCACCATGTGGATGTGCCGACAGTGCTTTTGTCATTACTTAGAATTCCTCATGGAGGCGACAGAAACTATGCACTATAGCTTAAAAGGTGAAAACGTGACTGCACAAATTCTATAAATTGACACTCAAATAATCTATGGGACATAGGGTTAATAAACGCATAACATTTTTTAAAAAGTATGAATAAATGAACTATTAATGCAACAAGAGCTGTTTGAGGTTGAAATTGTGTAAAGATGAAAAGCAGGTAAACGTCCAGCTAGACACATGAAGGAGCAATTGTTATTAAACGGTAACCACCACAAAAAAAACTTTTCTAAGATTCCATTATACTTGAAACATGAACTTCTTCATTAAAATATTCATGACATATTCAAAATGTCATTACAGGACATACAAAACGTGCAATAGAGCAGTGAACAACATAATAAAGTGCAATTAATGGTCAGAGTGCAACAACTAGTGTCCCCAGACATATTCCAGACATCTTTTCAAAAGGTACTGTGCAAAAACAACAGTGCAAAACAAAACAGTGTTTCTAACAGTTGTGTGATCAGAGACGTTACAAACCCCGGGTAAATATTGGAGATGTATTTGAAAGATGGAGACAGCTTAGAGCCCAAAAAGACACAGAGTTGCATAATTTCCTCCTGAAAAGGTAAGAATTAGCTTCAGGCTAATTTATCACGGCTACTAGGGACAGGCAACGGTGAGTTATTTGAAGCCAAGAGAGGGGGGGGCTGTAAATCAGGAAGAGAGGACCGTGAGTTTGCAGTGAACATGCCGTTTTTTTAGGTCGAGTAGAATCTATCTCCGTTGACTCTCGTTCATATTTTTTAGAAAGATGCATCCTATGGACCGGAAGTAGAAGGGCGTGACTTTGGCTTGTTCGTGACCTCCTACTTCTGAATGTATTGACTGGAACACTACGAAACGTATACTGCCCCCATCAGTTCCAGAAGAGGCGCAGCACTGATGCTGCTAACACTGGCATCGGTGTTCACGGTGCTTCAAAAAAATGGGAATTGTCAGTGTTTTGTCATTTTAGAACCGAAAGGTATCGCAATTATCGGTTCTCGTGACATCCCTACCCGAGGCCACTGTGTGCATCTGCTGGAGTTTGATAAAATCGTTGGTGGATTTCAATCACTCCATGACTTGTTGACCAGTTGCCACTATTTCTAGCTTTAAATCTCCCATTCTGGCATGTTTTTGGAACAATACATACAGTATTCTGGTCTTTACAGAAGTATATATATGCTGCATGATATTTACTTCCTTACTTGTACTTGTAATACTGTCCCATTCTCACATTTGACTAATCAAAAATGTGAACACACAACCTCACAATAGCAGAAATACACATATGTACATCTCTTTTCAACTCTTTCTGGAAAGTGGGAAAACACACAAACACACAGTCCATTTAGTTATATGTGTGAGCTTTTTCAGCAGAGTAGCATGAGTAAACAAGTCTGAGGCTGGTTCACTTTGTCACTCACTGTGGCGCTCACAGGAAACGGACTATTAGCAACCGTCAAGCCCCATCTGAAAGAGGTAAGTAAACCACTGCTGGACTTCCTCCTGAGCCTTTTATCAAGTATGTCATCATGACACAACAGCATGGCTTTATTTGGGAAGCTACGAAGATTTAAAATGTGCCGCTCTTTGTCACGTACAATTGATATGTTTGCTATGATTCAGTTTGATTTGCCTTCACAGACAATGCAGAAATCTTTTAAGGAATGTTTCGGCACGGAAAATGGTCAAATTAGAACTCACAAGATATGGAATATTGGCATCTGTCTTTGAAACCTTTGTCTAACTCTAGTGTGTACCTATCAAGTAACCTTGCCACCCCTTTCCTGTATTAGATGGTTGGGTGGTACTGAAATTGGTCACAGGATGCCATGTCATTTTGTTAATAGAGCAGGCTCCATGGCGGGAGGAAATCCTTGTTAAAAATCAAGAGGCATTACTTGGCCCTGACCCTCCGCCCTGCTTTCACTTTTCTATTTTAGCAGACCAACACACTTGCAAGTAAATGGTTGCCCTCTGGACACTAACACAAATGCATTCCAAGCAAACATTAATAGTGGCACGTACACACACGTACTCTTGGCTGAAATCCGTACCAAAAGATGGACACACACGCAAACAATTATTCACTCAACAACTAGCACCGCACACCCAAACGCAACTCACACAGCTGGAGTCACTCTCCAGAATTCTTCCCTTGATTATTAACAGCAGTCAGGACCCTACTCTGCTCGACACAGTCACATAGAGGATAACCTCTTGAACTTGCTGAGACTCCAAGAAAATGGTACTGCATTAAAAAAAAAAAAAAAATCAGAAACACAGACACTTAACTCAATTCTTTAACAATTATATCGCCTCATGGTGTCAACATTCATTTTATCCTCAGCTAGGTCCAAGAGATAACCCTGTGTTTTTTTGTGGTTCTTTGTGTAAAAGTGAGACTAACTATTGCTCCCATACTTGCTCCAGCTCCTTACCCAGAGATTTGACAGTGTGCTTTTGTAAGCAAGGGGTCAGTTTGCCAAGGCCCCTGCCTTAAGGGTGGTGGGGCCCACATTGCTGCGAGAGAACACAGGAAATAAAAAGATCAATAGTACACTGTCAAGTCTCTCTATAACAGCAATTCAATTCATCTCTTAGTATTTATGCAATATTTTAAGCACTACAAACTGCATTACAGATGTGGAACAAAAACCAAAATGATCCATTCAGGCGACACCGCTGCATGAAATTACAGGAAACAGGATAACAGTGGTTGTGGTTGCAGAGGCAGCAGTCATTGGCCAGTGTTCAGAAGGTCATTAAACATGCCCCCGAGAGGGGCCACTCCATTGATGCAGAGGAGACGCCAATACAGAGTCCCCGCTTAAAAAAACTCAGGGCAAAAAAAGTTGAACCTGGCTCACATTTGCTGCAAGGCAATGTAACGTCATCCGGTAAGGTTATACGCACAAGCACACATTCCTGGTAGATTACTTTGTAACATGAATGCTGTATTCTACCTCTCTATCGTTTTGACGAAAGATAAAATGATAGTAACTAAAACCCTTGCATCATAGTGTCACTGTTTGGGCATCTGATGAGCTGAAAACCTTTTGTATTTTAAATTGTTTTGTTCTTGTGTTTACTACTCAAACCAGACTTCCTGGATAATTTTTTCATTGTCTCACCGGTACTTGAAACAACATGCCCCAACCAATGGTTTTTGGTCTGTGTGCCCACTTAATCATAGTAGTACCTGTATTAGTAAAAGTAGAAGTAACAGCTTTAGCTGCAGTATTAGTATACATGTTAGTAGCAGAAAGAGCAGAAACGACGATATTTCAGAAAGAGCAGAAGAGGAAACTACCATCTTGTAATTTTGGAGCCAGAGTCTGCGCAGTAGTGATCGGGTAGTGGAGCCGCGTTATCAAAGTCCAGCTCAAACACCCGCGTCAATCACAGCTGTCAATCACTGTTTTTATAGCACCAAATAACTAATGAAAACAAAAACGTATTAGAAAAAGTACACACTTTAACGAACAGCGGAAAAAAAACATCTTTGGAAAAAAAAAATTATTTCACGTGTACTTTGATTTTTAGTTTGGTCCATGTCCCATCCGCTAACATAGAGGGGTGACCTGTGGCATCCAGCCACTAGGGTGCGATTAAGAAGTTTTGGCTTCACTTGCACAGTCTATGCATTAACCCCAAGGGGGCAAAGGCTCTTATATACTAGACGCAGCCCAGCTGGCGCGTGCAAATGTGACGTTGTGGGATCGCCATGACTATTCATACCCGCACTGGTGCTCGCAATACTAGTTGCAGTCTTCTCCTGAACAGCGGTGGCGCTAATGAGCAAAGGCTACCAACGTTGCTCTTTCTACAGACTACAAGAAGAAGAAAAAGGTAAACAACGGCAGAACTGGCAGCAGCATTGCTGTCAATGTTTCCATTTGATTCGATGACCTACTTCATCGGATCAAGCCTTTCATTCACCATACAAGAGCTCATCTTAACCCAGTAAGTTTACAAGAGAGACTTGCAGTCACTCTGAGAGTCCTGGCATCCGGTTGTCGGCAAACTCGTTCAGCCGTGCGTGACCTCAGCTTGCGCGCCATAAATCGGGCACGCCGGCAGGATATTACATCATTTTGACGTCACAATGGCGCGCGCCACCTTGGATGCAGCTAGTATACCGTACGTTTAAGCCTCTCTCCAAAACGCGTACCTCCTATGGCGCCATTTTGATGCTAACAAGCCATCACCCGCTGTTAGCATTCCATTGACTGCCATTCATTTTGGCGTCACTTTGACAGCGAATAACTTTACATCTGAAGCGTTTAATTTGTCCATTGTTTATTTTTAAAGAAACACGACAATGTATAAAAGGTTCCATTACCTTGTACCTCACGTTATAGCTCCGTAGCAGACGTTTCTATAAAAATAGGCTAACGATTGTGTCATAACCACGCAACTTACTGTTGCATAGTAGAGGAATTACCGTACACTACAGGAGAAGCTCGCAGGCAGTTTCGACTTACATTAGCTGTTTAAGTTTAATTACTAATGTTAACTAGCATTTTAGTTAGCAATAATTAGCCTGTGCCTATGTTATCTCCTTACATATACCTACGCGCTCCATCTCTGTAAGATTGGGAATGATTGAGATTTCTCTTGGCACAGCTACCAGAAGACTTACAACTTTCAAACAGATTGCTCACGTCACATTTACGTCTTCAAGCTCAGTCGGAGGCTGCGCAGTAACGCTCAGCGCTCACCGGAAAAGTGCTTCTAATAGTCTTCACTGGCCTCCGTCCAGAGCAACGGGATCTATTGGTCCATTTATTTAACAGTCTATGATTAACCACTGGTACAGAATGCCTGCTAAAAGTGGAATGAAATACAAACTGTCCTTAAAAACTCACCTGCCTCCTGTATGGTAATAAACAAAGACACACAAAATACTCCACCCCTGACCTTTAACGGGAAGTGGCAGGTAGAACTGGCAAGAGATCTAAAGCGTCCAAAGGCTGTTTTCTGTCTTACTGCCATGATACCACATCAGAGGATTCATTTGCCATTCATCTCTGTCACACCTAATTGTCATGTACCCAGGTGCTCTATCCACACCCGCACAAAGATGTTCTCACTCGCATATGGACACACAAACTGACACACCAAAACGTATGCAGACTAGGAAAACAAGCACACAGTCACATGAACACACACAAGTTATGTAACTATAATTTAGTTGGAGCCACTAATTTGATCTAACAGGATCTTAGTCAGAGGTGCGGCAACCTTGATGTTTTTTTAAAATGCTTGAGCTGAAAGACGGGCAGGAAGCCAATAGAAGGTTCATGTGGCTTTGAGGAAGTGGATACATCCTCTTTATTTCTCAACCTCCCTCCCTCCCTCCTTTTCTCTCCACTTTCTGTCTATCTCCGACATCCGCACAGCAGCCACCCACACGCTCAGTCAAAAATATCCTGCTTGGCGGTGGATTGCCATTAAAACCACTGCGTTTTCTGACCGCATCTCTCTCTCTCTCACACACACACACACACACACACACACACACACACACACACACACACACACACAAAAACAGCACAACTTAACTACAACTACTCACGATTGTACATGAAAGCACAGACCAGCACACACCAAACGCATTCACACACCTTTATAGAAACACACACTTGATTCAACCCAAGAATACAGTGTTTCTTACAAACACATTACAAGGACATACGCAAGTAAGCAATTCTCCCATCATGAGAAACAATCCATGTCCAAGCCAAAACACACAGGCAAACAATAATTCCTCCACAAATACAAAGTCTATTGAATGAATGCAGTGCCGCAGCCATTCATTCATAACAAACGTTCCTCACTCCGAGGCTTTATGTAACAGGGGTCCTCGTTGGCTCTATAATCGTAGCATGGTGTCAGCTTTTATTTGATAAGTTCTGCATAAATGCCGCTTCTGGACAGAAGGTGTGGATTCAATCCCGATGGCAGACGAGATGTATTCCTGAAAATGTGTGAACACCGGTAGATGGAGACAGAAAAAGTGAGAGAGAGTGGGAAGCGGAGACAGTGTCTTATTATGTAATTGATGAAGAATTATGTATAACTTGTATAATTTCGTCCTGCATAATGCCATGGCCATCAGTCTGTTTATATACACACTAGAGATGTTCTGAGCTGATCCCAAGTATCGCTTTGGGGCAGATCGAGGAACCCTTCCAGCTACCATTCTAAATCACAAACTCGGTCCGTGCTGGACATGCTACTGCCGCCCTAAAAGTGCTCTCTGCAAGCTGCAAGCTGCAAGCTTGGGTTTTTAACTGCTCTTTAATGTTTTATGTAAAGCACTTTGAATTGCCCTGTTGTTGAAATGTGCTATACAAATAAAGCTTCCTTGCCTAGGGCTGCACAATTAATCGCAATTTTATCAAAATCACAATATGGACTAGTGCAATATCCAAATCGCAGGGGGGTTCAATATTTGTTAAAGGAAAATATGTGTCAAATTATTCTGAATTAAGTATTGTGGTGCTGCAGAGATGTCCCGGCCTACAAATTGTATCCTACAGACAAGGAAAAAAAATCTTTGTTTGGTACAGATCCTCGCAAAAATCACACTATAATCATTTTAAATTTAATATTTTTCAATGAAAATGAGAATAATGATATTATAATTATCATTCCCTCCAATATCGTGAATCGTATCGCAATCGCAATATCAGCCAAAATAATCGCAATTAGATATATAACGTGTACTGCTGATCAATGAGTGCCGTCCAATCACTGTGATCCCTTTAAATGCCCTACAGATGCAGGATTGAACTGTAATCCACTTCTATCAGCATATGAGATACCAGGTTCAGAAAGTGAGACACGGAAACAAAAATGATTTTATGTTAGACAGGAGACAGTCTGAGAGGATAGAGAAATTAAGTAAGTGAAAGAGAAAGAGGAGGAAAGCTGAACTATATTGGTGTGAAGATGAACTCGGCACTCTGACCCAATACTGCAGAAAGAATGAGTATCTGTCGCCGAATCCCACCAAGAAAGAAGATGACTCATCGCCCGGCACTGCTTAGCTCACACAGAGAGAGAGAGAGAGAGACAGAGAGAGAGAGAGAGAGAGAGAGGTGCAACATCATCTCTTTAATCAATGTTATCGCTCATGCTCAAGAGCAAGATTTTCATAATTTTATCAGAGGAAATGATGAACATGTGGATAGGGGGTTACCATCTGACAAATCTGAAAACACTAAATCAGCAAAGAATGCACCCTAACAGAAAGTACAACGTTCACTGCAACTGACACTGCACTTCTATTCCACCAACGCACATCTCATTCACGACTAAACATCTACCAGTTGTTTGGAAGTTGCAGTTGATGTATGAGCAGTTTAAGATCATTTATTTTTTATAAAAAAAAAAAGGTGAAATATTTTGGTGTTTTCAATCCTGTGTCGCCTAATGGATAGAACACAGCACTTTCATTAGTAGGGTTACAGGTTCCCACTCATGCTAAAAATGGATACAGTGTTGACAATAGAGGGCTTTGGTTGAAGCATCCTCCAAAAAAGGTTGCTCAGTGTTTATTAGATATGGACAAGCACTTGCAGCGTTGGTGTGGAAACAGCCTTTGTTGGCCTTGAAGTGGATGGTTTTGGATGGATTCAGCTTTTACTCACAAAATATTACAAATAAAATATGATGCATTTAACTTTTCCAGTATTTTATTACGTCTTATATACGTTTTGCATGCATGCGGGTCACCACGTTCAAAGATATGGTGCGTTCTTTTTGTCTGGTAATCACGACTAGTAGCTCGAGTGTGACGTGACATTCATGTCGAAAAACGAATAACGCGGGTTGTTGCATTCTTTTTGTCAAACAATACTACGAGTCGGAGAAAAGATGGATTTTTTTAACATTTTTAGTAACATTTAGGATTCTATTCACCCAGTTATTGACATATTACACAAATATATTTCACAGTTTGATACATGAAAATTACGTTTTGATTAACGTTAGGCTACTGCCCTGCTTTCTGCTCAAGGCTCGGCTTAAAGCCATTGTTGTCATATAGCAACCGAGCGTCTCTAGCCAATTTCAGCTGCACAAGCTACAAAATAACTAATTAGGCGGTATTTAACTCCTAATAAGACTGTAGCAACATGCCTATAGGTAGCAGCATACAGTGCTATGTGTACGACTTCTTCATTTGCTTACAACAAAGACAAAAGTGCTTAAAATTGTAGAAAACCACAATGTTTACTACGTGTGATGCACGACGTAGCCATCTTTGAAAGTGAAATCGGGGTCCTCTGAGTTCAGACGACTTGACGAGTCGTATATACGACCTCAGTGGCGTTCTTTTTGCAACTTCCGGTTCGTAACTCCGGAAAAGACTCGTAAATCGACTTCGGTGGACAAAAAGAACGCACCAATAGACAACCCCAAATTACGTGACTCACAGAGACTCCTGTCTTTATTAGTGAGATGAGTCACATCGGAGCACAAGTCGTGATCTGGCCCACCGCCTGGTGAAAAGCCCTCATAATCACCAATGTGTCTCAAAAATAACAGACTAATGTTCATGATTAATTGGGCTCCAAACCCTTGATTAGTTCAATTCAAGACAGGATCTAAAAAAAAATAAGGTTTGGTTGAGAGTTACACAACAGCTTTAAATGTCATAACAAGGAGAGCGGTCTGGTGAAAGTGTGCTTCAGTAGCAGTGGATAGATGCAATGCTTGGTAACATACATATGTCTAAATCATTAACTCATGGGAGTAGTAAAAAATGTAAAAAAAACGAGTAAGTGAAAGCAGCACAGATTGCAAGTGAATTAATGTGCAGGTGGCCGAGTGAATCTGTAATCACATCTTAGTTACAGTCAGCCAGGTGATGATGCAAGTAGTCCAGTTTGCCTGCCTTCGTGAAAAAGTGTCTGCCTATGATCTGGTGTCCCAGTGACCGATATTAGGAGGACACTCCACCCACTTATATAATAACATCATGCCAAAAATGAGTCATCATCATGGGACACAGGTTAAGCTTCCTGCAGCTCCCATGAAAAGCAGCAATGCTTTCATGTTATGGGGTGTTACAGAGAACATACAGTACATATATAGAAAACAGAACCACCTAAATAGTCACACCTGCACAGACACACACACACTTAGAAAGGCACACCAAAACACTCTTCTCGACAAAGGTAGAGTATTCCCCTCTTGTGCTACTGTGTGTGTTAAAGGAAAATTCACTTTTTACAGCTAGGGTCTTATTTTCATAGTTTGGGCCATCCATATTATCTACACCACTTTTGTGGAAGCAGCTACAAAGATGAAGATAACTGCAACCAAACTTCACTGCAACTTCAGTATGTATAGAAGTTCAAACCTGAACTAGAAAGTAGATTTGCAAAATGCAGTCTCGCTGATATCATGTTCATCTTTATTTTACTCAATTCACCCAATGGGGGGATAAGTTTGATCTTCACAAGCAATTGAACAGTTAAGTTTAATCTTG
This sequence comes from Perca flavescens, assembly GCF_004354835.1. Classification (NCBI taxonomy): domain Eukaryota; kingdom Metazoa; phylum Chordata; class Actinopteri; order Perciformes; family Percidae; genus Perca; species Perca flavescens. The sequence goes on from NC_041338.1 coordinate 32,176,812, forward strand.
TCTATGACTGAATCAAATGAATGGTGTGTTGCGCGTGTGTGTTCAGTGCTGAGAACAGGTCATTCAGTGAGGTCGGGCAGGCAGGCAGTGGCGGAAATAAACAAGCATACTGTATGTGTGGCTGTAATACATGTGAGCAGGAAGCTATTAACATGGCATTACTAGACCAACAAGGGGCAGGAAATTAAATTTAACTGCTTCTGAGAAGGTTATGTCCCAGCCCTCCCTCGTGGTGGGTAATTGATTAAAATGGTGTTCCACAGCTCCTGCGCTCCTATATACATTTTCCACTCAAAGATGGTATGTTTTCTACATTTTTAGACAGCACCGCCTCATCACTCAGCTTTGAGGGCCATTTGTGTTTGTCTCTTTGTGGATATAAAATTATTTTTAAGTTCTAGCATGCTTAACTGACCAGGACACGCATTTGGCGAAAGGGTCATACAGTGGGACGAATGACATAAACGTGGGAGTTATCTTGTTTACTCTGGATTGAAGTGCAGCTACCAAGCCTACGGGCAGTCAGACTTAACCCATAGTGAAAAAGCACTACCCACATGCCCTTCCAATGCAACAACATGACATAACAGGTGATTGACAAATTAAACTAAGCTAGAGTGTTGTCCATGTGGTTTCTGCTGTGCTTCTCCTATGAGCAGTGACAGAAAAAGGCTACACTAAAACAGTTTTCTTAGGCTGAGATGAACACCTATATGCTGTATAATTAATTATGTATAATTGTAAATCACAATTGTATTACTTAAAATTAACTCTTAAATACAGGTATATCAGCAATATTGTAAACGTTTGTATCACTGTTGCACATTTTGTGAAAACGTTACTGTTGAAGATGAAATACACATCTGAGGAGCAGTAAAATGTGAAATCATAAAAGACTAAAATACATAATTGTGATCACTATACCTCTGAAAATGTGTTTAGCCACAACTATATAGCTCCACCAAAGATCAGACATACAGTAGTTTTCATTGGTTGAGTTAAATATTACGGGAAACACATCTAGTTGATCTTAACGCCAAACACCACTCAGATCCTGTCATGACTTTCTTTACACCAAGATAAGAGCTTAAGCAAACATAACCTAGATTTAGCAGGATTATGACAATGACAACAAAGGGCATTGGCATTTCAACACAAAACAAGGTGTTGAGTTGACGTACTGTAAGATTGAATGTACTGAGTCAAGGTCAACTAGACAAATACAGTAGGTCAGTTCTAACTTGAGGCCAATCTCCAGTTTTTACTTTGATCTGACATTCACATAACTGTAACTTCACTACAAGTTAGTAAGGGCCTCTCTAACATCAGAGATAGATGAATGAAGAGGTTGAGACAAAAAGCAAAGGCAAAGGGGGATCGACAACCTGATGTTTTAAGAGTATGGTTGAGGTGGCAGGAACATGTTTTCCTGACTTGGCAGGATTTCACTCTGCTTAACACCCGCAGAGCGAACACGCTCATCCTAAAGTGAACATGTGCTTGGAGGCCTTAACGCCAATGGGTCACTGTAGTGAAGTTACATACGCTATAACATTCACACCTGGGACAACATTGTGCACACTTGATCACACCCATGCAAATACACCCACACACAATTCTAGCCTTTGTCCTGATGGTGGTAATTATGTTTACCAGGAGGTACACGGCCACTGTTTAATGTGTTTAAGTTAAGCAGGCTGTTTTATTTGCACACTTCCCCTCATCGGTTACCTTTGGGCTGTTGCCATGGTCAAGAGGAACTGCCTCTGCCTTTAATAATGCCTTATATCAGAGTCTGGAGTCCTGTTTAGGCGTTTGTTAGGTTGTCTAGATGCTCTTCTAAACCAGCCAATTCAACGTTAGTATGATGGCTGTCAACAACAAACTTTAGTACTAGGCACCCTTTATTATAAGCCATATCCTCTTGTAACTTTCAATTTGAATGCACTGCATATCTGATATAACAGTCTTATTACATACTGTGAATATAAAAATATAAATGACATATGTACAGTTGCAACTGGCATTGTGAGGTTGTGTTGATGGCATCACGGCGCTAAATCCAATTTAGCCTTTTGCAGTAGCAGTGCACTAAGCAGTGTTGGGAAGTAAGGCGCTGCATGGGCGTTTTAACTACATTTCTCTGTAGCATCACTGTTTTCTGAATCAAATAGCTTTTCAGTTACTTAACGTTAACTTCTTTATTGATCAAGATTGTGGTAGCGTCCCCACACGCTACATTTCCTCCAGAATTTGGGAAGCTCAAGCGCAGCGGAGCTTTCTGCTGTGGTCTGAAACTGCTGAGGATCAGACAGGCCTACGCAGTTTACTGCAGACTGAACCGAGCAGCCATATCAGTAGCTGTGGAACGGAGGAACGACGCACCTTGTGTTTGTCATGGGTTTATGGTTCTGGGGGTGATGAGACATTTTGGATTTGAAGCCGACGAAAAAGGCGAGCCAAAAAAAGACGAGGACGCTGGAGGAAAATAGTCACGGTTTAGAGATGCATTACCGCCAGCAAGTGGACTCAAGTCGCTCCACTCTCATTCATGGACTCTTTCATTCTCTCTAGCTGCTGACAAAAGTGCAACACCTGGTGGTGAAAGTCGATATAACTGTCCGGTCCGTTCCGGCGGCTTTATATCCAACCAGTTTGAAAACGTTTTACACCAGCCCAAGCCTAGTGCCAAAAGTGCAGCACAAAATGCAAAAACTACAACTGATGGTTGGCCACAGATGCTCAATGACAGTCCAGCATCCGTCAATGACCTTGGTGTGTCAGGGCCTGTATGTCCTCTTCTAGTCTCTTACAAAAGTCCTCTTTTTTTCTTTTCTTGTAACTGCTCCCCAGGGAGGTCAGAGGTCAGGGTCATCAGCAGAACAGTTCCCCTGAAATAATCAGTGTTTTTCTCAAGGGCACTTCTGCAGGATGTTTACTGTCATGGGGACTCAAACATGAAACATGGCTCTCCAAGTTCACTTGTTGGTGGATAGATTTAATCAATGTTGCACATGTGGATTCGATTTAAGAGTGAACCTTCTTCCCAAAACATGAACAACCTTACAGAGAGCAAAGCATGACTTCAGGCACACACATTGACCAAAAGTAAAGACTAACAATAGGTCATCAAACCAGACACCGGAGAACAGGGTTATTTTTTCCCTTTGCTGTCATTTTCAGTTCCTTTCTTTCTTTGGCGCTTTTTTTTCTTTTTTTGTACATCCCATTAGTCAGTCAGCAACTCTGGTTCCTCTTGTTTCCTCACCCAATAGTTTGTATCCCTCTCTGTTATACTATATTTCCTCTTTATATTTCCACTTTTCTCACTTTTACGTGGCTCTTTAGGTTATCTGAGTTAATGGCACTGCAAAGTATTTATAAGTCTAATGTTGGGATAGCAAGTTGAGTTTTGTGTCGAGTGTTTCAAAGACACCACTATCTTTCAGGTTCATGAAATTCCAGGATTACTCGAATGCTACGTGAGGTATTAGCTACAAGTAAGGGACAAACACAGGAATACCACATTGTATTTAACAAATCTGAACAGTGTTAGTGCTGATGTTTACATCTATAGCATTAGCATTCTTTTAAATGAGCTTTGAATGGTTTGGCATTATACATTCGCTGAAAAGTTAAGCAACTCATATCCCAACCAGAGGTTTTTCTTTGGTTTCTTTCCCACCAAAGTCCCAAGTTGAGGCGAATCCTTTCACAGTGAGGAAGTGAATGAGCGTCATTGTGGCTTTGCATGGGATTAGCCCATTTTAAAGCCCCTTAGTAAGATTTACCGACATTATTCACATTTAATGGACATTCCCACCCACACATGCACATGCTGGCTAAAATGAAAATCCGTGGAATTGAAATAAGGCGGCAGGAGGCTTAATGCAAGGGAAGAAATTTCAAGGTTCATTGACCTCACTCAAGTGTGAGTATTGTGCGGATACAATGAGAGTATTGACATTATTGAAATGGGGAAAACACATGTAGGCGTTGTACCTGTTTGGATTAGTGAGCATGAACATACACTAATTATAATTTTCGTATGCAGATGTATCTCTTAAATGCAAAGCATCATCACTCAGGGGAAGCAGGTACACAGAATGAACCAGCCAAAAAATGGAGGTGAGAGTGAGCCAGGTGCACTAGCACTGCTCTGCATGGTCATACTGATGGCTTTCAACAATAACAGACAGCCTCCCCACATTCATATTTCCCATTATGGCAGGGGCCGTTCTTTCTAGTATAAGTAAACTTGATGTGTTAAGGAAATATAGCATGGCCATGTGAAAAAGGTCCTAACCACATAGTAAGTGAAATGTTGTTGAAACAATGGTTATATGCAACAGTGAGGGGCTGTATTAAACCCATAAACAGTGCCCTGCTTTCAAAGTTGATGTGATTGGGCATAACCTAACCTAACTCCACCAATCAACTCTACCAAGTGGAAAGCCATTCCTTTAATGTATTCATCGGTTCACCCAGTCTTTATTTTTTCGGTTTGTGCCATTCTGCAGGGCTACGCTTGTGCCACTGGAAACCAAAATTGCAAATATCATCTTGCCTCACAAGTTTAGGTTACCAATTAATCTTTAGTTTCACAAAAATTGAAACCTAGTGAACAGAAAATATCCAGTCTGCAACCAATCACATTACATTATTGACCAATTACAGGTCACAAATCACTAGGGCACTAAGGCAGCAGTGAAGTAAGCTCTGCAATAATATTTTTTATTAATTAAGTTAGCAACCCTGCCCACACAAGCTTTTGTGTAAACGCCATGTTGAGAAGGTATCCTGATTTAATTAGCAGTCAGCCCACTTGCCTAAAGCAGAAGCAGCACTAGATGAGAGTGTAATAAATATTGTTGCGGTGGCAACTAACTGAAAGCTATCTTCATTTATCGTGGCTGAAAATTACATATAGGGCTTATGAACAGAAATGTCAACGATCCACAGACAGCTCTAACGCTCTCCATTCCCCCTCCAAAATGCCAACCTTTGGGAAACGGGCATAGCAGGTGGCTAAATGAATGGCAAGGAAGGCCAGCTGATTAGGCAAGAGAGGCCGTCAAAGAGGAAGCAGCAACAGGTGGGCTTTGTGTTCTGTTATCGTGGGTCAGAGTGGTGGCAAAGTATGACAGCAAATCTGCATTTGCATCTGAATGATATGAATAGAATATGTGTACATATGGTAAACATCTGTGAGAACTTCCACTTTTATATTAGCTTTATGCCTATTTTTAACTTTGGGGTCATCTATCTGTTTAAGTAATTGCTTTTGGCTGTCACATAGGTTCAAAGTTCCATCTTGTCTCACACTATGCATGGAGCCGCAATGCTCACATGAATTTTGACATTTGACGACTGAGCTTTGGCAACCACGAACTTCTTGGGAGATTGTTTACTGCAATATGCTAGTTCCCTGTCTTAGCATCTCATCCTTGGTGTGGATGTAAAGTGGTTCTCTAATTTCAGCATCAGACTAGCTAGTTCTAGAAAAGTAGCTTGTGAATCTCACAAATGTTTCTTCACAGTCAAACCTAAGCTCAAAAATGATCATTGTGATCAAAATGCAGCACATAAAGTGTCACTTTCTCATCTTTAATGACTGGTTTGCATTGGTTGTCCCACATAAGAGTGTTGTATTGTTGTACTTGCCATTCCTGACAATTTGATGAGCGACATACAGTACAGAAAATGTTATAGAAACATTACCATGTCCCAAGTCAGCAGATGACATGACGCCAGCTTTAAAAAAAATTGGTAGAACATTTATGATTACACTGTCCGCAAGAAGCTTTTCATAGTTTCAAAAATGTTCCAGTTTGGGATCATTAAAGTCCATCCATCCATCCATCGAGGTTTGTTCTCCTTATATCTCTTATGTGTCAAACTCAAGGCCCAGCCCCTTGCAAATTTGGATCCGGCCCTTCATTTTAATTTAGGTTCACAGCTAATTTTGGTCCAACTAGTTGTGCACCATAACAAAAATAATAAAAAAAAAAAAATAAGGAAACATTTTTACTGTAATTATGCGACACTGCCGTGCATAATTTGACCAATTTGCCGACTTTGAGACTCAGAATTCCCCACAGAAGCAGAGAGTTTTTTTAATATTCAGGCTGTGAAACAGGTTGTTGTGAGTCAGCTGGGAGGTAGCTGCTTTTAAAAATGTAATTTTTGTTTTTCACGACTTTTTCTACGATGGCTAAAAAACGTTTTTTGCTGACTTTTTTACTCCTCATTTCCACAGCATGCGTGACGGCTGCGGACCGGCTCCGCTGCGTGTCTGCTGCGTGCGCCGTCCGTCAATACCCACCAGGTCCGGATTTGTTGCGGCACGGCTGCGGCCATGACTGACAGCTGTAGTCACGATGACCCACAAGTTCTCGCGAATTCACGTAGAATAGAACCACAAAACCAACAACAGTTAGTTTCCATCCAGAGGAGTAGAGGGGAAACAGCTCTGTGCTGTGTTTTCAAGGTGTTTTCAGGGAAATATGATCCGCCGTGAGCACGGTGTATTTTATTTTGAAAATTAACCGGATATTTATTTTGTTTCTGTGCTCGACTTCCTGTCCCGCACTATCTGCCGTGTGCTGAATTGCTGCGGAGCTCTCCGGTGTCCAGAAAAAATAGAAGCTCTGCGTATCTGCTGCAGAGGGCTGCGGACCGCCGGAGCTAGGACGGAGTCGGAACGCAGCCGTTATGCAACCGGTGGAAATGCACACATTGACTTTAATGGAAACCTAATGACTCCGTCGCCGCTTCGGAGCCGTTCGGCATCTGTTCCGCATCTGGTGGACATCCACGTTTAGGGTTTTATGTCCACAAAACTGTATGGGAGAAAGCTATATGAGACATGCAATAATACAAAGTTAAGACTTTTTTTGTTAAATAAAAGCATGTCAATAAACTCAACATGTCTGGCCCTTATTGTGATCGTCATTTCCAGTGTGGCCCTTAGTCCATTCCTTCCAGAAAAATGCTGAGTTTGTTTGTGATTGTTGCGGGCAAAAATCTTTGATTATGCGGCACGTTTTCTTAAAAAATGTGATGGAATATGCGGATATTTATGCAATGAAATTGCGGGAACTTGCAAAAATTGCGGTTTGATGAAAAAGAGAAAAAAAAGTTATTCCTCCAACACCCTGCTTTTCGATGATGTTCACATTGCGTAATTACGTCACTTCATAACATTCCCATGGCAACAGGGGAAAATGGCTGCTTGTGTGAAGTAAACGCAACATTTTTCAACTTTCTGCTAAGATGCGAAAATGCGGAGATTATGAAATCATGCAAGCACCGCATATTTTGCGCGGAAATCGTCAATTTATGTGGCAAAAGTGCGGCGTATTTGAAAAAATGCGGCTCCTGCATAAATATGCGGACTTTGGCTGATTATGCATTGAATTATGCAATCGCATAATCACGTTTTTCTGGAGGGACTGAACTTAGTGAAATTGAGTTTGACACCCCTGCTCTAGAATATCCTACTCTGGTGGCAGCACTGAGGGGAGAGATTAGACCCTGGCTGAAAGAGCTAAATTAGGCTGACATCTGCTGCTAAGACCTTACACATCAAACAATGGGATGCATGAGGGCCATGACAGATTTCCTGAGAACAAGAGGTTCCATGTAGAGTGTGTGTGCGTTTGTGTGTGCGTGCGTGTGTGTGACAAACACAAGTACAGGACCAACGTAAACATTTTGGGGTATGTACATTGTTTTTAAAAAGGAATTAAGAAATTATGTTAATATGTGTACTGCATGGGGCACAACAAATCAGACATATAGCCCCTTTCACACAGCCTTTTCAAGATGGGACTGTTGCACCGTTAAGCCACCACACCATCTTAAAAGGGGCTAATGTGACCCCCAATAAATTCCTAGAAACCTTTTAAGCTGCAGATCTTAGTTTAAATAAAGCTCCTCCCCTGAGATGTTTAACAACCAGGGTTCGTACACCTTTTCCAAGGTCAAATTCAAGCACTTTTCAAGCACTTTCAAGGTCCATTTTAAAGCTTATTCCAGCACCTTACACCATCGTAAATTATATACCAATACATAGTCCAAATTATTATTTAGTGTTTTTATCACATTAAAAGAGATAATGCTATAAACAACCAACATTGTGTTTCGTAATAGCAGAAGTATCGGATATTTAAGCAAAACACAAGTTTTATTTTTCAAAATGTATCACTGTCTAAGTAGACTGTGCTTGCTATCTAACCTGCCTGAGTCAATGTCAAAACTGAGCACTGAGTGGGAGGATGTGAGCCAAATGACATGCAGCTGGGTCATTCTGTGTTAAATCAGACAAAATCCAGTAAAACAGTTGCTGCACCCTCTTAGATTTTGCTCAAAGTTTATGCTACCCTTAATGTCTTTTCACACTTTTTTTTCCAAATCTAGGGCATGCTGTACGAACTTGTAATGGTTCAGTCATATTGACACATTTGTCTTCCACCCTACAAAGTTTGGGCTGCCTATGAATAATACTTTTCATTATATTAATGTCCAAATATTGCTTCCCAGATAATGTGATTTTCAGGCTGTAAAACTGAAGTAATTTCAAGGGCTGAAAATATGAAGACATTAGCCTGGATGCCAGCCGAACTTAGCCCCGCCCACAAAATTTGAGGTTGGGAAGTTCGGTCTGGAGTCGCTCCGTTGAGAAGCAATTATTGCCCAAACAGGATCTGTTCGGACCAATCAGATTGTCGGACAGATGATCAACAGTAACAGAATCAATCACGTCACCAAAGAACGTTTGGGTTGAATTTGTTGAGATGTGTAGATTCCACCATTGTGTCTGTTACAGAAGATGTTGACAGCGCTTTCATTTTAAAATCCTCAGCCATTTTGCCATTTTGTTGCTACAAAGCGATCACCTCTTGTTAGCATTCCACTGGGTCATAACCAAGTGACTTACTGTCGCACATTAGAGGAATTACCGTATAGTACAGGAGAAGCTCGCAGGCAGTTTCGACTTACATTAGCTGTTTAGTTTTAATTACTAATGTTAACTAGCATGTTAGTTAGCAATAATTAGGCTGTGCTTATGTTATCTCCTTACATATACCTACACTCTCCGTCTCTGTAAGATTGGAAATGATTGAGATTTCTCTTGTCACAGCTACCAGAAGACTTACAACTTTCAGAGACGTTGCTCACGTCACATTTACGTTGTCTCTGTCAGTTGGAGGCTGCGCAGTAAAGCAGGTGATCACCGGAAAAGTGCTTCTAATAGCCTTCACTGGTCTCCGTCCAGAGCAACGGGGTCTATTGGTCCATTATATATATGTCAATGGTTGGAACACGCCCCATAATCACAGCCCAATGGAGCGGTTTCAGACTCGAAGAATCTGAGTATGACCATGTCAGGCTATGAAGACATAGGATTTGAACAGAAATATTTTACAGGCCTTGGTTTTGGGACACATTCTTGATATAGATAAGGTTTGAACAAAATCTGAGACAGTGCAGCAACAACAACCTGTAATTCCATTTTAACCAAGAAGACTGACAGTGCACAGGCACCTGCCTGATAAATAGCCTATATTATTTTGAAAAAAAGACATATACATTTATCTACTGGAATAGAGCAGTGTAAATATTGCATAAAGCCATCCTCAACCTTACAGTAGGCTACTTGTATGACACGATTTCTGTTCAGCAAAATGATTGTGGTTATGCACCAGGCTAACGTTTGCAGGTTTTAATTTGCGAGTAGTTAACGTTACAGTTACTGTGATGTAACTTTGGCTATGTATTTTGTATATGTACTTTTCAAACACAACATCAAAATTCAAGCATTTTCAAGGATTTCAAGCACCCGTACGAGCCCTGAACAACGTAAGGATTTGTGCCTGATTAATTTGTCTGTAGTTCTAAAGGAAGTATTGTCTGCAAATTGGTAAGTCTGCATACTATTCACTTTTGCCACAAACAAAGAGATTAGCATTGTGTCAAAAGCTAATTAATGCAAATGGAAAAAAGCCATGTTTGGCCCATTTCTCTTAGCAGAACATCATCATTATTCAGACTGGGACTCACGTATTGCCAATACACTGTAAATATCATTCAAAACTTACCATGTAGTGAGTTATGTAATGATCAGTCAAAAGTAGTGGCAGCGTCAGGGTTGTGCTGACGAGTGTATAGGTGAGCTCAGAGCCGAGCAGAGCTGGAGGTGGGTGGTGTAGGGGAGTGCTTCTGAGGCAGAAGAATCTACTTTTTGAATGTCTGGAGATGTGATGAGATTAGCTGGCAGAGGAGACGTTTTTATGGTAACCCCTGTGATATTCTTGCACTCACCCACCTCCTCTAACATCAAAGCCAGGTTTTCATGTAGGCGTTCAGTTTAAATACCACAAGGGATGGTTATATCAGATTCTGTGTGTATTGCTTAAATGTCTGTTTCACTTCTGCCTTCAAGGCCTGAACAAGAGGGTGTCTAGGTTCCTGGGGTTTGCCTGGTTTTGTGCAAATCTCAGCCCTTGGTACTTTCAAAATGACATCAATTGTAGGCTAAATTGCATCATTTAGCAGTCTACAGAATCCTAATAGAACTCAGCCAGTACAAAAATACTTGAAGAGTAGGAGTAATGTAGAAATAGTTGGTTCAATATTCACAAAATATGTCTTATAAACTAACATTAAGGCTCTGCTTAAAACATGTTAACTTTAAACATTAAAACACTTTATATAACACTGTGTATAATTAGATTTACACTATGCCCTTCCCTAACTTTTACCAAAATGTTAAATTATGTGCACGGCTGACACTGCTAACACTGGTTATCTTCTCTGTCCATTTCTTTTTTTAATGCCGAGTTGCTTTACAGCTAGGGATGCACCGATCTGACTTTTTCAGTCCCGCTACTGATCTGTCGATACCCGATACCGATCCGATACCGTTGTTGAATTAATAATAAACTCTATACCTTCCACCTTATACCTTCCTTTCACCATGTGGAAGAGACTAAAGGCACCAGACCTTCCTAACTAAACATTATTTGCCTAACTAAGACAAAATAACATGAATTCTTATTTATTTGTTATTTAAAAAACAATTGTGCATTCAAATCGAAAATATAATGTAATCAAACTTCTTAAAATACTGCAAAGTAGTAAAATAAACTCAAATCGAATGAATTCACATACAAACAACTTTAACATTGTTTCCCTTTCAATACTAAATAGTTGTAAGCTAGTTATATAAACACTACCTTGGCCGCAGGTAACTTAGGTTGTTGTAGTGTGGTTGTAGTGGGCGACTGAACGTAGCTCCGCTGTCAGCCTCCTTCGCCGTTTGAATAATGTTAGCAGGTTGTCGGACATATTTCAGCGAGGCGAGACATCTTAAATCCAGAGTTTTAATCATTGCTCTGAACCCGTCTTTCTCAACGGTCTGTAGCAAGACCGGAGGTGGATTGCGTTCATAATGTTGCTCTGCTGCATGCTTGAAGTGACGTCTTTAACGTTAGCACGGTAACGTTAGCACGGTAACGTTAGCACGGCCGAGTAACGTTAGAGCGACGGGCAACAACAGTGGCTAAATTATGTCCAATTTTTCAGAAACAAAAAATTTGGAACAACAGACGGCTCCTCTCTTGAGCACACGTTGTTCTGGTGTATCTCCGGTCTTTCTTCATCCTCTAGCTAACTTTCTTCTTGGTGCTTGAATGTGCAGTAGCGACCGGAGCCTCTCCCAGCTTAACAGACTGTTATGCTACCGCGCTAGCAGCTATAATGTTACCCAGCATGCCGTTGGGCGGTGTACATTTGTAAATGTAAAATTATTAGTGTTAGAAACAGTTTAAGTCACAAATTGTTATATGCTATGGTGTTTTATCCTTTTAAAGAGAGTCAGTTGTGGGTTATTAATTGTTGTGTTATAAAGTTACTACCATGAGTGAGAAGGGTACGCAGTTAACAGGGGTCCCGGTGCTGCGACAGAGAAAAAGAAGAAAAAAAAAAAAAAAAAAACTGGATCGGCCCGTGGATCTCTTAATTTTTCCGATCCACCCATTTTTTCCATATCGGGGCCAATATCCGATCCTAATATCGGATCGGTGCACCCCTATTTACAGCCTAAAAAAAGCCGCGTTCAGGCGCACTGAAGTGCTTGTGTTGGTGGTTGCAGACCGGTAATGTATGATACATTGTATTCATTTGTCATTTTAAGGAGGGAGAAATGCATACAGTACTGTACTACAGCTTGAAAGAAGACTTTGCAGAGGAGGGAAAATACTCCAGAGGTAAGAGAGGTCCTACTGGGGAAATCTTTGGGAACCAGAGGAAAACTATGAGAAAACAAGGAAAACATTTCAAACAGTGAAGCCCTTCTTCCCTTTTTTTAATTTTTTTATATTACCACCTCCACAAGGTCCAGGGGTTGACGTCAAACAAGCCAAACCTTCAGCCCACTCTGTCCTGAAACAGGTGGATCAACAGACTGACAAGTGTTTCCTCCTGGGCAGGTCCAAACACCAAGGCTATTGTGCTCTACACTAAGCGGTAGCAACAGAGAAAATGTGGTCTATCATCAAGGCAGCAAAGTCCTACTGCTTTAGAACATAAACAGTATGAGAGAGGGTTTGGGAGTAGACAGGTGTGAACAGAAGAACAAATATGAAGACTGGGAACAAAGAACAAACGGATGTGGAACTGTAGCAGAGGATGCAGTAAGATTACTGGTTTGGGAAACCATATTGTAAACAGAAGGTCACTTGATTGAGCATTCAGGCAGTTGTGTCAAAGTATCCTTAAATTAGACATCAAAATCCCTACCTGCTTATTTCTTTCTGGGTGCAAATTTGCATAAAGGCCTTAGGAAATGTTTGTGGGAAAACACACAGGTATCTCTTGTCTATAGCCCAAATCAGCAATCGTTCCTGATCCCAACCCAAGCTCTAGAAACGTGCAATTAAACTGAATGCAAAGTGATTTTTTTGTCTTGCTTCGGTCATGCAAACTTGACTGCCGGACGGCTGTCTTTGTGCAAGTGTAAAAAGATGAGGGAGGGGAGACGTTTTTTATTTTCCTGATGCCAAGTCACACAGTCACAAATAACCATGAATGCTACAAATAATGCTACTGCCAGGAAAAAAAAAAAAAAAAAAGCAAAAATGGATGCCTTTATGCAAATAATTGAATACAAGAAGAATGAAAAAAACTCTTTACTGAATAATTACTCATTTCCAGTGCATGGTTCGGCTTGACTCGACTAACGTTTGGACCTACCATGTACTTTTCTCTATTTTGTTTTCCACTGTGGATAGTACCCCCTCAGTGTAGGTGGAACTCTCCGTTGATTGCCATAGCAACGCTGTGTGTTAATCTGCAGTGACATGTTCAACGCGACACTCGCTGATTCCTTTCATCGGAAACAAAGCGTCTGCACTTCATCAATTGTACGGCGTAGTTTTGTGGGCTGCCATTTTTTCAAAACCTGGGTCGAAAAAAAACAGTAGCTTGGCTTTTGAAAAGTCAAGGTATAAGAGAAAGATTGTAGTGCTGGTTCTCTCTGACCAATCAGTGGTCTGCAGTGTTTGAACTCCAGCTTCTAGTGTACCAGGTACTATTCACAACTTTTGCAAATGGAAAACCAAAAAAGAGTGAGAAGAGCCATGCAATTCCATGCTGTGTATATTCGGCATAAATGTCTTCCATATGCTGCTCTTCACAGACTATCTGCTGAGGTAGTCAACACACATTTGTTGTGTGTTGACCATGTATGACACCATATTAATCCAAGAAAATTTTTTTAGAATTGGATTCCTGAAACCTAATCCAATTGAACCATGTCAGGGACATCAATGTGTCACTTGTTGACCAGACCTCTTGGCAATTGCCCTCACATGAGCCATTCCAAACATCATTCCAAGGTCCTGTTGTGTGACACATGTGATTCATTGTAATCATTGATTACTGGATGTTTCTTGACAAGAGCCATGGTTCAGACTGCGGCCTTTGAAGTGCTGCAACTGATTCAATCGGGACTTTCTAAGAATAACTAACTGTAGAGAGGGAAATAAATGGGTGACTTCCTTTCATTAGGCTCACTTAAGTGTTCCAATATAGCCGGTCACAAGGGGACTTGCAGCACAAAGGTGGCATGTGGACATGTTCACGAAGAGAACTGCAGTGGGTCAAAGTGAGGACATTTGTGTTGAGTTTGTTCCATTTATACAGTTTATCACTATACAATAGGCTCTTAGATACAGTATATCACAAAAATGAGTGAAAACATATTTTTGTAAATATTTAATTTGCACAACACTGAAAAAATGACACATTGCTACAATGTAAAGTAGTGAGTGTAGAGCTTGCATAACAGTGTAAATGTGCTCTCCCCTCAACATAACTCAACACACAGCCATTAATGTCTAAACCACTGGCGACAAAAGTGAGAACACCCCCAAGTGAAAATGTCCAAATTGGGCGCAATTAGCCATTTTCCTTCCCCGGTGTCATGTGAGTAGTTAGTGTTACAAGGTCTCAGGTGTGAATGTGGAGCAGGTGTGTTAAATTTGGTGTTATCGCTCTCACACTCTCATACTGGTCACTGGAAGTTCAACATGGCACCTCATGGCAAAGAACTCTCTGAGGTTCTGAAATAAACAATTGTTGCTCTACATAAAGATGGCCTAGGTTATAAGAAGATTGCCAACACCCTGAAACTGAGCTGCAGCACGGTGGCCAAGACCATATGGCGGTTTATCAGGACAGGTTCCAGTCAGAACAGGCCTCGCCATGGTCGACCAAAGAAGTGGAGTGTGCGTGCTAAAAAAAAAAAAAAAAAAAAAAAAAAAAAAATGTCTATCCCCTCCCCTTTGCAAATAATTAATTTTATCTTGTACACTGAAACTGAACTAAAAGACAATAAGGATTTGTATTCGAGGAAGGAATGTGTAGCCATATGGAGGGCTTAGGTGTATGTAGGACAGCAGGAGGTTAATCTGTGTAATCTGGACACATATCCAACCATAAGCATTACTCACATCCTTTTATCCCTGAGAAAGACAACCTGGAGATTACTGGACAGGTAAACAACTCAGTGGGAGAGAAAAAGTGATAAAGATGATGGACAGCAGACATAGTAAATGAAAGAGTCACAGAAAATCCTGTACTTTGAAGTTCATGTGCTGCGAATACTGCTGCCAACCTGCAGTTTCTAATGAAATAGAACAGCCTGATTCCATTTAATCACTTTAAATGTCTTCATTATGAAGCCATGTATACTGAATGTACATGTGCACTTTGAGTTGTTTGACATTCTGTAATTGTTTTAGGGTGTACTGTGTATTGCAACTGTATACTGTATACTAATTACTATGTTCAGTAATTGTTATATGTATTGTAATTTTATATGGCATGTAATCAGGGCGTCATTGGAAATGAGAGCTTGCTCTCAATTGGCCCTCCCTGAATAAATAAAAAGGTAATAAGTATGAAGACAGGCAGGGCATAAAAGTACAAAAAGAGAGCACAAAAACATTGGAATGGCTCTGAATATGCACTGCCACTAAATAAGCTCTTAATGCAATAATGCCAGCAACATCTTCACACAAATATTAAATCTACCATCTCAAAGGCAGTGGCTCTCACAAGAAAACTGCCAAAACCGGCGGGTTGGGTACCGAAACTCTGTGCCAATAGGGAACCGGTGCCGACGTAAACGGTAGTAACGAGACCGAATAAGAACGAAAGTTTCGGTGCCTGACTTTACACTACACCTGACAGCATGTAACGTTAGCCTACCTTTAGCTAGCAGCTGGATTAATCACGGTTAAAATGTTGACAGCTAACGTTAAACAGTGTAAAGTGTGACTGTATTTCACTGTGGAGGACTTCTACAGCGGGATGTAACAGTCTGCTCTGCGCTCCCGTTGTCGCAATTCATAGATATACAGTATGTTTATATGGTCGGAATTAAACATCACAGACGGTGCGTTCACTTGCAGCTGCCGTTGTCGGAATTAAACAACACAGACGGTGCGTTCACTTGCAGCTGCCGTTGTCGGAATTAAACAACACAGACGGTGCGTTCACTTGCAGCTGCCGTTGTCGGAATTAAACAACACAGATTCACTTAAAACTGGTAGCCTCGTGGTGCATTGACAGTAACTGTAAAATACCCTTTTCCCATCTGGGGTTCAACAGCAATTTACTGGTGAAATAAATTATTGTTATAGTTATTACGTTATTATTAAATCTTTAATTTTGACCGTGGCCTTAGCAATAAACAAGTCACTGACTGTTGTTTACTACCCATATTATATATATATATATATATATATATACACTCATATATATATATATATTCAGGCACCGGCACCGTTTTAAAAGTATCGATTTAGCACCGGAATCGAAAAAAACCCAAACGATACCCAACCCTATCCATAAGGGAGATTGGATTGGGCTGCATTGCCACACAAATGCCTGCTAATCTTTTAGCACTTAAGATAATACCAAAAGGACTGCAAATCACCTGTGGGAAGCTCATTTGCCTTTCAGTATAACCACACTGCTAATTGTCCCAATGTAAAATAATGCGAGCTTAAGGCTCAACCTAATCCCTCTTCTGAGACTACGCTAGCGACCTAACGTTTCCCATGTTCCCACACATACCGGGCTCAGGGCCATCGCAAAACACTTAAGCGGCTTTAAACAAGAATATTACATCGGAACCTTGACAAACAATCCAACAAAAAGCAATAAAAATGCAACAAAAAGCTAGTATTACTCTGAACCATGAACAATATTAAACTAATTTTGTATGGAGACCGTGATCACATGTGTTGGCATTAAAAAATGCATTTCTTTGGTCGATATATGATTGAGACAGGACCTTCTCAAAAAGGTCAAAAACGTATCCGCTTAGTCCAGAAACAAAGAGGCAGACAATCTTAAGCTGTGTGCACAGTGGCTACTGTATTAAAATTCTCAGCAACCTCATTAAAAAACAAAAAGATACACAAGCTGACCTACATGTTATAACGACTGAGACTACCCGGGAACATGTGCTTGAATGTATCGGACTGGCCAACTCAGTGTGTAGCCAGAGGTTGTTGGACTGCACTACCGCAAAGGTCTGGTTAGGATCATCTTCATTGTCGGACAAGACCTCATTTTTTTGCTGGAGTGGTCTCACTGTAATGAATGAGAATATGACATGTTTGTATTTTAAAATATGGGATACTATAATTCTGAAAGACATTTAGGTCAGGAGTTCTGGATGTTTTACTATGCAAATGAAGTCTGTTCCTGTAAATAGTATCTTGATATGAAATTATGTCACTAAATCACCCCCCCTGTCCTCTCCAAACCCTAATTCTCCTCAGAGCATTACTCTCTAGTTAATTCATTGTCATTTTCTTCCCAACACCGGTTCATTCTGTAGTCTCTGGATTATTTTCATGGCACCCCTGATTCCAGTACTTATTCATGGAGTGCCTTGTATTGTGGGTGATCAAAGAATTTCTGCTCCTCGACTTTTATTGATTGGACTCAGAAAAATGGAAATATATACATGAAAGAGACTTAAGACTTTCGGAGAGACTGCTGATTGGCCTACAGGTCAGAGACCATCCTTGAACCTATTTATTAGTGCAACAGAACCATGTCCCATTGTAATGCTGCACGTGTGAAAAGGAAATGGAAGACAAACACAAAAGAGAAAAGCAAGTAAAAAGGTAAGTCATGAGTGAATAGAGTAAAGAGATATAAAGACAGCAGATTAGATTTGGAAAAGAAAGAGGAAGAGAGTGGATACATCAAACAATAAAAGCCCATTAAAGCCATCCATCAGTGTGGCTGTGGTCAGAGGTGGGGGATCCAGTTATCCCTCTCCGGGGAACAGGTGGACTATGAGCTTAACAGGAGGGGTGGGGGGGTAGCAGCGAGAGGAGGTTTAACCTGGGACTGGGCCAG
Source organism: Perca flavescens (assembly GCF_004354835.1). Classification (NCBI taxonomy): domain Eukaryota; kingdom Metazoa; phylum Chordata; class Actinopteri; order Perciformes; family Percidae; genus Perca; species Perca flavescens. Next base: position 32,194,761 of record NC_041338.1, read on the forward strand.
TGTTAAGTTACAGCTGCACCTCCGGAGAGAATCCATGACCCCGTGGCTTTCTCAACTCACAGGAAATGGATTTGTTTTCCTAGCCCTTTCCCCAGTTCTCCTCCCTTCACAGAGTGAATAAGGATTCACACATGCACACACGTGCAAAGATAACACATGTACAGATATATTTAGAGGCACACAAAGACTAAAATGTTCAAGCACATCCTGAGCATTAAATATGGATTTGGGGGTTCCATATTAACTAGCCCTGACAGTAAAATCTAAACAGTGGAAGAACTGTTCCACAAACAGCTCAAACACAGATTAAAAGAAAAATGAGCCAGTGTTACTACCTCTAACAAACAGATGAGACAGACACACAAATATTCTCAGCCCACAATGCAACTAAAAGAGGCATTCAAAAAAAATCCATTCCTAAATGCACTGAAAGTCAACTAAAAATGTCCTTCTGTCTTAGCTAACCTAACCACCCTACTCAAGGTCTGCAGGTAGTTGCCTCCCAATGGGAGGTAAAAAGAAATCACATTTAAAAAGAATGTTAAGGAAAATCAACAACTTGTTTTTCTGCAAGCCTGGATGAGCTGTACAAAAATAAGCCTGGTCGGCAACATAGCCATGAGGTGTCTGATCTGCCTACGCGGTTCACCGGGCCACATCCTCTCTGCCTCCACTCAGGGAGAAAATAGCATCAGCGAGCAACACTGCCAGATATTAACGTAGCCTCTTATTTCCACACACATACACACTCGTGTTACATTGGTGGAGCTGCAGTTGTCCACCACGTTTAGACACACTTAAACACAGTGAATACAATGATTTGGCCTTAATATATTCGTAGGCCCATCTTCAAAACAATATCAACTTGGATTTTGATGCACATACTGGGAAAGGCAATCAGAGATGCAAATTATGAGTTTTGCAAACAGGACAGAGCAATAAAAATGCCAGCAATCTTTTAATTTAAGATGGGAATCATTAAACATGAACGGATCAAAGATAGTACCACAAATGTTTTTCCTTGACTTTTTCTCTCGCTCTCTCTTCTTGCCAGGGTCTTATAGGCAAGATGACGACATAATCAAATCTTGTGTCTGCTCTTTTTTTTCATATCATCCCAGTTCAATTCCCATCTCTCATCCCAGCCTCCTGCCTACCTCTCCAGGTAGGGATAACAGCTAGCAGGGAAAACAAAATCACAACACATCATCATTTGCCTTTCAAGTGTCCCTGGTACCTGTAATAGACCTGCCTAGCTATTATTAGCCCCCTGTACAAACGACTGTCAGCACGTTCCCAGTAGAGGCCCCTGTGGATACTAGCTGTACCCTTGAGAGAGAGAGAGAGAGAGAGAGAGAGAGAGAGAGAGAGAGAGAGAACATTCAGAGGGCGGCAGATTGGTCGGATGTGGAAAGATGGCAGAGGTGTCATGGAAGAAGAGAAGCCTTAATAGTAACAAGAACAGAGGTAAACCGCTCAGAAATAGTCAAAATGTGTCTCAGCGAGATAAATTGCTGTAAACATGAAACTATACGATAAGAAGGCTTGAATTTTACACAAAATCTAAGTATTTTAATAGGACTGGATACAAACTAATAATTTACTGATACTGACATTTGTCCTTGTTTGCATTTCTCTGCATAAAGAGCTAAAACAGATCCTGATCCAGATTGTACCAGTACCACGTCGTCATCCACTCACATGCTTCCACGTGTCTGACATGTCCTCTCCATGTTCTACACATTCAGAACAGAGCAGTGTGCAAAATAAAAAGGTCTTCTGTCCTTGAACAACGTGAAATACAGTACTGTACAGTACATTAGTAGAGTATTAAAGTTTGTTTAGAGTAGGTCTGCAAGAAATGATTATTGTCATTGTTAATTGAGTTGTTAATTAATTTTTCCATTAATCAATTGATTATTTAGTCTTTGAAATGTTTTTCCCCTCTCACAATTCCCCAGAGTCCAAGGTGATATTTTTCTAATCAATGATTCTGTCCATCCAACATTACAAAACCCAAATAACCCAATTTACAATTATAAAAAAATAAATAAACAGAAAAGAAGCAAATACTCATTTTTGAAAAGCTGGAACCGGTAATCAATTTGTCATTTCAGCAATAGAAATTTCAAAATTAGAAAAGAACAGACCAAACAGAACTGTTCTTTTCTAGAGAGGAGTAATGTAAATACTGTCCATAGTGGTGGTTGTGTACAGTAGCATATTTAACCTGCAAAACCGAGAAGAAACTCAGTTTTAATACCAAACAATCAAAGAAAAAAAAACTCCTCCACTGACGAGCAGAGACACAAAGTGCAACAGCATGGCCATAAAGTAACCAGCCCCTTCCCATAAGTCAGCGTTGCGTAAGGTTGAGATAGAAGACAAGAGTTACAAGAGGAGAAAAAGGGGTGAGACAGAAAGAGTGAGAGAGGTGAAGGGGAAAGGATGGATGGGAATCCGAAGAGAGAATCCTCTTGCATTAGTGATAAGGCTTGCCCTCTTGTATTTTTGATGAGGGAGATCACATTTTTTCGGAGAAGACTGGAGATGCCAGCAAAACACAGCATAAAGGGACGTGCACGGTGTCCTGAGACAGGTTTCCGCTTTGACTCGGCTGTCACCGGGGGCGACCGATTGGTCAGGAGGTGTTACGTAATATTTTCACAAGGTCTCATCAAATACTGTACTTTGCTTTCTGTCCACTAGAAGGAGGAACTCGCATAAGCAACATCAACTTTTGCAACAATGCAATATCATGTGGCTAGCTACGCATAGCGCTGTCCAAATCGAATGATTGAAGCCATGATAACTTTCTAGAGTTGTAAAATCCTGTCTTATAATTTATAAACCACTGTGCACTGTTCAGGTATCTGAAAAGCTTTGGATGTATTAACTCAAAAATGGACAAGCTGGATTGTTTTCGCCTTCTTACCGATACCTATTGCAACACGCATACACCAACGCAGCCCCTTAAATTTTTCTTTTAACGCAGCGGTGTTTCACGTTTAAACGTTGCCTACGAGCAAGCTGGAAAGCCAAAACATCAAGCTAGGAGGCAACCTGCAAAGTTGGATGTTGATTCTCAGTGTGTCACTATGACTGATCCTCTCACATTATATGAAGTCATTTGATTCAATTTTAATATCAAAATAATCACTTAAATCAACTTTGAGCACATTACAATACCAATCAGGTGTATACGTTACATTTGTCTGCATGAGAGTGAGTCAGTGTGATTCTAACAGAACATAGTATAAATGAACATGTTTGATTGTGCTTTGACTGAGTGCACATGAGCTTGTTTGCCTGATTATAACACTGTATGTTTGTTGGTGTGGGCATGTGTGTGAGGGTGTTATGCAGCCTCTGGGAGGCCTTGTCCTGGTGGAAAGTGAAACCCCCCCTCCCCCTGGAGCGGTTACTATCTTTAGCTCATTTCCGTCATGTCTTGTCACTCGTGTTCTCCTCTACAGCACTTAAATCTGGTATCTAAAGCTCCAGGCCATCCAATATCCTGTACTTCCCCTGCACAGGAAGCTAGACAAGGGGGGGAGGGGGCATCTTTGTAAATGTAGACACACATACACACTGCAATTACACAAACATGCATGGCCTTACATATTCACAGTTGATGGATGCACCTGAATAGAGTCACTACAAGTAAATGCACACACACCAACACATGATAAGGATTATACACTCATGATGGAATGGAAGGACATCCAACAACAAAATACAAACACACAAATGCACACAGGTCTGTGACGGAACATTGGTCAGTAGAGGACACCTTGTCTGATCAAACTGGCGTCACAGCTAACGTCTGCAGGGACACGGGAGATGGCAAACGTAACCAAATCTAACCTTCGGTTATCGAATCACGTCTTAAAACACACACAAACACACATTTGCACTGCTAAAGCTTTGAGGACAGTTTATCAGCAGTATTACTAAAAACAGTAACAGTATTAGCACTAACCCTATTTAACCAAATTCTTAACCTCAACTTGAACCTAACTTTGACTCTAAATGCATGTGTTCAAAACTGAACTAAGCCAAACTGTTGCACTACAAACGGAGAGCTTTTATGAACTTACCTATGTGGACATTTCAGTCCTTATAAAGACAGATACACCATGCACACACACAAATGCATTATAAACACGTTGCTGTCTTCCTTGGCCTCATTTCACGCTTGCCACTCTTAATGTGTTCCACAGCTGACTTGATCTCTGTTCAGTGCAATGGGTTTGACACTCTCCGTGTCGTCGGCTACTCTCTGCTGCCACTCAACTCAAGGGGAGACTCACACTTTGAGAGACACTCAGTCTCACAATTCAACAATGGTACTTACACCAAACCAAGAAATATATTTCAATTTTCTTTTTTTCTTTTTTAAAAGTGCACAACAAACTACTTTGGCTAAGGATGAATTTTTAACCTAGTTCAATATGGTACATTTAGACAAATCTGAGTTTATAAAAGTAAGAAGGCAACACTTTTTTGATTAAAAGCCACAGTGCTGGGGCAACCTCTAGCTCACCCATGTGTACTGTATGTATGCCCCATGTTGGCTGAGTCCTTGGCAGCGGCCCGGGTTTGAATCTGACCCCCAGCCCTTGGCATGTTGTCCCCCATCTCTCTCTCCCCTTTCCTGTCTTCAAGCTGTCCTGTCAATAAACAACCCAGTCTCATGTTTTTTTCGTGGTGGCCAGCACGAAAATAATGTATTTAAATAGTAAGCATATGTCGTGGTCACAGCACGACTACGGTAGCGAGTAGTAAGAAATGTCGAAAATCTGCGTAAGGAGGATGGTTGGGGTGGTGGATGGGTCAAACAATTCAGGACTTTCACCCCGGAGGCCGGGGATCGCGTCGCGTGTGTGGCGTTTTGTTTCCCCGTTAACCGTCCAATTATTGTCACGCGTTACCTGCGGCTGTCTCCCGGCGAATGAGGAGTCCTCCCCTGCAATCTCCGTACAGACTATTTTGTGCTGGCCACCACAAAAAAAAACCCGAGAAAAACGTCCCCGTGAACACGAATCAACAGATTAAAATAACGTGACCATTTCACGAACTGCCGTATAAAGCATAAAAGCCCCAAAAAAATAATTTAAATTTAAGTTTTTAAGTTATACTACTACCTACTAAATCAAAGACAAGAATGACCACAAATGAACACCAGTTAAATTACATGTCATGTTAGTCTCATTAGGCTTTCTGCCCCCCTTTACCCTATACATTTAGTCGCATTTAGATGAAAAAGTAGAAGCTAGCCACAGGCAAGAAAAAAACACTACTTTGCGAGCAGCTGGTGCTGTGGAAGCCCTTTGATTAAAACAAACCTCATTTTGCAATCTGTAGGCCCCTCAATGACCTCTGGGGGGGCCCTGAAACTAGAAAAATGTAAAGTCACATTACCATTACAAAACTAAAACAAATGGTGATATTGATACTTGTTTATTGATCTATTACCCTAAGTACTTCGCGGCTACTGGTTTGTGTATATCAAAGCTCTATAATGTCAATATATGTTGGACTCACTGGCTTATCAGCCTATCCAGGAGACAAATGTATTGTTTGTGATAAATGTGTTTTTTTTTTCTTTGTAATATGGACCATTTTTTACGTGTCTGAAATAAAGTAAAGTAAATAATAAAATAATAATAATAATAATAATAATAATAATAATAATAATAATAGAGTGAGGGCACCACCCTGAGCTCTGCGATGACGTAGTGTTTGCTGAGGACACTCCATTCAGAAGCACTGAGGCCTGCTAGTGCCGCTAGCTCACTGCAGGGCTTAATGGCTAATGCAGAGAGAGAGCGAGAGAAAGGGAGGAAGGAGGCAAAGCCACAGCTGATGCCACATCGGCGTCATCATGTCATTACTGACATCACCTCCCTGCCCATACAAATTTCCTGAATGCATACAGTGCAATGCAAACAACATGAGGACACCCAACAGTAAGCTCATTGATGGTCGTCCCATCATCCCATGTTTGGACACATGATTCAAAAACTAAATTAGTATCTTTGTTTGGTTTAATATATATATATATATATATATATATATATATATATATATATATATATATATATATATATATATATATATATATATATATATATATATAAATAAAGATTTGTTTCAGGCTATTGCTCCTGGCCAAAAATATATTTACACTCGAACATGACACAAATGTTATTGTTAAGCATGTTAAAACCACAGGCATTAGTATGCTGCTGTCAGCAGACTTTAAATTTGGCTGCAGATGCATCTATCATTGTGTGCTGTAGCATTAAGATTCCCCTTCAAACATAGAGTCTTAGTCCACACCAGCAAAAACAGTCCCAGACTAAAAGTACACAAATGTATGTAGACAGGGTTGTTATTTCAATCCACACCTCAAAGAAACTACCAACGCGTCTCAGCCATACGAGGACACATGCACAACATTGTGAACAAACTCAAGTTTAGTGCCATTGAAGTCAAAAAGTTAAAATAAAATGCAGAAGTGATAAGAGGAGATGGCCCTGCCTTAAGGACATGAAGGTCACCAATGGCAGCAGGAACCTCCCCACCCAACCACCCACGTACCCACCTCAGGCCATTTGCATCTCCCGTCCCCTCCCCCTCTCTCTCTCTCTGCCCATTTGTCTGTCAGGCATCCTCACCCATTTTCTCTCTTCCGCCTACGCTTGGACCCATTAGGGCAATGGGGGGGAAAACACGGGCGCAGGGCGAAAGGAAAAGCACTCTGAGGACATCAACAACGGTGGAAGGAGGAAAGGACTAGGAAATGACCAGAGGGGAAGTGAAGAGGAGGAGTTCCTCAGTGATGGAAATCAGAGCTGACAGGAGGAGTAGCACTGGGGGCTCCCTGTTCGACCCGTTTTAACCAGGGATGACTTTCACACACACACACACACACACACACACACACACACACACACACTCGCATTCACACTCCAATACCCAGTGACTCATGTACGCACACAAACAGTCCCCAAGTACACGCACACAAACAGTCCCCAAGTACACACACACACACACACACACACACACACACACACACACACACACACACGCTCGTTCACTCACTCATATGCCCACTGACACAACTGCATTAGTTACATACAGTATAAATACATAAGCTACGACAAGCTGCAGGAGGCATGGAGAAAGGATTGATGGGCATGAATGAGTCAGGAGCTGTGTGTGTGTCTTTTAAATTGAAACAATTTGTTGATGCACTAACAGTGAGTAAGCATGTAAGGGTCCAGCATTCATCTTGCCATTTGTGGCAAAGATAAGACTGATGTATGTATTAAATGTGTGTGACACCAGAGTGCAGTGAGTTAGTCAGTGAGTTAAACAGGCAGGCAGAACTCCAGCTAGTCTATTATTAGAGCTGCGGCGGCGGGCCCTGAAGGCCAGGGCATCGGCACGTGGAATCCTGCTCTCTCCCCATCTCTCTGATCTCCATTTCTCCCCTTCTCTCGCTCATCTCTCACAGGTCTTTTCCTTTTTCCTTCTTTGAGACACACTTAGGTGATTCACACAGGGAGCAAAGCTCCTTCAAGCAATGCAGTGAAAGAGAAGGAGGACGATGAAGAAAGGACAAGATAGAAGGAGCCAAATCTGAGACAGACACTCTGATGTTCATCAGGTCAACATCAGGTCAAACAGTGGCAACAAAAAAAAAACATTATTTAGGTGCTAAATAAAGACATTTTCCATGCAGGCATGATAAAGTAAAATCACTACTGCTGAATAGAGTTATAATTCATGTATTCTCAGTTTTACAACAGGTTTCTTTTTTAGGAACTGAAAAAGAGATAAGGAAATCATTAAAAGCCAAAACTTTTGGTTGTTCATTCTAAGAGCATAACAATGCCCATAGAATGAAATAAATAGAAAACTTTTAGTTTAGAGTTTTAAAGACATCACAGCTCTAAAGGAAAATGATGTGCCCCATTTCACTCAAAACTATATCCATATCCAAAAAGAAAACATGCCCAAACTCTGATGAACTGATGAATATGAGCACATTCCCATGAGCCTGCTGAGGGTCAAGGCATAAAATATAAATATTACAGTGAATCATTATATAGCAGTTTCATATTCAATTAGAAATTGGGTAGATAAAGCACCAGAGTACGTTTCTGTGTTCATAGAACTATATATTTTGTGATCCCCCAGACTTTTCATTTAATGCTCTGTGATTCTTTTCTAAAACAGTAGGGGGCAGTAATTCCCTGTACTTTCTCCTGGGTGCTTTTTAAAAGGGGGGTAAAGGCTGCTGACACTACTGCTATTACTCAGGGACCACACTGGGGACCTGTAGCATGTTCTTAACAGTCTGTGATGTTGTAATGACAAAAAAAAAATCATCTTAGATGCCAGGCTAGAAAACAAAATCCCAGTGAACTATTCTAGTAGAAATTTACAACAGACTCTGGTGTAGGTTAGACCAACCATTAGGAAAGCAATGGTCTAACATTCTATGGGCTTTAACATGGGAGTGAACAAGGTATTTCCCCAAAAATTAACATCTTAACCATCAATCCTCATTTCTGTGAACGCATGTTGTTTCCTAATACTCATTAAACATGTGCATTAAGACCCACCTAAATCAATCTCATGTTTCTATCCGTTTATCCAGGATCAGCATTTGTGGAGTAAGCCGATAGCACTAATTCACATCCAGGATTTTACCTTACAACATAACATGAACTTGCTACTCAAGTTTAAGGACAGGTCACTGCCCTCTCAGATGGGTCCAACAAGCAACAATAAAAACTACAAAAAAAGAATAATCTGGAAAACACAACATGGCATTCACAAGGTTGTTGGTCCCAAAAAAAAAAAAAAAAAAAACCACAAAGTCAGCTTAAAAAGTTTGAGAAATAGGTTTGTGACGGAAAAGTGTCCCGAAGCAAGAAGTATATTCCCCTGCTGCTCTAACAGAACCGCTCGGTGGCCAGCTGTGGTTGTACTGACTAAATAAAAACCTATATAGGTCAATAAAAAGCCTACCGTTTAATTTTAAAGTCTAACTAATTATACTTTTATACGACTGAATCTGAAAACAAATTGAAAAAAAAGATAGCTAAGGCATTTTCCAGGACGCAAAATTACGAATCCCACTATGGCCACGCCAAGACCCGCCCTACGAAGCAGCTCGATTGGCTGGGGTTAGGCATTTTGCCCTTGAGTTTTTAAGGGATTGGTCAGGGGATATGACCTGTACATGTAAGCATGGACACCTGGCCAATAGTAGTGTGTGAATGCTATTGAAGGTCGGGTTTTGGCGTGGCCATAGTGGGAACAAAAATATCGCTTCCAGGACAAATGTTGAACAGGCTTTCATAATAGGGAAAAAACTTCATTTCAGATACATTCACATTTTGAGATAACTAAATCCAACATATTATCAATGTAATCACTGAATTGCAGTTGTGCTCTGCAGCTCGGATTTCAGAATGTACAGAATTGTATGACTAGGAGTAGTAGTGCGTTTCCGAACAATGTGATGCATTTTTAACGCACATTAAAGAGCACTCTTAAAGACAGACTGTGATGTCATCACCACATCTCTGACAAGTGAATGGATTGATGTCCTCTTAGTGCTGCAGCAGGATGGCAAAACTATAGACTGGTCTACACTGCTACCTGGTGGACATGGGTACAAACACACACAACCTTGAATCTGTTGATCTGTCCTATTTTAATTCAGCCTGTAAAAAGCAGCAATATCATTATTTTTGATATGGTGTGTCAAGTAGCAGCTAGATATTGCTGCTTCTTTATTTACATTTTTACTTTAAGTGGTGTCCCTTTGTCATGTTGTGTGTTATGTCTAACAAGGAAATAAATATACACGTTGACTGCCATCGCATGTCTTACGGAACAGATCGACTTCCATTTTATCAAATTGTAACAATCCACAGACTCTGAGAGGCGTCGCTATATTAGGTTTACTTTTCTTTTTTAAATACACAAATCTGCCGCAGTTTGAAGGGTGTGATTAACCATATCTATAATGAGAGATCAAGGCCCTCAGTTTCGCTATGTGCCTTCCAGTTTCACTGTCAGCATATACCTGTAGGGCTATGGTAGGCAGGGAAATATGTTGTGGCTTGCTTTCTTGTGGCTGTGCAACTTACTATGTCAGCTTACCGTGGTGCTGTGTACAGACTGGCCCAACTCTATGACATGCGGATCAGTGGACTGAGTGTCTGCCACTGTTGGACTGATCTATGGAAAGAAAGTAAAGTCATATATAGCTGCTTTGGCATTTTACAAAATATCTCTTGATGTCTCACCTGCATAATTTACTAAATACTGTTTATAGTTAAAGCTTGAACACTGGTCAGTTATAATACAACAAGACATTCTGATGGTTTATAGGCCAGGTAACTGCTATCTGGCCTTCTGACCAGATACTGTTTGGTAGCCTAATGTTGTTGACACAAGCTTTTTACTATGATCATTTTATTGATTTTATTTCTGATCTTGTTGAGTCGTACCTTCTTCACGTTAGTTCATATGGTAGGTGATGTTAAACTTGTATATTACTATGATTTCAGAAAAGTTGATCTAGCACCTAATCATTCTAAGAAGAAGTTTGGTGAAACTGAACAGACCTGAATGGCTGTGGGCTGCGGGCGGTGAAGGTGGGGTCCTCTGGGGTGGATGTCAGTCACGTGTGGTGGGGGATCGGGGCTGGACCTCCGGCTGTGTTGTTGCAGGATGTCCCGGTAAGATTTGGTGTCAAAGTTTGTCCTCCACATCAGCACCTAGGGGATCGAGGGAGCAGCACAACTTCCATGATCAAAAGGTTCCCAGATCTTCTACTACACAAAGTAAAAATGTAACCTTGAAGTTACAAGCTATCGAGAGTATGGGGACTACAGTACAGAGTCGTTAGGTAGTCATGAAACACCAACCTGACCATCAGCTCCCCCCGAGGCAAAGAGGTCTCCTGCCCTGGAAAAGGCTACTGTGATTACAGTGCCCTGAAAAACAAAGTAAACAAAGTTACTGAATAAAAAAAACTTTCCATGACAAACACCATCAAGGACTCTAGGGAAATACTGGAACTGGAACAATGCTGCTCGGACTATATTATAGGTGCGATTCCAGGGGGGCCAAACATATTGGTGTTACCCTGTGCCCCCCCCCCCCTTTCTAGCCCCACCCCTGAATAATGGTGTCGGATGTCTGTGGTAGGGCGGCACGATATGAGGAAAATATCCAATTGTGATTATTTTGACTGATGTTGCGATATGATTCACGATATTGGAGGGAATTATCGTTTTTTTATCATTATACCATATCGTATCTCGTATATCGTACATAGGATAGGACTTGTAGGCTGGGACTTCTCTGCAGCACCACAATACTTTATTCAGAATGGTTTGACACATATTTTGCCATTAACAAATATTGCGCCCCCCTGCGATTTCGATATTGCACTAGTCCATATTGTGATTTTGATACAATTGCGATTCATTGTGCAGCCCTAGTCTGTGGATGACTTCACATCACCTTGTGTCCATGGAGGGTGTAGATAAGGCGTCCCTCCAACAGGTCCAGGACCTTAACAGTGCTGTCACTGGAGCCACTGATCAGGTAGTTATTGGACGGGTGGAAGGAAAAGCTGTTGATTCCTGCACTGTGGACTGATCCAGGATGTACAAAAATAGGCCACAGACACACACACATACACAAAAACACAATAACAGTAATTACAACAATTACAGTCGTGGTACACAGATATTGGCAAGGATATTTCAGGTAATTTCCAAACTGAATATATAGCATTATTATAGCTCTGACATGTTGACATACCTTGATAATGCTGAATCAGCTTGTTGGTCCGTAGATCCCAGATTTTCAGTGTACTGTCAGCTCCCGAGGACGCAATACAGGTGCCACTTGAGTTGAAGCCCACAAACGTTGCTGATCTGAAATAACAGAAAACACTCAGTGGAGTCAGTGACCTGCAGCAGTTTAAAGGTCCCATGACATGGTGCTCTTTGGATGCTTTTATATAGACCTTAGTGGCCCCTAATACTGTATCTGAAGTCTCTTTCCTGAAATCCAGCCTTGGTGCAGAATTACAGCCACTAGAGCCAGTCCCACAATGAGCTTTCCTTAGGATGTGCCATTTCTGTGTCTGTAGCTATTGAGGAGGAGAGAGGGGGGGCAAGGTGGAGGGTGGGGGTGTGGCCTTGACCAACTGCTACTTGGCTGTTTTGAAAGCCATGATGTCTCTCTCTCTCTCATGGGTGGGCCAAATTCTCTGGGCGGGCAAAGCAGAGAAAGGGGAGGTAACCTTGCCCTTTATGACCTCATAAGGAGAACATTCCAGATCGGCCCATCTGAGCTTTCATTTTCTCAAAGGCAGAGCAGGATACCCAGGGCTCGGTTTACACCTATCACCATTTCTAGCCACTGGGGGACCATAGGCAGGCTGGGGGAACTCATATTAATGTTAAAAAACCTCATAAAGTGACATTTTCATGCCATTGGACCTTTAACAGTCTGGTGTGTAATTAATACACAACAATGCCATCTATGGGCCTTTTTTCATACTTATAAATATTCCGTGATGTTTCGGCCTTTCGTCTGAAATTAAAAACATTCTCGGCCTACTCGGATCTCCTGCTTGGAAATGTATTGGTTGTTGTATTACAAAAAGGGACAAATACAATGTCCAAAGACTACTGTGCCAAGTACAAATACACAAAAATAAATGTTATTTAATTGACTAAAACCAACTGAATTTGGCCACATACCTATAATATAATTAAAAACCAAGCCCAAAGTGATGACAAAATCCAAGCTAAGAAGAATAACAGGACACTTTTAGAACTTACTCTCGATAGTCAGTGAAACAGTTGATGCAGTGTTTGGTGGACGTGTCCCACAGCCGGACAGTGCGGTCGTCTCCACAGGACGCTATCAGCCGCCCATCTGGGGAAAACCTGTAGTAAAAGACCAAAAATGGCCACTCGTCTCCATCGAATTCCCCATAGTGCCTAATTCAAGGCATGTTTAAGTGTGCCAAATATTTACAAGAAGTGCATAACTAATTATCCTGGTTTGTAAAACGAAATCCTGATGCGCAGCTTTGGTGAGCCGGACAAAAACTTAATTTCAGAAAGTAGCTAAGTGGTAAAGCTATCTTTAGTTTACCTATAAAATCCACACATGTGCTACAGCGCATGCCATTACTGAGGATGTGGTGCTGCTGGGTACCTGGCACAGCGCACCCAGTTGGTGTGCTGGTTGAGAGAGTAGACGAAGCACTGCCGGTGGACGCCCCACACTTTGACAGACTTGTCGTCAGAAGCTGTCACCAGTCTCTGCCCGTCGTACGAGAAAGCAACACTGCGTACAGTGGCCGTGTGGGCTTTGAACACGGTTGACTCTCCTTTCCTATGACAAACAGAGAAATAATAACAAATGCAACCAATTTAAGACTAGGGCTGGGTAGCATTCAAAAACGTGATACCGGTAACAATATTGTGACTTCAATACCGGTTACTAAACAATACTTTTTTCAATAACAATTTTATTAAACAAAAAGAAATTACAACATTACGGCACAAATCTTTTTTCTTTTTTTTTAGCTCCTACTACGTGAGGTAACGTAGAGCTTTTCCTCCATGTCTCTACGACGTGTAACGTTAGACATCCAATCAACAGCATTATTAGATCTTAGTAGAAGCATGCTGCATGCTTACTGACTCACTGACGCTGATGAGATTTACTCTTTAGGTATTGAAATTTGGTATTGAATGACGAGGCATTTTTCGGTACTTTAGAGGCAATTCGGTCGGTGCCTAAAAAGTATTGAATTCTGTACCCAGCCCTATTTAAAACCCAACTTCACCTAGTATTCATACCGTGCAACCTCAGCCTGCATGGTATGTGTCATTTCATATTACGGCCCATTTATCTTACTTAGTCAACAAAGAGGATTGATTAAAGTGGGAAAAGTGACTTGAGCCTACATGGAAGGTGTCCACAGTCGGACCGTTCTGTCCTTGGAGGAAGTGGCCACCAGGTTACCAGTAGGGGAGAACTGCACCCCAGTGAGGACGTCTTGGTGGCCAACATAGCGGAAAGCCCTCGCCTTTGGGGCCAAATTCCAGATCATCAGGCTCTTATCCACTGACCCCGAGGCTGGACGGAGACGGAAGAAAGATGAATGAAGACTTTACGCAAAAATATGAATTGCAGTCATAATTACTGGTATGTAAAAAGGCTATTACAGTGAATAAAGTGAGCTCAGTTTATACTGTAAACATTTAATTGTGCCTCATATGAAAGTAGAGCCTAATCTGACCACAAACATTCTGTTGGTCAGCGTTGTTGTCAGAGAGGCTCTCCTAAAAGAGTCACAGGAAAAAAAATGTCTGCAAAGGTCAATGTGTTTGAATCCTCAAGAAAAATATGGGCCATCAAAGTGCCATGTCAATACATCACTGTGACAGACGCCAAAATGACTTTCCTTGATAAAAGGTACGTTTTCTGACTAATAGATCAGTTGGAGGTAAAACACATAGTCATAATGCCAATGTGCTGTATTAGTTGATTCCTGCTATGTACAGTATGTTGAGCATGACTATGACACAATGTGTACAGTAAGAGTCACTTACATGTAGTTTACATATACAATTCAGAGGTTATTATTATTAAAGATCTGATCATTTTGCCAAATACTACAGTCATTAATGTATTTTACAATTTAAAGGTACAATATGTAACATGGGAAAGGGAAGTTTGGGGTCCCCTGCTGGAGCTGCTCCCCCCGCGACCCGACACCGGATAAGCGGACGAAGATGGATGGATGGATGGATGGAGATGGATGGAATATGTAACATTTCTGCTTTAAAATGTCTAAAAATGACCATACCTATGTTATATATTTTTATGAGTTGTGTTCTTACACTATCCTAAATGTTTCCACCAAATGTCAAACCCAGAGAAATCGGTTATTTTATTTTCAGACACGGCACGTTTCCTTTAGTCGCCCGTCAGTGGCGTCATATAACCTTTCACCCTCCAGTTACTCTAACTTCCGTCAGAACCTTATATACTGTCTATGGTCAGAACACTGGCACCAAGGTGATACGTTCAGGAGTAATTGTAAATCATACAATGTCGCAGAAAAAAAATACTTGTAACCGTAATACTGCTTTTTTTGCCATTCAGCATCATTTTGTGATTAATTACATCCCACTTTTTATCACAGTAATACAACAGAGATCTTATCTATTTCTAAAGTTCTATATCGATACCAGCTTGACGTTACTACAATGTGCTAATGTTGATGCTAAAGCTTTGTGGGTAACATTATGAGGTTACAACATTGTTCAACACACATACAGTTATTTTTAGTATGACTGTTTCGACCACAGCTAACAGGACTGAGCTAGCTAACCCACGAATAACTTCACTAGTAATGTTAACGTTTGCTGTAGATAGACGATTAATCTAATGCTAATTTAGCCAAAGTAGCACACCCCGGTCTGTCTGCCTCACTCCCCCGGCGCAGAGAGACTCAGTCGGGATGACAGCTGACAACAGCCCCGGGACATATAGCTAGTTAGTTACCGTTAGCCCCCAGTCAGCTATCAGCCAGCTACTTTCATTACAGCAACCCCGGCCAGAACTTATCTCCAGTGCCTGGTGCTTACGACGCTAACGGCAGTTTAATTAAACGTCGGGAAACTGACAATATCAGACCCAGCACCGAGTCACAACAGTGGCCATCAATAGCGGTAGCTAGCTACATCTCCGTAGCGCTACCGGTGTATGTGCCGAAAATCTCCTCCCTGCCGAATTTCGCCCCCCTTCGCGTTTAGCCGTCTTTACGGTTAGCTAAATTAACCCGACAAAAGGTGGGTTAAGCACCAAAACGAAAAGTTAAGATTACTGAAAAGTGAAGGGGAGATAATTCCGGGCAGCTGGGAGATGTTCTGCTGCTGCACAACAGGCATCGATCGTCCTAGCTCGCTATCGCGGAGATTCCCCCGACAATCCCCTCCCACACCAGTCTCTCAGCCTCGTTTAGTAGCTAGCTAGCGTTACCAGTTTTACCGTCCATTGTTTTGGTTGAGAGACCCCTAGCGGCAGAAAGTTACATATTGTACGTTTAACTGCTTCAGGCAACAACAAAAAATGCTTTTCTAAATGTTTGGACGGTGGTATTAATGTTAAAGTGTTGAAAAGCAGCATACTGTATGTGATTGCAGGCAACGGTCTACATACTGCCAAAGAACATCTGAGAATTTGTAAAGTTTGTGGTGGCAGCAAAAATTACCCAGTTGTTTGCGGTTTGGATTGAAGTCTGCACAGGTGACAGCACCTTTATGCCCCTTGAAGTGTCTCTCTAGGTTCGGATCCTCCTGCAATGGCAACGCAGAGTCAGTCAGGGAAACTCTGCATTTCCCTTTGCTGTATTAGTTAAGGAACCGTTTGCTCAAAGTTGTATTTCATGAGAAATTTGGAAAAGGGGTGGTGAAGGATAGCACAGTGATGAAAAAAAATTAGAACGTCTAACAAACACCTATACCTGTGTGTGTACTTGATGGAAACTCATCCACTATGTTTTTGTTAGAATCAGTTGCATGATGTCTGTGAAGGAGCCCTAAAGATTTAAGTCTAGGCTGAGGAGAAATGTGGAGAGCTAGGCATGAAGTCACTATGGGACACTGCCTGTCTAAACAGACAAAACATGGTTGCGTTTAGGGGGCGCATTAAAGAGACATTACACTAAGCAAAAGCTTCAAGAGCTGTTATAATATACCAACAACTAAATGTAATGTGCTATAACGATTTAACAAAGAGGACCAAAGGTGTGTCTGTCAGCAACATTAAGCAAATCCTCTTAGCAGAGACTAGCAAACTCTCCGACTCAGCTACCCTTAGCAGCAGTGTAAGTTATCACACTTTTGCTCATTAGCCCTTTACGAACGTATTAACACATATACTTACCATAACAGAGGACATTGTAGGCATTTATTAAAAGAGCTTATGTTGTCAGAGGGAAAGTTGAACCGCCCGGGCTACTCTGTAACGCTACTTCCATGACTGTCAAACATTGCGCCTTCCTCTCAGACCAAACTTGTCGAACTCCGATAACAGGGGGTTCTGCTCGACAGTCTTTTAGCAACCTTAGCTGAATTTGAATTCCATGAACGCTAAATGAAAACTGAGTTTCGTGTTTGCATACGCTGCCGAATAGAGCCCGTTATTTCCACAGCTAACGTTAAGCTTAATTACTGGCCACCTGTAGCAACGAAGAGAGTGGTGCTGCATTCATGATACATATGAAAACGGGTAGATGTGATTATCCGATGGGAGAATCCCGTTCACAACTTGAAAATACTATTATTGATTAATAGACAATATTCATTAAGATGCAAATAAGAATGGTAACCAACTGGGAAATTTGGCGCTACATACAAATAAAGAGAAATCAAGGCTTTACTCTCTTCTCAAAAGGAAAGGTCTGCAGCCAAATATGAGTTAGTGAACATCAAATCAAAAAACAAAACATAAATATTAAGTTAGCTTTTGATGACTGATAGCGAGCAAAAGGGGAATGTATGAATACCTCCAAGGCGCTGCCAACGAGCCAGTCATTTTGTTTTGTGAACTTTTGTTATCATCAACCCTCCAACGTTCCGGTTATTCATAAGTGTCATGAATGCAGCATGTCATTAAAGGTGGAGCGTCTTTCGCTGCTAAGCAACTAGCCAACCATATCATATGAAAGTGCTCTGAGGGAGAAGAGGCACAGTGTCAGCTTATGTGATTGGTCCGTGAAACAGCACTGACAAATCAGCACCGAGGTTGTTAAACTTGGAAGTTGATGTTTGGTATTTCGGTTTGAAAAGATGTCGTTCAATCGGGGCATCGGCAGTGTGCAGGTAACGTTAGTTAGAAGACAGCATTGCCTATTTGATTTAACTGCTAACTGGTAATATTGCACTATTGGTAATATCATGTAGTGTCAATACAGCGTGGGCCAATAGAAACAAAGGTAGCTAGCCTTAGCAAGCTAGCTAGTTAGCCATGTTCAGTGTTAGTTACCATATCAACGACAGTGCACCTGTAAGAATCATGTAGCTAGTTAGTTAGCTAGCTAAGTTAGTTCTTTCTGATAGCTCCCAAGTTTGCAGGCTAACGTAACTAACTACTGTCAGCATTTGCTCCCAGTCTTAGTTTCAGGTCATACAGCTAACATAGACCCATGGTTATCTTTTTCTTCTAGTACCTGAAAAAAAAGGATACCGAAAAACGAAAAGTATCAACATGTCAAAACAAGGCTGGACACAGGTATCTTGGCCATGTACAGATGTACTACAATGTTATAAACTAGTGCCATTTGTTATGACTAAAATGCCCTTTGTGCCTCTTAATTATGGATGTTACCTTCATGTTATGTAATAGGGTGCAGCCTCACAAAGTATATGGAAAGACTGGAGGAGATTAAAAAAAGTGAGTAACTCAGTTGAGGGACTAATTGTGTTATATGTTTGTAAGTGTCATGTTTTGTCTTTCTACTCTACTATATGCACTTTGTTTGATGCACTCATACATCTCAGATGTTTGGGGTTTTGTCTGGTTTGTCAGTTGTTAAATCCGGCTTCTGAAGACAACATTTTTAATTTGAACTGTGTTTTTCTTAGTCGGAGTGAAAACGTTTAAACTTGAATCAGCAGGTGGTGTTTGTATATGGTTTATCTTTGAAACAGGTGTATAAAGATGGCAGGATTTTTTTTCTTCTTTACATTACAAAACCACCGTTTCCAAGTCTTAAAATTTTAACTTCTTTGTCATCGCAATTCACTATGGACAGCTTTAATGTCTTTTCCGAAGGGCACCTCACATTGACACATATAGCAGCTTGGATCACAGTTTTGTACAGAGTTGTCCACCAGGCTACTGGACTGCTGCCATAGACCGTTGGACCCATGGCATTAGTTCTGTCCATTATAAACATTCATCCATTTTGCCCAAATGTGAACAGGTGTATCAAATACTCCAGTTTTTGGTGTGTAAAACTTAAACATGATCCAATTACAGCAAAATAAGGGTCTTATTCGTACATTAATGTGATATGTGTGCTGTACACTTGAGGTATGATTTGCCAACTTGGCACTTCATTTTCCCAAGTATCTGTGGGGTTCACTGTGAATAATACCAGTATCAATAACACAGATAAAACAGATTTGTGTGTAGTAGTGGCAGCTTTGAGTGGAAGGTAGCAAAGGAACAGACACGGTAGAACTGAGGTTTAGTGAAGCATTAGAGGGGGATGAGGAGAAGGAGGACATGCGAGACCCAGGTGAGTTGTGTTTAGCACAGCTGCATGCACTGTCTGAAGTAATTATCACAGTTGTTTTGCTAGATTATGTGATTATCAACCACAGTGATTACACAACCAGTGGTTGGACTTTTTGCCTAAAGATGCAAAGTTTGTATCTTCAGCTACAGCGGCCAGAAAAAAAGAGATATTTAAAGACTGTCATCGGGCCTTTGAGACTCTTTCCTTCTATAGCCTTTCTTAGATTAAAGTGGCCATATTATGCTCATTTTCAGGTTCATAGTTGTAATTTGAGATTGTATCAGAATAGGGTTACATGGTTTTATTTTCAAAAACACCATATTTTTGTTGTACTGCACATTGCTGCAGCTCCTTTTTTCACCCTGTCAGGTCTCTGTTTTAGCTACAGAGTGAGACCTCTCAATTTCTGCAAGATCTTTGTTGTCAGTCGCACATGCGCAGTAGCTAGCTAGGTAAGGATTACATGAGCTAGCTAGCTGTTTCTCTAACTTTAGTCAGTACAAGGCAGGATTAGCAGGGAGACTTCTTCTAAACGAGGGCGCACTTCTAACTTTGCGTGGAATACCTGCAGAACAGGGACATGGAAGTAGTTCTATACAATTTATTTTGTAGATTAGGGTGAATTTGTGTGTTTTGCCATTGAGAACGAGTTAGCATGCTAACGGTTAGCCCCCAAGGCCCCTCGTTTCGGCTAGTGACGTAGAAAGCTGTGCAGATTTTGACCAGCTCACCCGGAGACTGAAGACAGGACACATTCAGAAACCTGTATCTCACTCAAAACAGCATGGTTGGGTTTTTTTCAAAGTTTGTATGCGTGTGGAAACACCAGAGACACAAAATAACACCCCAAATCCCAGAAAAAGGGATTTTTTCATAATATGGCCACTTTTAAAGTATGTTGTTTTTTTCCTTTTTATTTCAGATTACAGGTATCGAAAAGATGAAATCTTCAAGCGGTTAAAAGTGACAACGTTTGCACAATTGGTAAGTATTCATGTCTGTTTCCTTGCAATACTGTAACGTCCTGCAAGATTAACATGTCATACTTAATGTAAAATCCAGCCAATAGTTATTTTTGTGGCTAATTTTTTGGAGACAAGAGAAAGAATGCAGTGAGAAACCCTGATCCATTCACAGTGCTTAATAATGAATAGACTATTTGTGTGAATAGTTTTGGACAGACGGCTCTGAATTCATTTAGCTTGGTTTGTTACCTTCATTTACAGACTCCAAGATACAATTATTGCACTTTTTCACAGTAGAAGCATCTTCGTTTTCTAAACTTGTTTTAAACCCCAGATACTTCAGGTAGCCTCCGTATCAGACCTGAATGAAAGTGAAATTGACGGCGAATCACACGGACCGGAAGGTAACTAGCACAGTTACTCATTCACTTAACATTGTGAAAATGTATTTATCTCCAACTTTGTACTAATTGGGTGATTTAACATTTTGAAACAAAAAACAAAACTTGGGCCACTACCATTATTTGTACGGGATATACCGCAATGCAATACAGTATGATGAAAGAATTTATGCTCTGTTAGGACTGTAGGTGACAATCTGTTGATTCCCCACTCCCTGCTGGTTTGCAGACAGTCTGTCAACGGTGTCTGATGCAGACCTAGAGTGTCTGTCTGAACACACCAACGGCTCCCCGAGGCTTCTGTCAGATCGTCAGGATACAGGAGACGCCAGGGAACTCTGCTACTCTGCCAGGTCGACACTGCTAAGGTACCGTACAACTCTGCACTCTGTAAAGCCTTCCTGAATACCTTGTACTGTACACAACACACCATAGATTCAACCTTCAGTGTTAACCGGTCAGCCCACTGAAATTACATGAGCTGATAGGGGAGAGAGAGAGGGGGAATGACATGCAGCAAAGGGCCACAGGTCCGAGTCGAAAACCGCGGCCGCTGCGTCGAGGAGTAAACCTCTATATATGTGCGCCTGCTCTACCAAATGAGCTAACCTGGCCACACATGGACTGACGAGTTTGATCGACGGTTACATTATTGGCCATCGTAGCCTGACGTTGGGTTGCATTTCTCCAAAAGTTGAATCTGTCTTAACTTCTTGTTTTCTTAACTTCATTAGTTTTTTTTCGGTTACCCCCTGTGGCGCCCGCCGCACGAAGGCTCGCACTGTCATACTCAGTCACGGCCAGCATCCACAAGAACAATCGCAACCCCGAGCACACCTGTGACCCTCCACCCTGCACTCAACGTACTGTACATTTTGTTCCTTTAAGACATCTGCCTGTCCCACACCTTGACCCTCCTGTATAGCGCACAATTACCTCGTTAAAAATGTTCTTAGCGTCCCCTCCTGTCACCTGCGTCGTCCCCCCCCCACCCCTCCTCCAGCTTTAACAGGAACCCCAGGAGTGTAACTCTATCTGTGGTCTCTCCAGGGGGCCACAGGGGGGGCCTCTGTGTGGGAAGGACAGATGGAGAGAGAAAGTAGGGCAGCACTGGGGTAAACCTACACAAAGGGACAGTGGTGTGCTTCTAGTGTTTGGCTCAGCTCCATACTCACTCTCATTTGCTGCGGTGAGTCTTTTTCCTCGAGGCTCTGGTTTCACTTTAACTGGTTCGACACTTGGAAGATCAACCCCTCCTTGTCTTTAGAAGACAAAGAAAAATCATTACTGTCCTGTTCTGAATTATCATAGCCAAACATACAGACAAGGAACGGAAATAAATAACACAAGTTTTCAAAGAAAATCAAAAAGATTATTATTTTTGCTATTACTAATTACTTAAAGGTGCAATATGTAATATTGTGTGTAATACTGGCAGCTAGCGGTTAAAATAGTTACTGCACTACCAATTCCAAATACTGGAGAGTCGTCCCCCCCGCCCCCTCCTGCCCAGACTCGAAGTTCACGGGGGTTGCCAGGCTGAGACCGCAGCATTCACAACAATGTTGCTAGACGCTTTTCTCACATAGCCAGACATTACTCCACAGCACAGCTGAGTTATTTTAAACCCTCTCGTGGTTTAAAATAACTCACCGTTGTCGGCTGCAGCCACTGAAGAGGCTACACGTTGTAAACAGCCATGGGCTGCTTGCCTGGTCCTCCCGGTAACGTTAACAGTTAGCAGGGTTAGCATGGCGGCGTTAGCCAGGACCAGTCGGGATCACTTTACTGGCTATGTCTCAATTGTTTTTGCGAGTAACCAACTCGGGTACTCTAGCTATATAATTCAATGTGAGTACACAAATGTTGAAATGACAAAAAATGCCCATCCCTAGTAGCTGTGATAAATTAGCCTGAAGCTAATGCTTACCTGTTCAGGAGGAAATAAGCCAACTCTGCGTCCTTTTGGGCTCTAAGCTGTCTCCATCTTTCAAATACATCTCCAATATTTACCAGGGGGTTGTTACGTCTCTGGTCACGCAACTGTTAGAAACATGCTGTTTTCTTTTTTTTATGTCATGTAGAATCTATCTCCGTTGATCCTGTTGGTTTGTTTGCTGCTTTCATGGCTGTACTACCGTTACAGCTGTAGCGCGCTGGGTTTACGTTTTTACAGGTATATCTGGCAACCCGGCCTGGCTGTCAAACTGGGCCGTTGATAACAACACACAGACCAAAACATAAACATAAATTCCGTCACGGAATTAGCATTGTTGTCAGAAAAGATAGTATTTCAGTTTAACATGTTTCCTTAATATCTGATGAGGCATTGGTGTCATTTTTGGATTTATTACAGTACAAATATTACATATTGGACCTTTTTAAAGCTATAGTGTGCAACTTTTTTATATTAATGAACGCCTGTTACATTCAAGCCATTGCCAAATGAATTGATACAAAGTTTACTAAGCCTATCAGCTTCACAAAATTGTCCTTGTATTTCTCAGAATGGCTATGTTTACAAAATGGTATCATCCGGCGACTTTCACTCGCAGCAGCTTGAGTGATTTTTTTTCGTCACCACTGAGAAAGTACAACAGCAGCATTCAGGTTTGGAGACAAAGAGGACATAACATTTACAAGATAATTCTCTTCTGAAGAGTCCATGTTTTTGTTTTTTTAATCCTCCGTGTTAGCGACTGCGTGGAGAAGGGTTGGTGCACCATCACTGAAGGCTTGCGTCATGTGGTTCCTCCGACAGTGTTGTTGTCTTAGAACTCCTCATGGGGCAACAGAAACTACGCACTATGGCTTTAAATTAGTGCTGTCAAACGATTAAAATATTTAATCGCGATGAATCGCATTAATGTCAGTTAACTCGCAATTAATCGCAATTAATCTCACTTTTTATCTATTCTAAATGTCCCTTGATTTCTTTTTGTCCCATTATTTTTTTTTCTCATTTTAATGCTCTTATTAACATGGAAAAGTGGATCTGCTTGCTTTGTGCTTTTGTCCCCTGGCTTTGACGAGGGGGCGGAGAATTGGCATCAGCTGTGTGCTCGGCCATCAAGTGGTATTTCAGACTGGACGTGCTGCAATGACGACAAAACACACACATCACTTTGGTCTTGTCAATGGAACCATTTGGCAACTTTTTAAAAGTAAACTTTCCATTCAGAATCTTATTGGCATCCATTTCGGCATCTCACGCTCGCCATCCACTCAAAACGTAACGTTAGCCTACTACTCTTTGGCCGGCTCACGAGCCCAAACAAGTGTGTGCGGTGTGCCTGTTTTGTTTCCAGTCTAGCTAGATCCGGTGTGGTGTTATAGTTTTTTTTAACGTTACTAGTTGTTGCAACAGCTTGTGAAAAAACAACAAAGTTTGCTGGGCCAAAAAGAACGTTAATCCTGCGATTAAAAAAAATTGACGCCGTTAAAATGGGTTTGCGCTAACGCCGTTAATAACGCGTTTAACTGACAGCACTACTTTAAATTAATTTAAACAACACATTCACACATAAGTCCTTCCTGACACACGTATTACAACTAGGGCTGGGTATAGTTCACAAAATGTAGATACCGGTACCGATACCAATACCGTGACTATGATACCGTACCGGTTTCTACGATACCGGTTCCTAAGATACTTTTTTGATACAAATTTTAGGTAGGAGGAGCTGAAAAATTAATAAAATGAGCTGTAATGTTGTAATTTCTTTTGTTTTATTTTTCAGCTCCTACTATGTGAGCCCTGCCTCTGTGCGTAACGTAGAGGTTTTCCTGCCTGCCTCTACATTGAGTATCGCTAAACAGCCAATCACAAGCATTACGAGTTCTTAGTAGAAGCATGCCTCTGATGAAATTTACTCCTTAGGTATTGAAATTGGGAATTGAATGACAAGGCATTTTTTCAATACTCGACACGATAGAGGAAATTCGGTTCGGTGCCTAAAATGTATTGAATTTGGTACCCAGCCCTAATTGCAGCCTCCTACCTTTTTTTACCCCTCACAGTGTTATTAACGGTGTGGGAGAGCTGAACGTCAACAGGAACCATCAGAAGATGGAGAATGAGTCGGTGGCCAGCCCCGAGGTAGCCGACAGGCCGTACCCCGACTGCCCCTACCTGCTACTAGACGTACGGGACCGTGACCAGTACGACCGCTGCCACATCATCAGCGGTATGTGGCAAGAACATCAAGCGGGATCATCCAGCTTCTCCTGCATAAAATATCTTTTGCTGTTTTTAATCATCTCCCTCTCTCGCACAGCACACAGTTTTCCCATCGCCACGCTATCTCGAACGATGAACCCCTACACCAAAGACGTGCTGGAATATGTATCCTTCAACACATTTTTTTTTTTCATGTCACAAAATCAATGTTGTGGCTTTTTAAAGTTACAACTGACGAACTGCAATTTTTCTGCCAGATATTGCGATTACGATTCGAATTGCGATTTAAAAAAAAAAAAAAAAAAAAAAAAAAAAAGTTTAATATTCACTGTGTGTAACAGATAAAACATGTCATGGAGCATTATAGCATGAGACACCATCAAAACTGCTCTATATTCTTTATGCAAGGATGAGAACATGGATATGAATTTCGAGCAATAAGTGTTTTTCTTTTAATAAGCATGGAACATTGAACAGTCAAACACAGAACTAAAATTAAAATAATAAAAAGAACTATTCCAATAAAACAATTCAATAGCAGCATCTACATATTGCACCTTCTACCATCATGTTAAATTCTGTGATATTTAACATTATTCCAGCATTTATCCTATATACAAACAGTAAATATAATAAAAAGAGGAATCAAAAAATGTTACACTAAACATTCAACTTAATATTTGATTTGATTGATTTGATTAATTGCGGCCTTCACGATTAGCTAATGGCATTCTTCCAAATCGCGATTTTGATTTAAAAACGATTAATCGTCCAGCCCTACAACTGACCCTATAATTGACTTGTCTGAACTTAACTTACAAACTGTGCAGAAAAATACAGCAGGGAAGATCATCATCGTGTATGATGAGGACGAGAGAATAGCCAGCCAGGCGGCCACCGTCATGTGTGAACGAGGATTTGAGAATCTGTTTCTGCTGTCTGGAGGTAAGGTATCAAGTTGTCTAGTCTATTTTCAGAGTGAAGATGTCACCTCATGTATCCTGTATAATCTACTAGGGATGCACCGAATCTAGATTTTTGGGGTTCGGCCGAATACCGAATCCACTGGTTAAGATTCTGCCAAATCTGAAACCGAATACCGAATCCTACTCCCATCCTCAGTCCATTAACACAGTAAAGACATTAATGAAGTAAACAAATGTTTAACACCAGTTTTTAGCTGTGACTGTTCTTCCTTTGCCGTACCTGAAGTTGCTGCATTTTGGCTGCTGTCTGGAGATTCCTTCATGCACAAATCGTATTCGTTCGGATGTTTCATACGCAAATGTTTTAACAGCGGCGATGTTGTGTATTGTTTAGGGTCCTCGCCACCACGAGACCAATCGGCATTGCAAATTGAACATGGAGCTGGACTTGAATCGCCTTCTTTTGACTGAAAGTACTGCCAAACAACATTTTCTGCTCACAAGTTCCATTTTCACTTTCTCACAGCCTACAGCCTTGAACAGTCCACCTACGTAGGGTTCGGTTCGGTGGAAAAACATTCTAAGGTTTGGCAGAAACCAAACCCTGTCAAAAAGCCCAATATTCGGCCGAAGCCGAATCCTGAATTCGGTGCATCCCTGTAATCTACGCTATGTATGTCGTATCTGACTGATTACAGCATTTATTAAACTTTAAAACTTGTTTCAACTCTGAGAAAACACACCCAAATTAAGAGGAATCTGTATATTCCAAAAACCACCAATAAGAACAAATATGAAACTTCACTGCATTAAGACAAATGGTGTTAGTCTGTGGAATAACTGTAATAATGACCTGAAGAAAATGTAACAATTTGTCTAAACTTAAAATATTCTTCAGCAACGAAATATTGACTGGCTATGAGCTGGACCAGTGATTTCTTGTTTGGTTATTTCTTGTTGGTCTCGACGGTTTAAAGGTTTTTGGTTCATCTGTTGAGATTATTTTGTTGTCATTATGGTCCAAACAGTTTGATATGTTCAAGCCGACCGAGTTGAACATGGAAACTAGATGGAAATGGAATTTCTATTAAGTATAATATACATATTGAGACGGGTTAGAACCAGAAAAGTTTTCAACTTCTTTCTACCCCTTTTGAACATGAACTATATAACTTAAGTTGCTTATTTTTTGTTTAAATGTTGCTAAAGATCCTCTCCGTCTTCCTTTTTTTTTTTTTTTTTTTTTTTTTGCTTATAAGTTTTACATTGTGTTTTGTATTTTTTTTTTTTTTACATGTTCAATAAATTGACAAAGCCAGCACTGTTGCAGGTTCAGTGTATGAAAAGGGGCAATGGTCCCACTCTGCTGTCCTCTCCCAGGTCTCAAGGTAATCGCCCAGAGATTTCCAGAAGGGCTGACGACGGGCTGCATCCCGACCTCGTGCCTGTCCTCTCCCACACCCAAGGGGAAGAAGAGCTCCGTGCCGCAGCAGCAGAAGCCGCCGTCACAAGCGGCGGAAAAGAGGTGGCGATTCTCATCAGACGAGCTGGCCAAGATCCAGGAGCAGCTGGAGGAGATGCTCATCCCCAGTAACTCCAACAGTAAGACCACACCGTCAGAAACGTTTGCATTTTTGTTAAAGTGCTCATATTATGCTCATTTTCAGGTTTATAATTGTATTTAGAAGTTGTATCAGAATAGGTTGATGTGGTTTCATTTTCAGAAAACACCATATTTTTGTTGTACTACACATCGCTGCAGCTCCTCTTTTCACCCTGTGTGTTGAACTCTCTGTTTTAGCTACAGAGGGAGGCATCGCACTTTTATTACATCTTTGTTGGTAGTCGCACATGCGCAGTAAGTAATGCTAGCTAGTCAGTTGCAGAGTATGAGGGCGTGCCACGCTAGCAGCTAGGCGAGCATTATAACGTGTGTTACAAAGTGACCACGTTGGTCTCTGAAGTAAAGGCTGGACTACAACAGAGCTGTTTGGAGCAGTTTGTGAACAGTGTTTTCTGTTGGAGATGGTAAGTCCCTTTGGGGTGGACTTTGGGCTTTTTCACTTTGTAAACCTATAATGTGTAGCAAAAAGATATATAACCCAATAAAGGTAAGGGGAAAAGCCAAAAAGCATAATATGAGCACTTTAAGGCGTTTCCCTGGGAAGAACTTGATACTTACAGGCCGGCTGCGCGCGTAACGCTACGCTTCTACTACGCTTCCACTATAATCACTGAAACTGGCAACACCGGACACGAGAGCAGAGCGTAGTGGTGCCCATGCTCCGCGGACATCCGCTCTACCAGCATAAAAATAGGGAAGTCATATATTTCTATTTTTACGCGAGGTGTGTAACAGCTGACAGTAGGTTTCACGACTCCAAAAACTGAAGAAACAACAGCAACAATACCAGAGCAAAAGAGTTCATAAGCAGTTTTTGATTTCCAGACGAATTTCCTTGGGAAAAACTGCAACATTCCAAACCAAAGTATATTTGTTGTTCTGGTATTATTGAAAACTTTATTCTCTACATGTGATGGATTGTATGCTGCGCACAAATACTTTCTAGATTACGCTAGCAATTCATTGGATTTACTGTAATTGATTAAAAGCATGTCAGTTGAACACTTATTTCAATTTTTTCCTACAGTTAATACCAAATTACATAGTCACGCTTCCAGGAACTTTTCCCATGAATCTGAAGTTCATGTCTCTTCTAGGAAATTATAGGAAAATATGGTACCCGTAACATAAAGCGTTGCAGACCAGTCGTATCATTCTGGAATCTCTAGATCACAGAAAGAGGCTGGGAAAGTTCACAAGGGCCAATCCCTCCTAATATTTCTGCTCCATTCACTCCATGAAATTCTGTTATCAGGCAAATTAAAGTCACAAATCCAAATTTAAGAGCAGAACTAGAGGAAGTTAGACTCACGATTGTTATTTTTGCATTGTCCCATCACATTGCTACCCTTCAGTATTGTTTGCATGTGTGTTCACCGTAGGCCGCATGTCCAGCCGCATGTCATCCAGCAGCTCCCAGTCTCAAGCGTCCAGCGCTCGGAGTCGACAGAGTTCCTCTACAGCTGGGAGGGACAGCACCAGGGCTCAGAGCAGTAGACCCTGGAAATAACACCCCCCACCCCCTACCCCCTTCAACCACACAGATATACCCAAACAAACATACCTCCAACACAAAGTTATTTATTTCAGGTTACATTACCCCGCTCCAACAACTGTAAGAAACACTATTTCTTTGTCCCAGTGGGCAAAATAATCCTCTAAGATCCTGCTGTACAGTCAGAGGTGGACAGGAAACACCACACCTACTATATTACAGCAAATTGGATACATACACGTATGTTTACATGCATACATGACGTGTTTGTGACGCCCCTCTACCAAGCAGATGCTGAATATGGAATTTTGGAAATTACACACACCTTGGGAAAGTTAATAACACTGCACAACATCAACGACACACATTTTAAACTGTAATTAAGACTTAATTAACAGTATGAAATTAAAAACACATTTTTTAAATCTGCAGGAACAGAACAAAGACATTTCATTTCAGACTAACCAGT
This sequence comes from Perca flavescens, assembly GCF_004354835.1. NCBI lineage: Eukaryota > Metazoa > Chordata > Actinopteri > Perciformes > Percidae > Perca > Perca flavescens. Next base: position 32,224,205 of record NC_041338.1, read on the forward strand.
TTAATACTGCATTCTTCATCTTTACCTCTAGAGATTTAAGTCAGACTGAAGTATTTTTCCCTCAATGTTTTTTTTATTTTTATTTTATTTTCCTCATAATATTTAATAAATGGTGTATATTTGAATGTCTGCACAGTGCCTCATCTGTGACCCTGAAAACTGATGGATCTTTTTGCACTCATTTATTTTTAATGTAACACTATTCTCATCCATTTTTTTTTCCCACCACTTTTTGAACCTGTACAGATAACCACTGAATTCTGTTGATAATCTGTTCTTTTGTTTTTACATTATGTCCAAAAAGGTCACATTTAGCTCCATCAGTATGACAGCCACCAAATAAATGGCATTCCTAAAAGACTTTCTCGCTGGAGACAGAATAATTGAATGTTGATGTAATATGATGGATATGCTGGGAATCTGTGTTTTACATGAGATGTAATTTATAGAAATAATGTAACCGAGCTTGCTCCATTTTGTAAAATTAAGTAAAGCTGTGCTGTATTTTTGTAAGTTTCTTCACATTGTGGACATGATGTCTCAATTGACGGTACAGATGATGCTTATATGTGACTTTGGTTTTCTTTGTGTGTGTGCGTGTGTGTGTGTGTGTGTGTGTGTGTGTGTGTGTAAAGTACTGTAAATTGTGATCACAACTGATCGGCATCGTCATTATCACAAAATTGCATTGTCACTAAATGAAGGAAACAGGCCTTTTTTTCATGGCTGTAACAAAAAGCACTTCAGTACCCACAGATGCATTTGAAAAACAGTATTTTTGGTAATTTTTGGTGTTTTTTTGGCATGGTGGTGACTTATTGCATGGTTCTCTGCAATTTTTTCTTCTTTGTAGCCCTTTTTTGTGATTTCAGTCAGTCTTAACTCACATTAACGATCTGAACACATTCATTTGTTTGTAAATGAAAGTCAAATAAAGTGTAAAAATGTCTGCTGTATCATAATTGCTTATTTGTCTTAATAAGGCAATTGTGAAATGTTGACGATAGCAGAAGCAACTAAATTATTTATTTTGTTCAATAACTTTAAATTAAATCTACTGATTGGAGAGGGACTGATCAAATTCTCTAGTGTTGTGAAACAATCCGATCAGGATTGTTTTGTAGTTTGAACATTATTCACAACAAATTGTGTTCTGGATGAAAACTGTAACCACGTCTTACTTTGTGCTGGCTACATCTAGGTAAAAACATTTAAAAAAAATTACAGTTTCATTGGAACAAGCCCAGAATGGAAACTGACGTTTTTATAATTATGCTTTTAGGGTTAGAGTTTTTATGGTTGTATCCCGCAAGCATAGTTAGATTGTCGTAAAAGAAAATGACCAGAACGTTTTTGTACGTGTTTATTAATTTATGGCTTAAACTCTCTAAAAAGCAGATAAAGATTGATTGATGAGAATCTTCGTAATGAGAGGTTTAAAGGATGTGGAAATAATGCATACAGAGGTGTGAAATGCAGATTTGCATAAACATGTTAATAATGTGCATAATGCATGTTGGACAAGCCCAACATGAACCCAATTACAAAGCTTTAAAATCATCAAATAGAAACTGCAGATTTCCACTGTACTCGTTTATTTGTCTGTTTGTTGTTTTCACTGTGTCTAAATGACATATGATGAACTACTATTAGTCTTAAAGAGGACATTTTAAAGGTGACATTTGCCCATGATATCCCCTCCACAGGGACTTTCACTTGTACACACACACACATTAGTAGATGTTCTTGGAGGTGTGATCCATGATAGCCATCAGAGCCAGCCAAGTCTCCCTGGCAGTGGGGATGATCTGATTGGCTGGCAGGATGAAGCCGTAACGGCCGGTGTCCCTCAGCTCGAAGGTGTAGGAGTACTTGATGCCCTGGTTGTAGGTCCAATCAATGGTGCCACCACTAGCTTGGTCTAAAATTGAAACAGGTATTGCTCAGGGTATTTTCTATATTTCGGTTGGCAGGCATAATGGAGGTTGTCACAGTACAATGACAACCTAAGTACAACTTATCTTTCTCAACTGAACTACCATTGGTTTCCAATGGGTGTGGTTTATGTCAGTTAAAACCAGTATGTAGAATTTAAATAATTCGGACTTACAGATGGTGTTGATGATGCTGCCGTATCTGTAGCTAGTACCGTACAGGGAGGCCAGGTCAGTGATGGCTTTCTTAGCCAGATTGTGCTGTGGGAAGAGATTACCATGATCACGTACGAACATCTATTCATAGTCTTTCATATTGCTTAGGCATATTCTTAAATTTTAAGCAGTACGGGCAAAACTACAATAAACTGATGAGCCCAGAGAAAAGATTTACAATCAGTTTACCTAGATTGATCATAAGGGGAGAGTGATTCTTACCAGCTCGGTCTGGTCCTTGCATGGAGTCCTGGTGTAGCCGTAGGGGTACAAGAGCATCTGGGAGTAGGAATGGATGGAGACAAAGGCCTTGAAGTTACCGCGGGACTTCACAAAGTCCACAATGGACTTGACCTCAGACTCAGAGTGAGCTCTGGGTCCACGGTAGGTCTCTGAGCAAGGGTTGTTGCTGGCACCAGCTCCTACATGGGGATTTATACAGAGTCAGAGAAACTGCTAGAAAATGGATGCCACAATCTGTCTATATACACCTTTTGAACACTTGGTTCCTTAGACACTAATACTAATGGTATGGAGTGTCTCCATAATGTGCAAAAGGACAAAACATGTCACAAAATTAACCATAGTATGACTTAACCACCAAAATATGTTCAATTTATTCATTGTATTGTGTCCTCTGCATATTAAAGAGCAATTTGTGGCAAATCTGTGTGATTGTGCTGCCATTTTGGCCAGGGCTCTCTTGAATAAAGTCCATCCTGTAGCCCATTCTGTTCAAAGCCACTGTGTGTAAGTAACTTGGCACCATTTGGTGGCAGTATCGAGCATGACACTGGCAGTCAGTAAAATTCTAGTAATTTTAAAGCTATAGTGCGTAGTCACCCCCATGAGGAATTCTAAGTAACGACAACAAAACTGACAGCGCGTCCACGTGATACAAGCCTTTCGTGACCTTAATTAGCTTTGTAGCAACTCATTTGGCAATTTCTTGAATGTAATAGACGCTCATTAATATCAAAAAGTTGCGCACTAAAGCTTTAAATACAGGTTAAAAAAATTTAAATGATGAAAAATAATCTGTAAAGCAATCAATGACCATTTTAAAACTACACAAAAAACTCACTGATAATTACTTAAGACGGTAGGTTTGGAGTTTAAAAGCTTTGAGAATTACATGTAGTGCCTTGGTACAGTTTAAGACGTTACCTCCAAAACCAGCATCCCAGTTCCTGTTGGGATCGACTCCCACACAGCTAGAGCCGGAGTTGGGCTTCCTGGTCTTACGCCACATACGGTTCTGGAAACATCAGAGTAGCTCATCATACTTTGTCACTTTTATATTTGGGGTTCATACCTTCATTTCTGTTTATGTAGCTTTTATTTATTTATTTATTCACAATACCACTTGAAACATTACAATAATACAGCTGGGGGAGTACAAGATTAATTGGGTAGAGTGAATGGGTCCCCCAAAGAAGCTAGAAAAGCTTATAGGTGGGGGCCCATGATTCAATAAAAAGTAGTGGTACAAACTATAGAATACACAATTACCACAAATGATGATGACTAGTTGCACAGACAACACTCATACTGGCGCGCACATGGCTGCGAGATTTTCCTGATATAAGTGGTTTGATTCTCGTTTGGTAGGTATGCTGGGGGCTGGAGATAGGAACAAGACTACTCAATCTAGAGTTCAGCCTGTTGACGATTTGGAACATAAGGCAGGCATTATGGTATTCATTTAGCTCAGTCAGTCTTAGTAACTCAAAACGGTGGAATAGAGGTTTGGTGGGGGAATTTATCTCTGACCAGGACAGAGCCCGTAAGACTTTCTTTTGCAAAGATATACGTTTTTTAAGATGGCTGGTGAAAGTGTTACACCATATCACATTGCAATAGTTAAGGTGCGGTTCAAAAAGAGTTTTATACAATGTGAGAAGGGCAGACAGAGGAAGAAAATGTCTGATCTTATAAAACAAGCCAACATACTTGGACAATTTATTTACAAGATAGTCAATATGACATTTAAAGCTGAGAGAGTCGTCAATGAGGACCCCCAGGAATTTAGTGGAATACACTCTTTTTATCTCCTGCCCATTTATTTTAATCAGGCAGTGATCAGTCTTTTTAAATTTTTTACATGATTTAAATAAAATGTTATTAGTTTTGCTCAAATTTAATGACAGTTTATTACATTTAAACCAGGAGTCCACTTTAGTTAATTCTGAGTTTACTATATCTTGTAGAATAAGTGGGTTCCTGTGTGATGTAAACAAATTTGTGTCATCTGCAAAAATAATTTTATGAAATATTTTAGAGGAATTTATGAAATCATTTATATATAAAATGAATAAGAGTGGCCCTAAAATAGAACCCTGGGGGACCCCAAAGGTCATAGGCTGACAAGTAGAGTTATGGTCATTGACATGGACATACTGTTCCCTCTCGTATAAATAACTTCTGAACCATTTAATTGTTAGACCTCTGATACCATAGTGATGCAATTTGTACAGTAAAATATCAAAGTCAATGGTATCAAAGGCTTTTGATAGGTCCAAGAAAATACCAACACCACATTTTCCCTCTTCAATGCAGTCATGTATTTGTTCTATTAAATCGAGTATTGCCATAGAGGTTGTACTCTTTTTTTCTGAAACCGAATTGAGAGGGGACAAAAATATCCAGTTTTTCAAGATAGCCACTGAGTCTGGTGTATACCACGTTCTCCATTACTTTGGAGAAGGTGGGTAGAATTGATATGGGCCGGTAATTGCTCAAATCATTTCTGTCACCCGATTTAAAAATTTGAATTATTTTAGCAATTTTTGTCATTTTTGGTACAGTGCCAGTAAGTAAAGAAAGGTTGATGCAGTGAGGCAGTGGCTCTACAATGACATTTGCAATGGCTTTCATAATCTTATTACATATTCCATCTACACCTGCGGTGTATGAGCTCCTCAAGTCCAAAATGATCTTCAGGAGCTCGGTACTATCTGTTGGTATCATAAAAAATGAGTTAATGTAGCTACCAGAGAGAAAATGCTTAAAGTTAACACCCTGGGGTTGATTTATCTTCTTAGCCAAATTTACACCTATTGAAGCAAAATGATTTTTAAAACTCTGTACAAGATCAGCTTTAGCATTAACAAAGTCAGGCAGGGTAGTAGGTCTCCTGTTGAGGACTTCATTTAACACATTCCATGACCCCCTGCTATCCCCCTGTGAAGCTTGTAAAAGTTCAGTGTAATGGCATCTTTTGCTCTTTCTTATGATCTGCCTTAGTTTATTTTTATAAGAAATATATTTCTCTTTATTTAAGCTAGAAGGATTTTTTATGTAGGATTTATAAAGCTTACTTTTATATTTAATAGACTTTAAAATTCCCTTTGTAATCCAAGGGATCTGGATGGTAGTGCTGCATCTGACAGTCTTCTCAGGGATTGTATCCATGATGGATTCTTGGATGATCTTTATCAGGCTGTCATATGCTGTATCAGGAGTCACACTGTCATAGACAGAGTCCCACGACTTGGCCTGTAAATTAACAATTAAGTACTGTAAAGTTCTGTCGTTGGTGATTTTAGATTTAATTTTTGAGAGTGGAGGAGAGAACGATTTGCCAGAGCCAAGAAATATTACAATAGGAAAATGGTCTGTGATGTCAGACTGCACGACTCCCGTCACCAGCTTGGTATTTTGAATATTAGTAATGATATTGTCAATAATCGTTTTGGATGTCGGTGTAACTCTAGTAAATCTATTAATGGTAGGGAAGAAAGAGGAGGAATGCAATGTGTTCATAAAGTCATGTTTTACCCCATCTTCCTTTGAGATATCAATGTTAAAATCACCAAGGAGTATACACTCTTTTTTTTGCTTATTCAGTTTATGAAATAGATCTTCCAGTTTACAGTAAAAAGTGTCAAGAGCAGAGTCTGGTGGGCGATAGAGTACACCGACAATAAATATTTTGTCATTATTGTTAATCTCAATAAATAAGGACTCACAATGGTCATCCTCTAGATAAAGATCACAAGGTTTTACTTGGAGACTGTTCTTAACATAGAGGCAGACCCCTCCACCTGTTCTAATAGGTCTATTCTTAATGTGTAGTTTATACCCATCGAAGTTAAGTAAATCTGCATATGAAAAATCATTGAGCCAGGTTTCACTACACCCAATAACATCAAAATGACAACTTGAATTAGAGAGTAAAGAAGCTAAATCAGAATGATGTTTGTTTAGGCTTCTAATATTTAAATGTAACAATGAATAATTATATTTATCATTTAATGGTTTTAAGTTATCAAGGTCAAGAACATTGCAAATAATATTCCCACCCATATCAATGCAGTGTTGAGAATCTCCAACTATATTGAAATCATAATATAAACAGTACAAATTAATGGATTTATTTATCTTTGATTTCTTTGATTGAGACGGACACAAATATCCTTTCATCTTGTGCTAATTTGTACCACCCATTCTTGGGTTTATCTATCTGTACTCAGCTGTTAGAGTTGAACTTGAAAGGTTCTAGTTTCATCTATACAACTCATAAAACTTACCTTATGTCTAAAAAATCTCACTGCATATATTAGTTTTGTAGAAGAAGACAGAATTTGTATTCATGTCTCCAAAATGGAATAGGAAACATATGCTGTGCTCAAATTCACATATTAATAAGACAACTCACTAATTGCCAGAGTCATGACAACTTTTGGAACTTAAACAGGGTTGTAAAACCCTGAAGAAGCTTTTAAAAAATCCCATGAATTAATTAACATTGTCAATCCAAAACCTGAATGTGGCGGGGAATGATTATAAAATGAGTCAGCGAAACGAATTCTAGAGAGACTCACGCTGTTGTGAGTGTAGTAGTAGCCATCGGGGTTGGTCACAATCTCCAGGAAGATGTCCATCTTGTTGAGGATTGCGGTGATAGCGGGGTCACGTCCATAATCAGTCACAATCTATTCACAGAAATGTCAAGAACACAATATTTAGTGCAGAAGGTTAGTAGTTCAAAGCTGCAGAGTCAGTGAAGAAAAAATAAAAATCAATGTGACAATGTAACAATTAACAAAGCACCTTTTTGGCGAACCAGGTGCCACTGGCCTGAGTGACCCACTCTCTGGAATGGATTCCAGTGTCGAGCCAGATGGCGGGACGGTTGGTTCCACCGGTGCTGAACTGAAAGTAAAGGAGCAGTCAAACAAAGATTAATAGAACAGTGAGGAAACACATGTCAAATTGTGTGTTTCCTAATACTTTTTATGATCATAGAAGGGATTATTTTTTTTTACATCCCATGATGACCAGCGTTAAGATATCTCTTCTTTTCGTCAAGAAATTGCTTGACTTCTCTACAATCCTTTATGAAGAACAATAGTTTGAGTTATTCGTGGTCTTTCATTTCTTTTGTAAGAGCAAGTGTCATTTTTCAATTCATTTTGTAAGACTTTGCTGAACTCCAGCCTGTTTTATTTACCTTGAGCACGTTCAGGGGGCGACCCTCGTAGCTCTGACCGATCACAATCTTGCTGACCAGGTTGGGATTCTCAGCCACCAGCATGTCCTGGAAACTGTAGATCTAAACCAGAGACAAAATTATGGTCTTTAGCGTTAGGGTTATGACATAATTCAATTATGTACAGTACTGTCTGTTCTTAAGTGAGTTTAAATATGTTGTTGAAGTGCTATATTTTGGGTTGCAACATAATAATCTAGTTAGAAGTTAAGTGCTATACTGTCTGGTCTGTCTATCTGGTCCTTATAAAACTGGAGTGAGAGCTGTGTCTGTATTGTTTGCAATGACGTCCAACACGTTTTCAGTGGATGTCCCGCTCCGCCAGTGTTTATCCTCTCCAGTTTGGGGACACTTGCTTCTCTATTCTTTGCAGATGATGTGTTTCTGTTGGCTTCATGGGACCGGCAACTTCAGCATGCACTGTGATGGTTTGCAGTCGAATGTGAAGTGGTTCTCTGCTGGAAAGCGGTGGATTGCTCCCCAGTTAGTTGATGCCCCAAGTAAAGGAATTAAAGTATCTCGGGATCTTGTTCACGGGTGAGGGGAAAATGGAGGCCTCCTTTGGAAGTTTACTTTAACTGCTAGGGGACCCCTCGGTATAGAGCCAGAACATGCTGGAGAGATTATATACCTCATCTGGCTTGGGAACGATTTGGGAAGAAATTTAGCTTAATTTACATGCTGCTAAATTGATGGATTGATGGATGGACTTTTGAATGTATTTGTTCCCAAAAATGTCCTGAGTGTACTAGTCACTTTTGATTATTATTATAATTATATTAGTTGCAGGGATGTTGCCACACTTGACTTAACAATAAACAAAGTAAAGGACTTTGTGGTCCTTCTAGTGAAATGTGGCCTTGAAAAGGTCTTCATTTTTTTCTCCAATTAAATATATTATATATATATATTAAATATAATAAAAACATCAGAGTAGTACGACTGTAGTTGTTATAATCAGACACAATAGCAAACAACTATTATTATCCAATGCTACAAATACTATTCTGATTGCTTCTTGTTTTTGCATGAGAATCAATGATTTAGTAAAAACTATTTAATAAAAGTTGTCTGTGGTATTGATGTTTTTTTTCTGGATATCAGAGTGAGTGTGTGTACTAACCTCGCTGATGGTGTGGTACCTGGAGAAGTCAAAGCTGTCAGTGTTTCTGGGCTCAGCGATACGAGCAGCAGACTCCATCTCCTGCTGTTCCTCATTGAGCATCACCTGCGGAACAATAACATTGTTCATATCTGAGTCAGAGGTCAACAGAATCTACTTCAAACTTCTGAAAAACCCAATGCCAAGTGCAGTAGATTCAGTTTTGTTCCTGTTCCTAAGCCTTAGACTTGAGAGTCCAAGCTGATGGCAGGTCTCGTACCTGAAGGTCTTCGATCATGATGGAGTACTCGATGTCCTGACTTTCCAGGTGAATTTTGACGGACTGCAGGCTGTGGAATGGAACTCTGACATCCACAGGAGTAGACACATCAGTTACTCCCCTCCAGAAGTCCAGCTGAAAGAAAATCATACATTTTCATTTAGGAACCAAGTCCTTGGAACAAAGAGATTTGTTACAAAAAAAGAGATACAGTGAAGATAATAAAGAAAAGGCACATTTTGAAGCTTAGCTCTTTCATTTTTTACTTTCTGTTTTTATATTAGAATTTATTTAGATGTATTGTGAGCGGATGATAAATGACCTCAAACTCGACCATGTCCTCCAGGTTCTTGATAAGAGACAGCTGGGTTTCATCCTTTGCAACAATGCGAAGCACCTGATGCCTGCAAAAAGAGAACCACACCGTTTGACTCAACTCAAGATCGCAAACGAAGAGAGAAGTTGGCACACATGAGGTGAAGTAAGATTTCCCAAGGTTGACACTCAAAATGTGCAACAGGCAGGCCCATTGTTTCCTGTGCTGGCCTCACAAACGTCTTCAGAAAAAATAAAAGCCATTGCATTTATTGTGAAAGTGGAGTTATTACTTAGGTTATCGGACCAGATGTATATTGGCAGGCATCAACTGGATGTCTTTAGTTTAAAAAGTGTTATAATTGGCACTACATAGGGATTCATAATTATTTCACATTTCTGCACACACACACACACACACACACACACACACACACACCCACCCTACACAGCAGTGAGAGGCTCTGGAAGACCCACTTACCCCTCAAACATCTCCTTGCCGAGAACGGCCACAACCAGCGCGGTGAATGCGATCAGCCCCCTCATCGTGACCAACAGTGTGAACCTGGCAGGGCTGAACACAGGCTTTTATGGCTGAGTGTGCCAGGTGACGTGTTCAAACCACAACCTTGCTTAAGGTGAAGGAGGTGTGGTGTCAGTGGCTGGTCCCTTTCCCACACCAGCCTGGAGATAGCAGACCATAAGTTGCACCATGCATGTTTTTGACTTATCCGAAGTTGTGTTGTGTTAAGTTTTAAAAAAAAAAAAAAAGGGGGGCAAGGTTGTTTAAGGTCTGTTGGGTTTGGTTTATAGTTCTGTCTGTAGAATCTGGTATGGCTCCTTATTAACTTTAATTATTTTAGGATGAGTTGTTTAAAAAATGTTAGTCGGCTTCTTGACGAATAACACACCTGTCAAGATGTGACAGTTCACAGAGGACGTTGCAAACCACAACTCAAAATGTATTCAGTTTATGATGATATAAAACATAGAAAAGCAGCAAAACCTCACATTTAAAAATGTGGAACCAGAGAACATTTTGTACATTTTATATACATAGTAGTTGGCTATTATTTTTTATTCAATAAATTATCCCTTTATCAAGTAACTTTTGCTTCACAAGTTAACATGTAAGATTTATTTCATAAAAGCTTTCTTTATAGCACCGAAAAGGGTGCGCATTGTTTGTGACGATAAAAAAACACGTTTTTCTGGCTGTAATTTTTGCTTTTAATCACTGTTATATATATATAGAATAGTATATAGAACTCTTTATTTCAATAAATGTGTCTCCTTTTGTTGTCAGAATTTAAGAGCTTTTACTATCATTATACCCAATGTGGTATGGTTCTATTGATACTTGGTTTGTTTCATGCCATATCCGACCTTCATAGTATGTCTTTATCACACACCACTATATTTGGTCACTGTGTGCTCACTTTTCCATTTTGCTATTGTGTGAATAACCGGTTTACAAGAAAATGGGAACAATTAGGCCTAACAATGCCTAATGTGTAGAAACCATACAGTGAATCAACAAGTCTCCGTCTGTGCTGTTCTTCATTCTGTTTACAGCTCAAACTGGAATCTCACAGCTTAATAGGAAGCTGCGGCTGTCCACAGTGTGTTTCAGCTTCCTCTTCTTTGGGGCCAAGGTTATGATCGTTTTGAATTTTTCAATTAGCTTTTATTTTTTTTAACTTTTGGATTTCATTCAGTTTTTTCCGTTTTAGTTTTAGTTTTTAGTTTCACAGTAGTTTTAGTTTAGTGTTTTTGTTACTGATAGGTATAATGTATCAGGAGATAATGCTACAGTGCAAATTGCATGGTTGGAGAATGGCCATGATGTTTAATATTTTAATCTTTGCTCTACTTTGTCAGATGTCATGCCCGTAGACAAGGGGGTGGGGTCGGGTGGGGGGTTGGGTGGTTCAAAAGACCCTCCCCTTCACTGCTAAAGGGCCACAATTTAAGTCCGTTTTTTTTTTGTCTGTGAACTAGTTTTTGTTGTTGTAATAAACAAGTGTCTTTTTAAATAATGACAGACATTAATTTCAAAATCACCCTCAAATGGAAATGATCTAAACCAAGCCGAAGCCCTAATCGTGTTAAAAGCAGTTAGGACTGGAAAAGGCGGTACGTGATCTTGGTGAGCAATTTGACAACACTGTAGTAAATATTTTTTATCGTGCATCGAAAAGCGTGCTCGTTAAGATACCAGCAGGCAAGCTAAATCCAGCACAAATTAGTGCATAAAAAGTCACCAAAATGAAGTATTTGAAACCAGCTGTTTGGATACATGTTCTGTGAACTCCACATGTTAGCAGTAAAAGACTTTCAGACATGAGATAACTTAAAATATCAGAGTGCAAAAAATGCTCATCTGGTCCTTTCGCACGGTTTCATTTCAAAATGAGACATCCACCAAAAAAATGTGACATCAGCACGAACAAACCGAAAACCTGCATCAAAGTAACACTTGCCACTAACATTAATAGCCAGCTTTTGCCCTTCTAATTCTAAAGTTATCACATTTTAGTGGGAATAGTCATCAAGAATGTTAAACATTGAGCAATGGACATCAGATAACATTTTTAAATGACACTAAAATCCAATTCTTTCCTCATATGAATATCTTTAATGTCCTTATCACAAAATATTGATCACACATCCGAGCATGTACTAATTTAAAGCCAGTTCCCATGATAGTAAAGTAAAAGATCGCTGACATTATTAACTAATTTGACTTCTCTCTACTGTCTCAGACTGCTGGTTTGTGTTGTGCAACCCAGCTGATAAGAGGAGGAAAAGTAAAGAGACAGAAATGGAGACAGAGTCAGGTGTGGAAAACACCTGCTGGAGGGTTTCTCAGAGACTTACAGTAAAGCAAAGAGTGTGTCCGTCTACATGTCTACATGTGTCCTGCTGAAGTGTTCTTGAGCAAGACACTGAGCTCCTACCTGCTCGGTTTAGGCATCGCTGAAGGAATCAGCTAAATGCGTTTAACACAGGCATGTCTGAAGTCTGTTTTCGTCACAATGAAACAGCATTTTGAGAACATATAACTTCCTTATAAATGTGGTGAAACGTGTCTTCATTAACTTTTAAAAAATCATTTGTTTTCATGAAACATGATATTAGTAAAAAGACATTCAAAGTTAGTAGGCTCAACATTAGGAGAGACACACTCAGAGACCAGATTTATATCAAGATAAGTAGCAACACCTCCTCCTCTAGATGTTCTATCAGCTCTATATAAAACATAATTATCAATTCCCACCTCATCATTAGTGATACTGTTATGAAGCCATGATTCAGAAATAGTGATTATATTAGGTTTGTGTAAAGCAGCCCATACCCTAAGAAGATCAATTTTAGAAGCAAGACTCCTAATATTGAGATGAATGACTTTTAGTCCTTTAATTGAATCAATAACTCACAAATAAGTAGTAGGCATATAACATATAGTAGGGTGTAAGGAGCAGGTGGCGATAAAAACAGCGATAACACATTTTGACAAACAAAAACAGAAACAAATATAAAACAAAACAAACTTAACGAACAAAACAAAAAATCCATAATCGAGCAATAACTATAAAGAATAAATGACTGAAAGAGTCTCAAAACCCGCATAAATAAAAATATTTTCTAAATAGCAATATTTACTTTATTTTAGTCATTTATCAGTCTAGTAGTATCACAAAAAATACATCATATAAATTAATAACTAAACAAAATATAATTACTACATGAGACAAAGACTAACTATATTCTGGGATGCCACGCTAAAGACTCACATTAGCTACTCATAAGCAAAACATAAGGACAGACCAGATCAGGTCACAGACAATCAACCAGCCATCCCCAGGGACTAAACAGCATAAAGCATAATGTAAAGTAAAAAATCAAAACAAAACTACTGCTGTCCAAACAATATCAATAAAGAACCAAGCATTCAAAAAAAGCAATATGGCCTATCGATACAGTTGAGTAGCAAATTTAAATAAGACAGCAAAACCCAAAACTGCAGCGCATAAGGAAAAACACAGTGAATTCTAATTAGCAGGAAGGAGTGATGTTGCATAGTCTCTGGCTTCATCAGCTGAGGAAAACATTTTCCTACCTCCCTCCTTCGCATTGATGGAAAGTCTTGCAGGAAACAACAGCGCAGGCTTTAGTCCAAGTTTATAAAGGTCTGTAATAACTTCACGATACTTTGACCGCTGTTCCATTACTTCAGGAGTGTAATCATCATAGATAGCGATGGATGTACCACAGTACTGAAGTCTTCCCCTTCTAGCTCTGGCTTCACGTATGATAGTCACTTTCTGGTGGTACCTTAGCAGGCGTTTGATAACTGGCCGAGGCCGCTGACCTGGGCTCGGTTTAGCAGTGAAAACACGATGAGCAATATCACAATCCGGCAAAGAACCCAGAACACCCTCACCGAACACTTCCATCAGAAGCCCCGAGAAGAAGGCAGTAGGCTGTACGCCCTCGATTGATTCACGTAGGCCAAGTAGCCTAATATTGTTGCGGCGGCTACGTGATTCCAGATCAGCCACTTTAGCCAGCAATTTAGCGTTGTTTGCCGACAATGAGCCACAGGATGTTTCCAAAACCAAAATACGCTCATCTTGTAGATTGCCATTGTTCTCAAGTGCTGAAATTTTCTGAGCATGATCAGACAAAGTTTCTTGCATGCAATCAAGTTTAGTTTCGAGCGAGGAGAAGGAGGCTTTGAAATCCGCAGCAATTGATTGCCTGAGCTCATCCAGGAGGCTAGAAAGAGTCGCTAAATTAAGCTCACTGATACTTTCATCAGAAGCAGCCAATCCTACATTTTGATCCTTCCAATTAAGTCTAGTTCCTTTAGCAGCCATAGTGAAATCAGCTAGTCATGTGGTCCAGGAATTAATTAAGTCCGCAGGAATTTCAGTGTTAGATGCTCAAAATGTTCTGGGCGAGGACCACCAGACCCCCGGTTATTGTGCCCCCTAATGTTTAAACAAAACATACGCCCTTGTTGGACGTGTCTGACATGCACCCAATTCAAAAGCTTTGAAATAATAAAGAAATACAAACTGCAGTTTTCCAGTGTGCTCGTTTATTTTTCTGTTTATGGTTTTCACCACGTCCAAAGAGTAATCAGGTATGATAGTGATGATGATGTGATATTAGTCTTAAAGATGACACGTTAACGATGACATTTGCCGACAATATCCTCTCCACAGAGACTTCCACTTGTACACACACACACACACATACACATTAGTAGATGTTCTTGGAGGTGTGATCCATGATAGCCATCAGAGCCAGCCAAGTCTCCTTGGCATTGGGGATGATCTGATCGGCCGGCAGGATGAAGCCGTAACGGCCGGTGTCCCTCAGCTCGAAGGTGTAGGAGTACTTGATTCCCTGGTCGTAGGTCCAGTCAATGGTGTTACCACTGGCTTGGTCTAAAATTGAAACAGGTATTGCTTAAGGTATTTTTTTCATTGTTATGTTAAACACAGGCTTTCTGGTGTCAGGCATAAAGTAGTTTGTCTGCTATGGTTGCGATTGTGAACATCTGATTTATTTGTCTCAACTGAACTACCATTGGTTTCCAATGGGCGTGGTTTATGTCACAGTTAAAACCAGTATGTAGAATTTAAATAATTTGGACTTACAGATGGTGTTGATGATGCTGCCGTATGTGTAGCTAGTACCGTACAGGGAGGCCAGGTCAGTGATGGCCTTCTTAGCCAGATTGTGCTGTGGGAGGAGATTACCATGATCACGTACGAACACCTATTCATAGTTTCTCATATTGCTTTGGCAAATTCTTACATTTCTAGCATTACAGAAACAACAAACTGATGAGCCCAAAAAAATATCTACAACCAGTTTTACCAGTTTGAAAACAAAAAATGCTTTGGGTAAAGAAGTCATAAAAGGCAAGGAGTATGATTTTTACCAGTTCGGTCTGGTCCTTGCATGGAGTCTTGGTGTAGCCGTAGGGGTACATGAGCATCTGGGAGTAGGAATGGATGGAGACAAAGGCCTTGAAGTTACTGTGGGACTTCACAAAGTCCACAATGGACTTGACCTCAGACTCAGAGTGAACGCTGGGTCCACGGTAGGTCTCTGAGCAGGGGTTGTCGCTGGCACCAGGTGCTACATGGGGATGACTTACAAAGTCAGAGAAACTGCAAGAAAATGGATGCCACCATCTGTCTCTAGACAACTGCTGAACACTTGGTTCCTTACTAACACTAATGTTAGCGTCTCCATAATGTGCAAAGTAGCAAAACATGTCAAGCAGTGACCATAGTATCACTGAACAATCAAAACATTTGTTTAATTAATTTAATGTAATTTGTATTGTGTCATCTGTATATTGTAGAGCAATTTGTGGCAAATTTGTGTAATTCTGCCTCCATGTTGGTCAGGGCTCTCTTGAATAAAGTCCATCCTGTAGCCCATCCTGTTCAAAGCCACTGTGTGTAGGTAATTTGGCACCATCTGGTGGTTGTATTGAGCATGACACCAGCATTTTTTTAAAAGATAAGTAATAATCTGTTACAAAATCGTTGACAATTTTAAAACAAAACAACACGACAAAAACTTCACTGATAAATACATTTTGACGGTAATGTTTTGAGGATGACATGGTGGTGCCTTGGTACATTTTAACTACAAGTGCAAGTCGTTACCTCCAAAACCAGCATCCCAGTTCCTGTTTGGATCGACTCCCACACAGCTAGAGCCGGAGTTGGGCTTCCTGGTCTTACGCCACATACGGTTCTGGAAACATCAGAATAGCTAATTGTCATTTGTCACTTTTAAATTTGAGTTTGATAATGTGGCAGACAAATATTATAAAATCAGTCTGTAACATTTTTTTATAGCTTTAAGAGGCTCACGCTGTTGTGAGTGTAGTAGTAGCCATCGGGGTTGGTCACCATCTCCAGGAAGATGTCCATCTTGTTGAGGATTGCGGTGATAGCGGGGTCACGTCCATAATCAGTCACAATCTATCCACAGAAATGTCAAGAGCACAATATGTACTACAGAAGGTTAGTAGTTACAGTAGAAGCTGCAGAGACAGTGAAGAAAAACCCAAAACAATGTGACAGTTATTAAAGCACCTTTTTGGCGAACCAGGTGCCACTGGCCTGAGTGACCCACTCTCTGGAATGGATGCCAGTGTCAATCCAGATGGCGGGACGGTTGGTTCCACCGGTGCTGAACTGAAAGTAAAGGAGCAGTCAAACAAAGATTAATAGAATAATGAGTAGACATACTTCAAATTCTTTGTTTTCTAATATTTTTTTATGATCATAGGTTATTTCACATTGCATGAAGTCCATCATGAAGTAATCTCTTCATTTTCTTAAGAAAGTGCTTGTACTTATCTACAATCCATTATGAAGAACAATTGTGTGTTTCATTTGTGGTCATTAATTAATTTATTTATTAAGAGCAGGTGCCATTTTTTTATTCTCTTTGTCAGACTTAATTTGTATTATTTACCTTGAGCACATTCAGGGGGCGACCCTCGTAGCTCTGACCGATCACAATCTTGCTGACCAGGTTGGGATTCTCAGCCACCAGCATGTCCTGGAAACTGTAGATCTAAACCAGAGACAAAATGATGGTCTCTAGTGTTAGGGTTATGACATAATTCTGTACAGCACTGTTTGGTTTTAAGTAGGGCTGCAGCTATCGATTATTTTGGTAACATCGATTAAACGTAGCTTCGAGGCAAATCATTGGATCAAGTGTTTATGAAGTGCTATATTTTGGGTTGCAACATAATAATCTAGTTGGAAGTCATGTGCTCCACTGTTTTGATCTGTTTTTATATAACTGGAATGAGAGCCACACTTGACTTAACAATAAACAAAGTGTGGTGTCTTCATTTTTTTCAATTATTAAACATAATGAAAACATCCATAGAGTATGATTGTAATTGTTAAAATCAGACCAGATACTGTAGCAAACTGTTATTATTATCTTATACTACAAATACCATCCTGATAACTTTTTATTTTTATAAATGTGAACCAAGGATTTAGTAAAAACTATTTAATAAAAGTTGTCTGTGGTATTGATGTTTTTTTCTAGATATCAGAGTGAGTGTGTGTACTAACCTCGCTGATGGTGTGGTACCTGGAGAAGTCGAAGCTGTCAGTGTTTCTGGGCTCAGCGGTACGAGCAGCAGACTCCATCTCCTGCTGTTCCTCATCGAGCATCACCTGCGGAACAATAACATTGTTCATATCTGAGTCAGACCTCAACACATTTTTTCACATTTAGCTTTGGCCCAGAATCTGCTTCAAACTTCTGGAAAAACCCAATGCCAAGTGAAGTAGATTAGTTTTGTTCCTGTTCCTAAGCCTTAGACTTGAGAGTCCAAGCTGATGGCAGGTCTCGTACCTGAAGGTCTTCGATCATGATGGAGTACTCGATGTCCCGACTCTCCAGGTGAATTTTGACGGACTGCAGGCTGTGGAATGGAACTCTGACATCCACAGGAGTGGACACATCAGTTACTCCCCTCCAGAAGTCCAGCTGAAAGAAAATCATACATTTTCATTTAGGAACCAAGTCCTTGGAACAAAGAGATTTGTTACAAAAAAAGAGATACAGTGAAGATAATAAAGAAAAGGCACATTTGGAAGCTTAGCTCTTTCACTTTTTACTTTCTGTTTTTATATTAGAATTTATTTAGATGTATTGTGAGCGGATGATAAATGACCTCAAACTCGACCATGTCCTCCAGGTTCTTGATAAGAGACAGCTGGGTTTCATCCTTTGCAACAATGCGAAGCACCTGATGCCTGCAAAAAGAGAACCATACCGTGACTCAACTCAAGATCGCAAACGAAGAGAGATGGCACACATGAGGTGAAGTAAGATTTCCCAAGGTTGACACTCAAAATGTGCAACAGGCAGGCCCATTGTTTCCTGTGCGGACCAGATGTATATTGGCAGGCATCAACTGGATGTCTTTAGTTTAAAAAGTGTTATAATTGGCACTACATAGGGATTCATAATTATTTCACATTTCTGCACACACACACACACACACACACACACACACACACATACATATGTATGTATGTATATATGTATATATATATGGACCATATATGAGCTCATATATATATATATATATATATATATATATATATATATATATATATATATATATATATATATATATATATATATATATATATATATATATATATATGAGCTCAGCGCAAATTCATTCAGGAAGACTTCTAAAACATAATCACTTTCTCTCTCCTCTAAACGAATCAGCCGTAGAGGTGTTCACTTTTCTTTTAACCAATCAGAAGTGGCCACAAAAATCACGAGCCAATCACTGCATGACATTCCTGTTTTAAACCCGTCTCTCTCTGCTGCTCAGTTGTCATTTCAGGATAAGAGCTCAACCCTCCTCCTCCCCTGCTCCTCCGGTCTTCATCCCTCACGGCTCCTGGGTCCTCGTCCAGCAGGCCTCTACCGGCGGCTTTTCGGTGTTGGTCTTCGGGCTCCTCGCGCCGCCATCGGTGTCTAGACTCCATTGGGGGGATTATTTTTCGGCTTCTACCCCTTTTTTAAAGTTTTTAGATTTTTAAAATAGCGGTGGAGTCTAATCTCCAAAGACTGTCCTTTACAATTCATGCATATGTACAATAAGTCTTTGCATATCTGCAACAAAGTCTCTCCTGATTGAAATATATATACGGATCACTGACACCCTACACAGCAGTGAGAAGCTCTGGAAGGCCCACTTACCCCTCAAAGGTCTCCTTGCCGAGAACGGCCACAACCAGCGCGGTTAGTGCGATCAGCCCCCTCATCATGACCAGTGTGAACCTGGCGGGGCTGAACACAGGCTTTTATGGCTGAGTGTGCCAGGTCACCTGTCCAAACCACAACCTTGCTTAAGGTGAAGGAGGTGTGGTGTCAGTGGCTGGTCCCTTTCCCACACCAGCCTGGAGATAGCAGACCAAAAGTTGCACCATGCATGTTAATGGCGTATCCGAAGTTGTGTTAAACTTACAAATAAAAGGAGAGGTTGTCTGTTGGGTTTGGTTTTGGTTCTGTCTGTAGGATCCAAAATGTTCCCTAACTATGGCCCGTGCACGAAGTGCCAGGGACAGTGTGAGGAACCTAATGAATCACATTTTTAAGGGTCTTGGAATGCTTGAACACTCACAAAAATTGGCACACATGTCAATCTGGCAAAATTTGCAAAGTTCTGCAGTGATTTGGTTGGGACGTGGCCAGCTTCCTCCATACTGCCCCCAAAGGCACGCCATGGTTCATTTAAAGTTCCTTTGTTGATGAAATTTGGTGGGAGCATTGTTGTTTTGTTGTTTTCGAGACTATACAGTGATTTGGTCCATGTGTGTTTATCCCCTTCATAGTACGCTATAATGCGTGGAAGGCCTTAATTTGGACGTAGTTGCTCCGATATTCACAACATTTGGTATACACATTGCTCTCATCGTTTTGCACATATGTCCTATTTACCTTTATTGGCCCCGCCTAACCGAAAGTCAGCCATTTTAAATTGTATGCATTTTTCACGTATTTTATGTAAAAACTCCCCTTGGGTGGTTGATTGGATTTGTCTCATACTTGCTTGGTATACTCCTCCAAATAATGTGACTCTAAATTGCGGAGGAATATTCAATAGCTTGAACAATGATGTTCACTGCTTATTTTCGTTTTCGTTTTAGTTTACTATTTTAACCCTGGTTGGAGCAAGACTGCAATCAGCTTCAATGAGCTAAATTTAAACCAGCTGTTTGGATACATGTTCTGTGAACTCCACATGTTAGCAGTAAAACACTTTCAGATATGAGATAACTTAAAATGCCAGAGTGCAAAAAAATGCTCATCTGGTGCTTTAGCATGGTTTCATTTCAAAATGAGACATCCCCCAAAAAATGTGACATCAGCACGAACGAACCTACATAAAAGTAATGCTTGTTATCAACATTAATAGCCAGCTGTTGCCTTCTACATATAAAATTATACACTTTTAGTGGGAATAGTCATAGAGAATGTTTAAACATGCAGAATACAGCAATGGACATCAAATAACATTTCCAAAATTTTTAAATGACACTAAAATCCAAATATTTGCTCATATGGATACCTTCTTTTGTCCTTCACACACCTGAGCATGTACTCAATTAAAGGCAATTCACATGATAGTGAAGTAAAATACAGTATATATCTGACATTACTCACTAATTCGACTTCTCTCTACTGTCCCAGAATCTGGAGGTTTGTGTTGTGCAACACAGCTGATAAGAGGAGGAAAAGTAAAGAGACAGAAATGGAGACAGTGGGAAAACACCTGCTGGAGGGTTTCTCAGAGACTTACAGTAAAGCAAAGAGTGTGTCTGTCCACATCCATGTGTCCTGCTGAAGTGTTCTAGAGCAAGACACTGAGCTCCTCCCCTGTTTGGTTTAGGCATCGCTGAATGAATCAGCATTAAAATCCATTTAACATAGACTTTCGGTCTGTTTTGGTCACAATGAAACAGCGTTTTGAGAATATACAACTTCTCATTTCTGCAAAAACAAGCATTTAAGAAATATGTGTTGTGTAGGAGGGCAAGGACTATTAAGTAGTTAATAGATGTATATAAAAGCCGTGACATATTTTTGTTTCCCATAGAATGACTTCTATTTGCTGCTGTTTGGCTGAATGATATCTCTGCTGTTTTTTTTGTGATCCAGTTTTTATTTATATTTTAAACAAACAAGAAAGATGGTACAGTCCAGTTGGAGTATAGAAGACAAAAACAAACAAACAAAACAAAACAGAAAGAATATGCTAATGTATGGAAAAAAAGATGCAGACAACATACAATATCCAAAAAATAAAGAATACATATACACATAAGGAGGATAAAATACATGCTGATGTTGAAGTAATTCAGTCGGATGAACAATGGTGGTAAATATGCCCCAGCTTAAAGTGACCACAGTTATGCTTTAAAGCTGCAATCCATAACTTTTGCACATTAAAACTATGATAAAAATGATAGATAATGATAATTTGGCAGTGTTTAGACTGTGTTTTTGTTGTTGGTATGCAGTTCAAATTTAAACATGGACATATTATTTACTGGAGGAATGCACAGTTAGCACTGCCAATATAGATAAACACTATGGGTGCCAGTGTGTTGTATGGCCAACTCGTTATTATAATGCTAATTATTAGCATTATAATAATATTCAGTCTCACCCAACAGATAAAAAAACGTCCTGTTACATTAAATCAGATTACAGACAAAAACATCAATGCAAACATACACACAACATACACAAAGTGTAAAATGTTATTTCTATGTAGAACGGTGCAGATTAGTGCAGTTTATTTATTAGGTTTATTGCGCTAGGTAAACAAGATGATAAACCCTCCTGCCTTAATGGAGCCGGGGCATATAGAGACACTGATTTATCCTAAAAATTCATGTTGTCAACTTGTCTTTATCGTCATCACAATGTTACAGTTGTTCACTTTGTGAGTGATTGAAAAAGTCCTCACGACATATCTCAAAACACATGGCCAGTGTTCTCCAAAATCACCCATAGGAATGTTTAATTGATCTGTTCTAACGAAATGATAGGAGACATGATGTAAACCCCTGTAGTTAATGCTTTGTTAATCTATATCCTCAATGTTCCACTTCCGGGATTGCTCAGGTGCCACAAGAAATTCCGCCGGATGCATGTATTTTCCGTTTCCTTACGGTTTCTTTCCTTTGGAATTTTAAACTCCGGTGGATTTATGAAGTCTATGGTTAACTGCTCCTCAGATCTCTGCATGTTAAAATCAGACAGCTGACTATCTGTCCAATCTGAGTTTTCTTTTGCACAACTTTTTTACAGCGGCTCTGTGCAGAGCTTAGTGCCGCCCAGGACGATTGTGATCGGTTTAAAGAAATACCAATAAACCAGAGCACGTTTTTCTCCCATCCCTGGAATGCTGTGTGGACTAGCCAGACCCTCCTCCGCTCCGCAGCGTGTGGATGGTCTGGCAAAACGAGACTAATGCTTTGTACACCCAGAATTTCCAGATCTGGCCTAGTCTAGATCCAAGATGTGAGAACAAAATCTTATCAAAATTTCCAAGTCAGCACATGGAGACCATGGCAGTTGTTGTTTTGTGTTACATTACATTCCATTACATGTCATTTAGCTGACGCTTTTATCCAAAGCGGCTTCCAATTAAGTGCTTTCAACCTCCAGACAACAAGTAGTAAGTGCAAGTACATTAGCTTTAAATAAGCAAAACTACAAAGAGCCATATGAAAGTGCAGCTTTAAGAATATATATAATATATTTATTTTTTTGTTGGTGTTACCAACCTTTACCTTGTTATCATCCTCCACCAAACAGATAGCTCAAAATAATAATATCTTCATGTATTTCCTTTATTTAGTT
Organism: Perca flavescens; assembly: GCF_004354835.1. Classification (NCBI taxonomy): domain Eukaryota; kingdom Metazoa; phylum Chordata; class Actinopteri; order Perciformes; family Percidae; genus Perca; species Perca flavescens. The sequence continues at coordinate 32,247,016 of NC_041338.1, forward strand.
TTTAATTTGTGGAAAAGACTTCCTAACTGCACAGACTGAAGGTCAAATGATGGAAATCCACAGTGTCTGCAGTCAGTACACACATACTGTTGCAGCCGCACTATTGTGGTTCAAGCTGATAAGGTGGGTTTATTTTTAGGCATCATATCTATTGTTGTTAAGTGTTGATTCCTCTGTCCGTTGTCAAAACCTATGTATTCTTGTCACATAAAGGTGACATGATGTCATTGAGTCAGATATCGGGCTGCAGGACACAGCATCGTACAGATTCGTTACAGATGAGGTTCTGTTAAGTTTTGGATACTGAAGAAGAAATGACGACATATCTGGCAAAAGGGGGAAAACAGCTGTCTGAGAGTTTATAGATGCTGAAACATTTAAGGGAATTCTGTATTGCAGATGGTGAATACCAAACAGCATAGATCAGACATCACAGTGAAAGCACAGCGGGGCTGAATAAACAGCATCCACACTCATCAAACCCGGACTCTTGACAGATAACACCATCTGACCTGTCAGGGTGTGACAGGGTTGTTTCCTTTTTTAAAAAAAAAAAAAAAGGCCAGCAGCAGTTCACAGAGGAAGTTGCTATAACACATTGTTTCCTGTCACTGAGGCAACACAGCAGCTGTTTTACAGGCGTTTCATTACGAACCACGAATCGGATCACAGAACAAACCAGCTGTGGTTTGTGTCACTGTGTGCGTATCCCAGGCTTATTCCGATGTGTAGGCCTACCACTGCATTCAAAAATTAATGTTTTTGTGTTGTTGTTGTGGCCTTGTGGCATATTTCACCACATTTACAGTCATATTTGTCTTCTTTTCTTTTTGCAGCATGCCTTTCAAAATCTCATCATCGTGATAATGACGATACAAAGTAAACTATTTGCTAGAGAAAAACAGAAAATCTTGAATCAGCACTAAAACAGGTTGAATCTGTCAAAATTGTATCATTTCCTTTGTTGTGACAAGAACAAGCCTCTGCTGCTCCCTGATTGGTCGCCCTGCGCTCTAGTACCCACTTTCTCTCTTCCTATTGGTCAATATGACGATCCATCATAGCGGAAGTCCCCCTTTGAAAATCAATGAAAAGTGAACGGGACCTCCACAGTGAATGCCGCGTCAAGCTAATGAACGGACGTAACGTTTTTTTCCGAAAGGAAGGAAACCGAATTTTCAAAATAAGAGGGGGAAAATGACGAGCTCAACTTATATTTCTGCTTCAACATACATCCAATATTCATGGCATGTAACCACGTTCTGCAGTAGTGTGGTGGTAGTCGAATTAAATTTACTTTTGGAAAGGGTTAAAAGGAAATGTTGTGTCAATGATATGGACACTAGCCTACATGCTCTTCATTTAGTGCCCTCCTTTCTTGTAAAAAAAAAAAACGCGTTTATGTAAATGTATTTATCATTTTGGCATTGACTTATTCCAAAAATTTACATTTTACTCAATGAGTCTACACATTGCTTAATATTTCTTTCCCTTGTACATTTTACTTTTGTTTCACATAAACTGACATGTTCTAGTTTCATTTCTTTTTTAGATAATTTTGGGGCAGTCATAGTGATAGTGGAGAGAGAAAATAGATGTGGGGAAAAGAGACTAGGGAATCGAACCGGGGACTCGCTGCTCGGTGCTCATGGCATATGTGCTTTTTCATCATTTCTTACATCGACTTTACATGTTACAGTATATGTAGACCTTGCGAACAAGTGTTTTATTTTGAAAGCTGTGACCGGAAACTATTTTGTGAATTCTGTTTAACTTTACAGCAGTGCGGAGCAGGACCTCCGAAGAAATAAACGGAGAGTGAACCGAGCTCTTGTATTATTTCTCTCTGGTCCGTTTTCTATCAGTTTTGGGATTTGACAGTTGTTTTAGTAGCCGCACATCTGTTCGCTTCGTCTGGACCAAGTAAACTCAGCGCCGACAGACAAAAATGGATATAGAGAAGGAAGTTAAGAAGGTAAGCTCCCCCCCAGTGTTCTCGGTATCTCGACTGACCGGGGAACGCCCTGAAAAGGTGTGCCGAACACGGGGCAGGTGGCGAGGAAAGTTACAGTGTCACAGACAGACTTTCGTGTTTGTTTTTCGGCTTTCATTTCAGACGTTTTCAGTATCATGTTTTTTTTTTTTTGCGTTTTCATTGATAAAATTGAAATTAAATTATCTATATAATACGAGCTAACCTATCAGCACTAGCTTGTTGATAGCAACAAGCACGGTCGACTGGTTTACCAAACTAATCTTGTAGCCTACCCTTCTTTTCTTTAGTAAGGTTACTTCCCTTTGAGAATATGTTCCCATCGGAAAAAACTCAACGACAAAACTGCGTTTGAAATTTTGACTACATAGTGTTACCTTGCGTAACAACAAAACTCACAAGCTTTTTAAAATGTTAGCAATTATTTACCAAACGCAAAATAACCAATTGCAAAGTTCGGCAAGGATATTGTGCTCGAAAAACCTTCTAGTTTATACAAAATTTATGTTTTGGTATTGTAGTGCCAATGACAACTATTTCATCCTGGCCGTAAAATGCAAATGTGATTTATGAAAGAGTAAGAATTGCCTTTTGAATTATACAGTCGCCGAATTAACTCCCCTCAGTTCTTATAAGACATGAAGTCATGTATTCCTCTTAATATAGCCTACATAAGCTTTTAAGCAATATGATCTAAAATGAAGGGATTTTATAAATGGAATTTGGTCATGCAATTGAGGAGGAAATTGTGTCTAGTCTGCAATGTGACTTCACTGTGGTTCTCTGAAAGTGAGATTCACTTTTCACAAAGGGATTATATTTAGACTAGGCTACAGAGCTTGTCTATTGAATGTTCATTCACTTAAGATCAGAGAGTGGATTTTTAGATGTCCATCATTGCAGGGCAGTGTGTTTCATGCTTTGGATGTCTTGCATCCATTTGATTCCTTCTGCTTAGGCTAGTCTACCCATGGATAATGACAGTGTAACATGACATTTGCTTTTAAATTCTCTCTGTAAAGTTGTATACTGAAAGCCAATCCAAAACATATAATCAGTATAGCTGAAATAGCTGTTAACACACATGATTCATGTCTTCCCTGTGGGATGCTTGGGATCCTTGCATAGACCTGTAGATAGCTGGCCGCAGTGCAAAGGGCAGCACAGATTGCTGCAGGGGTAAAACTGTTAGTGTGATGGGATGTGTGTAGCAGGGAAGCTGCAGCATGTTTCCAGCGTAATTCACATGAAGCAGTGATTCTTGTTTAAGTCCAGAGACAAACTGTCAATTAAAATTGGGTGAAGCACATAATGATGCCCATACTACATGTGTGGCATGGAACTATAATTTATAGTTTTCTAACCACAATGTGTACTATTCCAGGACTCTCCAGCCATTGTGTCTTTCTACCAGGTTTTATTTGATTATTCTTTTTGATTTCTTTTTTTTTGTAGGCAGTTAGATTTTTTGACTGGAGCAGGATCACCCAACAGATTTCCATTTGCCAAGGTGAAGGAATTCACCAGCTTGTAATAGAGCCAACATGTATTCATGTGACTGTTGGCATTTTTTTTTTTATTTGCTAGTTGCTGGTCAGTGAGGCCAAAAAAAAAAAAAAAGTCAAGTCCATTTAAGCACAGGAAACTCACGTAGACAGCAGGGTTTCCCCCAGGAAAGTTGTTTATCCCGGTGGGAGCCGGTCACAGACTGATGGTAGCATTAATGTAGAGCCCAATAGTTTCTGTTCTAACAGAATTATGGACAGAATCGCGAAATGGAGAATTTAAAAAAGCTATAAGACAGATTTCATAGGGCACTACATTAAAGGTGCTGTAGGTAGAATTGCGAAGATCCAGGACTTAGCCAAAAAATATGAACATCGACAACTTCTCAGTCCCTCCCCCTTTCTGCTAAAGCCCAAAATGGTCTCCTAAGCCCCTCCCCCCACAAGGGAGAATGAATGCATGTGCATGAGCAGTGATTGACACACAGTTAGTTTTGCAAGTAAACTCTTATTTTCTCTTTGTGTTCTGAATGAAAAAAATAAAGTTTCAATAGGAAAAGTATTCAGGCAAAGTTCACAGTTGTATATGTTTTTTTTCTTTTTTTTTACACTGTTCATTTATTTAAATTTTTCCACTGTTTTTTAAGTTCAGTAATTGCAACATCTTTCCAGAAGTCAACGAGTAATCGTGTTAAATTATCGTGATTTCAATATTGACCGAAATAATTGTGATTATATATTTTTTCCCATAATCGAGCAGCCCTAGTTTCCAACCGAGCCGCCCCACTGTAACTGTAGTTTAAAAAAAAAAAAAAAATCTTAAAAATAATTCCCAGTGGCTTAGGCCTGGCGGGGGGCAACTTAGGCCCCGGTGGGCCACCAGGCTTTCAATACAAGGAGGGAAACTCTGATACAGTATCTGCAGTAAGCTGCAACTGGAAAGTGGGTCTGAGCAGCTGGATGACCCAGACAGACCCAGTCTGACATCTGCCTATAATCCCTGGAGGGGATAAGTGTCCAGTTTCTGGCTTCTGGAGCTCCAGGCCACTGGGAGCGCCTCAGTCAGCGGGAGTCTGCTGCAATTACCGTCAAAGTATAACTGCCCTTTTCAAGAAAAGCAAACTGTGCGTTTAGGTAATGTTAGGCTCAATTAAGCTCCTGCCGTCTTCCACAACAGAAGGCTGAGGTAATAGGTCGGGGTAATGAGCATGCTGTGTGCAGGCTGGGAAATTATCATCACTGCAATTGTGTTAAATTGAAGTTGTTTCTGGTGATCTTTCTCTGAGTCCTGTTCTTGGTCTAAACACCTGAACGGTCGTTGAAGGATGTTACAGGACAACTTCACAACAGGGAAAAATGACCTCAGCTCATGTTTGCTTAAAAATACATTTTAGATTTCTCTGTTGGACTTTCCAACACACTGCAGGACTTTCTCTGGCAAGCAATCACAAAAATGCCACCAACAAAAAAAATAATAAAAAATCTATCAAAAAAGAGAACGGTCTCCAAAACGACAGCATGAAGCAAGAACTAAAATACATTTTTGATATTATTAAATAGCTGAGTATATTTATCATCCCCAGATGGATCAAAATAAAGACGTATTGGTCAAAGGAGAAGGTGTGTTGTAGTATTTCATGATATAAAGTATTGTAAAATGAAACCAAACATCTGCTACGGTGTGAATCAGGAAAGTGCTGCTTAGCCCAAATATAGAAAAAGCAGTTTGTGAATTGTGAGACTGGCTTGATTGAATTAAACTCTTCTTCCTCGAACCTGGCTGACATGTTTAATGCGCAAAGTTTGGTTCTGCTAAGGATTAAGCAATGAAACAGCAGGGGATTTTGCTGCACTGTATTAGAAAGGAGATACTGTAGATATAATGGTACAATAGTTGACAAATAAGTTTAAGGTGTGTGTTTTGGGATTTTTATTGATGTTGCAGAAACAAAATGTGGTGGTCTGAGAGCAGGTAGCCTGCTGAAATGAGAATGGCTCCCCAGCCAGTGACTGCTGTCATTACAGTGGCCACTGGTCTGCAGCTCTGGCCTGTTGCAACAACATGACTCACAACATGACTCAGCGGACTTGGAACTGTATAATCGGTGTCTGAACAACCTTTTTTGCAGAGTGTCATCACAGGCTTAGTCATAATACAAAGTCACTGATCAACATGCAGTATGTAAAACTGTTCCAAGGAATCACACACACACACACACACACACACACACACACACACACACACACACACACACACACACACACACCCAAAATGGCCAGTAGTCCTTGCTATGCCCCGAGACAAATATTTATGGCGCTTACCCACTGCTAGTACCAGCTCAACTCGGCCGCGGTGCCCCGTCCTCCATTTTCCACTGCAGATTTAGTACCGACTCATGCGTGAGGCGAGCGTGGCTGGTCGTCGTATCGACGGCGCAGGAAGCTGCCGTGACCTAACGCGACACACACAGACCGTCGAAGGTGTGTTGTTTTTGATTCTCGGCATGTGGCTGTTTGCCAGAAGACACATTTTGTTTCAAAAGAAGCTGGAGGCGGCAAAAAAAACTAAAGCTAAACTATTTCAAAATGGGGGGTTTGTTCAGGACAGCCCCGTCTGTCGCTAGCAACGAAAACTGATTAGTGGCGATTCTCTCCGACCAATCAGCAGTCTACAGGTTTTCACGTCACCTTTTGGTATCGCCTCAGCTTGCTGGGGACCTCGACGGAGGTGATACTAAACAAAGTTCTTGTTAGCAGGTACCAGGGACTTTTTTTTTTTTTTTTTTTTTTTCATAATGGAAAACAAAAAAAGGCGAGTAGAGTAGAGTAGAGTCGAGTAGAGTCGAGGCGAGGCGAGCAGGTACCATGTAATGGAAAAACGACTTCAAGTAGCGAACACACTTAGCTCGGTTAGCTTTAACTCCCTACATTTACTTTTGTATTTGAGGTATTTAGCAGATGCTGTCATCCAGAGTGCCTTTAAATGAACACCATAGATTCTCCGAAAAGGCCAGATGACAAACTTAACAAGCAAGTATGTTGTTCACTCTGAGAAGAATCAAGGTATCTAACTTCAGTGCTGTTTAGTACGGACGACTGGAATGTGATTATTGCACCGAGAATCCCAAACGATTTAGCACTGAAAGATGGCATTCAATGTCTGCTCAATTTTGTGATCTTGTTCTTCAGTGCATGATAGAGAGAATTGTTAGAACAAGTGTAAGGGAAAGAGGAAAGGAAGGATAGCCTGCTCTTGATATTACAATTGATCAGCTGCTTTACTTCTGTTACCATATAAACCCAACACATTTTTAGCAGCGTACTGTAAGGCAAGGCAAGCTAATTTATGTATAGCACATTCCATATATTGGTGCTTTACATAATGCATTGAAACATTGTACCAAATACACCGAGTTTAAAACCTATATTAATACAATTTTAAAGAAATTATGTAGGTAAGAACTAAGAAATAAATAGATTGCTCAGGATTAAAGTAGGTGATGGGTTCAGTCAAAGTCAGAGAACGTTCTCTGTAATGTCTCTGTATGACTAAAATAAACTGAGCTCAACATTTTACCCCCAAAAATTATATTTATGCTTCTTGCAAAAGTAAATTACCATAACAAATCATGCTGGTGAACTCCTCAACGGCTCCCAGGGGAAGAAAGTCTCACTATTCTTGAAGGTGTAATGGAAGTTTAAATATTGGCAACATGGCTCTGCTGTTAAAACCAGAAGTCACTGTCTGCATTCCTTAGTAGTGAGTGTGTTTTGTGTGAAAAAAACGTCTCCTGACAAAAGGGGTGCCTACTGGGATTCCACGAAGCTTTCAACAGCATTGAATAGTTGACCATATAAGGTCGTAAACAGCGCTAATGGCCTGAGTTTGGCATGAGCGTTGCTTGACACTAAAGCCAGGGAAAAGGATGCACATGTTGAGGAGAGAAGAGCAGCAGAGCAACCAGCCAGAAAACTGGGAAAGATACAACTCCTGATTCCAGTTTCGGGTATTGAAGAGGATTGTTGCTGAAATATTTCCAAAGACAAAAACAATTTTGCTTGGATCACAAATCATCAGAACTATAAGAAGGCTTACAATGACTTTGAATACAGTTTTTCCACCAAATTAAGCTGGCTAAACCAACCAAATGTGTGTTTCGGATGTTTTGTTGTCCTTTCCAGATGTCTTTTTACCTCCTAAACCATTTTCTGTCCAGAGTCATTATTTCCAATGTTGAGCATCAAAAATGTCTTCTCAATGAGTCTGGGAATATTGGGATTATCCAGTCTGATGTTGGTCTATAGTGTAGACCAACATCTATAGTGTATCACCACAACAGCTTGTTAGTTTAGTTTGTAATTCATCTAAGCGCAAATAGCCTCTTAAAATTTGGGATTTTATGCCCCAACTACTTGCCTTGCCCTAAAGGAAGCTGGGCATTTCCTTTTGAGTGGGGAAACAGTCCCAACAAAACTGTGATAGCGCTTGTAATCTCCCTCATGTGCTTTGTTTACAGATGACCCTCGGGCACGAGTTTGGGGCTGGAGCGGCCTGTTTGAAATGCAAGGACAAGTGTGAAGGCTTTGAACTACATTTCTGGAGGTTTGTACTGTACAGCTTCTGTCAGCGGGTAGAACCGTCATAGACACATTGACAGCGGCAAATCCATTCTCGATCACTCGGCTCCCTGTGTCTACACCGTAGACTGTGTATATAAAGATGGACGCCGCATCTCCACTTCCTCTCACTGTAGGAGTGATGCCAAAATATCCCGGATACGCGCACTGCCTTCTTGTAATTTTGGAGCCAGAGTCTGCGCATTAGTGGTCGAGCAGAGGCGCTGCCGTGTCGAAGTCCCGCCCATACACCCGCAAGTCGCAAGTCAATCACAGCTGTCAATCATGACGTTTCACTTCGTTTTTATAGCATCGAATAACTAATAAAAATAAAAATGTATCAGAAAAATGAACACTTGAACAAACATCCGTGTGAAAAGAACTACCTAAAATAACAGAAACCATATTTGCTAAAAGGTTATTTGAATTGTACTTGTGATTTTTTTAGTTTGCTCCATGTCCCATCTGCTAACATGGAGGGGGCAGGATTATATGACCTACACTGCATCTAGCCACTAAGGGTCGATCAAGCTGTTTAGACTTTACTTATACGGTCTATGCATCACCCCCTGGTCTAGACTAGACACATTTAGGTTAATAAGCAGAAAGTAAATGAGCAGCATCTATGGTTTAAAGGGGCCTGTTGAGCAAAACACTGAGCCCCTCAGGTGGAGCTGCATAGTGGGCCACAGTAAAAACATGTTCTATTGGGCAGCTGCCAAGTATGTTAGTATATCATTATGAAACAGGACATTAAAGAAAAGCATCAGCCCATTCATCCTGGAGTAATACAAGAGCCAATCAAATTTCATATTCATTGGCCAGACTGGTCAATAACACCACTCTCGTCTTTGCTTAATTAATAAATACTCCGATAGCAGCAGGAGTTATGGCACTATAGGAACATGCTGTTCCTGAGAACAGCCGCTTTTCATGTTTGTCTTTGAATAGAGTCCCCCGTCCCATCAGCTTATTGTTAACAAAACGAGAGTGGAAATATCAGGCCAGTGTGAGTCCACACAAGATGACTTTATGCCTGATTAGTGCTGAGAGTGTGGGGGGGTGGAGCCTTCATGGGGGCTTCTGGTCAACAAAATAAGTGTAATTAGAAGCTGAGAACTGCCCTCCAAGCCACACCTCCACAAAGATGCTCACACAACTTACAGTGGAGACACCATGGTAGACACGGTTGTTTAAAAGAAAAAGCGTGGGACCGTGTACTGACTACCCAGGGTTCTCTGTCACAACATGTGCATCTATTTAGACCAGTGGTTCATGAAATGCGGTTCTGTCTGGACAATCAGCCACACTTGGCTAGTTTTCCTGAAGACAGCAACAGGTGCCCTGATGCCCACCGCAGCACCAGCACAAAGGCCCTCCACGGGTCTGTGTGTTGTTGTGTGGTTTTAATTCAGCCAGGAATGTTGTACTGTTACAGTCTGGCCTACAACATGCCTAGTTTAAGGCTTTCCTCAACTCCAAAACAAACACAAAAATAATATGAAAACAATGCTACAAATTCATATTTTTGATAAATCCGTCCTTCCAGAAAAATGCGGCACGTTTTCTTAAAGAATGCGATGGAATATGCGGGATATTTATGCAATTTTATGCGATGAAATTGCGGGAACCTGCAAAAATTGCGGTTTGATGAAAAAGAGAAAAAAAGTGATTCCCCCAACACGTTGCTTTTCGATGATGTTCACGTCGCATAATTACGTCACTTCATAACGTTCCCATGGCAACAGGGGAAAATGGCTGCTCTTGTGTGAAGTAAACACAACATTTTTCAACTTTCTGCAAAGATATATGTGACTTTTTTTGCAAAAAAAATGCGAGGATTATGAAATCATGCAAGCCCTGCATATTTCGCGTGGAAATCGGATGAATTTATACGGGGAAAGTGCGGCGTATTTGAAAAAATGCGGCCTTTGGCTGATTATGCATTGAATTATGCGATTGCATAATCACATTTTTCTGGAGGGATTGATATATTTAATTACCATTAAAGGTCCCCAGTGCAGTTTTGGCTTTGTTCAGGCTCTCGTTGAGGAACAGTTAAGTTAAGTCGCTGTATCAAAATGTTTGAACGATATCCGTCTGTAGAGGACGCACGTGCATGCACACGCGTGACGTATTGCACAGTCCTACCAGTGGTGTCACACTACTTCACAGATCATCAGGTGGCGGTAACATGCCAAGATATGCTGCCGTGCGCCAGAAAAGGAAGGGAAGAAGAAGAATGCAAGATTGTAAACATGGATGCAAATAATTCTGGATTTAAAACACTCAGCTTTTTTGTGAGGAAAGAAATGCATTTAACACTTTTGTTGGACCTCAAGGATGCACTCAAGTTTATGTGACTAATACTGATACATAATTATAAATATTTATAATAATAGTGAATTACAAGTATGTATGTATTTAACTAAATGTATGTGTATACTTAACTTTTCTTCTTATTAGGTCATCCTTTTGTTTAAAAAAGGGTTTCTGATTTGCTGTTGATCTCATCCATACAAATCAAACATGGTTTAAAAAGCTTGACACTGCTGAGAGAAACCTGTGGGCCTGTACATGCTGAAGCGTGTCTAGTAGTCACAAATCCTGTCATACTTACTCTGCAAATATGAAGCAAGCTGTGTTGAGGCATGTGAGAAGTGCAGCTATTTCAATATGAATTTAACACTGGGCTTGTTCTATTGGTGTATAATTGTAGCAAAGTTGAAGCAGATGATAATTTTTGCATTAAGAAAAATTCCAAAAGAATTTTGTTTAAAAAAGAAAAGACAATGAAGAGAGCATATGAAATCAGCGGCATATTCAGTACATTTCCAAAGCAACATAATATGTATGCAATTAGAAAAATGGAGACGTTGTTCCACACAGAATCAAGCATCAATACATGATATGAATCACTTTTTAGGAATTCACATAGAAAAGCGTGAGGCAATGTACATCTACTACACATTGATGCATGAAACAGTCGTTCCATCTCACACTGAAACACTTTGAACGTATTTGTGAATCTTTAAAAAAATGTTTTCGTCTTCTTCTCCCCTGCAGAAAAATCTGCAGAAACTGCAAATGTGGCCTCACAGAGCACAACGTGCAGATGAACTCGGAGGAGAACAAGAAGGTAGGCAAGCTGTTCGAGGACACCAAGTACACCGGGCTCATCGCCAAGCTGAAGACGGACGGCCTCCCCAGCTACCAGGGCAACATGGTGACCATCACTCTGCCCAGCTCTGGCACTGCTTACATCGTACCGCCGAGTGCCTCTTCCACAGTGGTGCCCCCCTCTGCCACAGCTGGTTCTGTGCAGCCTGCCGGAGCCACTGCAGGTTCAGCAACCAGCAGCCCTTGGCCTCAGTCTCAGCCTCAGTCTCAGCCTCAATCTCAGCCTCAGTCTCAGTCTCAGCCTCAGCCTGTGCCAGCCTGCGTCACACCTGTCAGAGCTAACAAAGTGCCTGTTACTGTCAGCGCCTCATCAGCCATTTTGGTACCAGTCCCCAAAGATGTGCCAATGACGTCTGTCACCTATGAGTGGGCACCACCAGTAGCCAATAAGTATCTGGTAAGAGTTCAAACTAGTGCTAAAATGGCTCTAACTGGCGCCTGGGTCGCTCACGTGGGAGAGCAAGCGCCCCATATACAGTACAGTTGCTCAGTCCTCGACGCAGCGGCCACGGGTTCGGTTCCTGCCTGCGGCCCTTTGCTGCGTATCATTCCCCCTCTCTCTCCTCTTTCATGTCTAAGCTGTCCTGTCACAAATAAAGGCCTTAAAGGCCAACACAGTTATCTTATATAAATAAAAAGGGCTCCAACAAAGTAAGCGTTAAAGTTGATATTTTGATAATCGACTAATCATTTAATAACTGCATAGTTTAATCAAAAGGACAGTGGTGGAAGAAGGATTCAGATCCTTTTACTTAAGTAAAAGTACCAATACCACACTGTAAAAATTACTCTGTAATACCCTGTATTGAAAATGTTACCTAAGTAAAAGTATGTAAGTATCATCAGGAAAAGGTGCTTTGTATTAAAAATAAAAGTACTCAATGCAGAAAAATTCTCACATTTTAGAAACCAAACGATCAAAACAGTTCAGTCAATCAACTCAAAAAATCAACGTGTTTAATCGGCTAATCGTTTCATGTTGTGGAGTACAATTGAAAGTAGCATAAAAAGAAAAGACTCGAGTAAAGTCCAAGTAGCTCAAATTTGTGCTGAAGTACTGTACTTGAGTAAATGTACTATGTTACATTTCACCACTGCAAAAGGAAGGCAAGTAGGAATCACTTTATTCACAGTAATGTATATTTAGTGACAACTACTTTTGGTGTTCAGACAAATACACCAGCTATTGGTTGAAGCTACAGCCAAGCTTTATGGGTGATGCAGTTTTAATCGTCCAATAAAATAACTTTTGCTTTTGCCATTATTCACTGGTAGCCTCAGCATAAGACGGTTCTCTGCTGTAACCTTTCACGCGATACCATGTGGGTGTGTGTTCCATCTAAAGGCTTAGTTATTGATTAATCATTGCCATTTGTTTAGTTTTGTACACAAGACACACTGTGGTCGCAGGAAAGCTCTGGCATTTTGCCAAAGCCTAATGAAAACCAGCCTGTCGGAGTCTTTAAGTTATCCTGAAACAGAAAGAGTCAACTGTCATAATACTTTTCTTAGTTTTTTTTAAAGATTAATTTTTTGGGGGCTTTTCCACCTTTAATTTTGACAGGACAGCTAGGTGAGAAAGGGGGAGAGAGGGGGAAGACATGCAGGAAATTGTCACAGGTCGGATTCAAACCCTGGATCTCTGCGTCGAGGCATAAGCCTCTCAGTATATGTGCGCCTGCTCTTCCACTGACCCAACCCGGCCACATAGAGCAACTATTAACTAGAGCCAAACCGATATTATCGGCCGTCATTAGGCATTTTCCAAACTATCGGTATCAGTATGGCCGATAAATGAATATTTAAAAAATAAAATAAAAACGGACGAAACACCCTCAACCATGTTCTGAGTGTTGGCGTTGTATAGTTTGTCCACCAGAGGGAGCTCTACAACGCCCTGTTGGCAACACTTGTGTTTAACCCTTTTAAGTTTCATATCTTAAGTTTGTATTTTTATATATTTTATTTATCAGAACTTTAATATATTTTGATGTTTCTCTGTTCTGTTGTGACAATAAAACAAACAATTCATTTTTAAACTGCATTATCATATTACTTTAGGACTCATAAATAACTACAAATAACTGTTAGGGAAATATGTTTTGTTACAGTATCTGGATTCTTTTTAAATATATATATCGGCCGATACATCCGAATATTGGATTTTAAAATCACCAAATATTTATATCAATATCGGCCTTTATCGGTCGGGCTCTACTATTAACTGAATCTTTGTTGACAAGAGGTCCCAATAACATCCAGTTTAGTTAAGATTGTTCAGCAGGCATTTTTGAAATAATAATAACAATGAATGATGATTAACAAGGGGATTTTTTACCAGAACTTTAACTTTATCTGTTTAGTCTAGTACTGCATCTGCAGGATCCTTGTTTTGCTTGTCTCTCTCACCACAAGCCTCTGTTTCAAAAGTGGTTTTCAAGAATGTCTCCTTACTCTGTTTCTGATTGGTTCTTAACTGCTCGCTGTACACTTTTCTCGTCTCTGTCCTTCATACAATCTGTCTTTATCCCTGAGCTAAACTGTTTCTTCTCATTTTCCCTGTGACTTCCAGGCGGCGCGTTACATCGAGCTGCTCCCGCCAGAGAAACGTCCGGTGGCTGGGACAGAGGGGGCTGCTTACCGTAGGCAGCAGATGGCCCGCCAGCTGCCCGAGCACGACCAGGACCCGTCCAAGTGCCACGAGCTGAGCCACGCCGAGGTCAAGCTAATGCAGCAGTTCGTCCGCAAGTACAAAGACGAGGCCCTGGGGGTCGGAGATGTTGTGCTGCCTGAAGAAATGGCTCTGGTTCAGGCAGGAGGGCAAGGAGGAGGACATGGTGCTGGGGGGGCAGGGTTTGGACCGGGAGTTGGAGCTGCTGGGGTTGGAGCTGGTGCTGGTTCTGGGCCAGGGGCTGCAGGCCCAGGTGTTGGGCCTATGGCTGGGGCTGGTGCTGGTGCTGGGGCTGGATTTGGACCTGGAGCAGGGGTTGGAGGAGCTGGAGCTGGTGGTGCTGGACCACTTTCAGGGCCCGGGACTGGACTGGCTGGCTTTGGGCCAGCTGGTGGAGCCATGGGTACTGCAGCCACCGCTGGAGCCATTGTCCTCCCTGGAGCTCAGCAAGCTGGACTACCACAACAGGCCTTTGTAAGCACTCACCTTCCTGTACATCTACACTGTGTTGGCATACAGGCCAGATTCATTGGTTGAAATTATAATCACGGTATTAATGAGAATAATTCCTGATACGGATATATAGAAATATGACAAAAAAACAATGAACTGTGTTTCACCGTTGAAGCACACATTACAACTTGTTCAGAATCATTAGTTGGACAACATTAATTTGTTAACTGATACAGTTATTTGTGTATCATCTTAATATGATTCCACTGAAAGTCGATAAGCAATGATACTAAGTTATTGGCTTAGTGGCATATTGTCTGTGTGCCTATTCCACTGCAGTTTCAATGAACCAATAGCTAGTTAAGTGCAGTTAATATACCGAAGGGTCTTTTTGCAAATGGTTTTATAAATGTTACGACCAAAGAAAGGGGGAAAATCATGTATTCCTCCTGTACCAACAACTCATTCCAGTATAGTATACAGTATATTTACCAGTACCAATACATTGTAAGAACAGAATTGTATGTTATAGCTACAATATAGTAAGAAGCGGGCCAGAATAGTTAAGGCAGATCCTCCCTCAATGAGAAGACATAACAGCAGAAGTGTCCTTGTACACCGAAAGTGAATCACTCATCTACACCCAGAGGCACTGTACTGTAGTGGACTCAGATAATAAATGAATGCAATAGTGCTCCAAATGTTATGCTGTTGGCAACATTTTACACTAACTGGAGTGCAAACAATGCTTTTTTGTTACTACTCAGCCAACAAATGAGGAATTTTCCCCCTTTTGCCCCCAGATTGGTTCACATTTTCTGACTTTAAAAGTAAAAAAACAAAAAGGGAAGTGTGAAGCAGAACAATACTCTTCAGCTTTCAAGTGACCAATTGGGTAGGTCCATCACAGGTGTGATCAACTCCTTTTATTACACCAGTTAATCATGTAAGCACAAGGTCAAATTCATATGTACAACCTGATGACTAAATTGCAGTAGTTAAGTAGATTTCCCCCGATGTTTCCACAGTGCATTACTGTCAGTAATAATTCCAGGACAGAACACTAGATGGAGCCGTGAGACCATCTCTGAATCAGCCTTCTTCATTCAGGATGATGGATATTAATTCATCACTATGTGCAGTTGGGCTGTCCTCGACTTCAGAAATTCTTACCCCTCATTTCCACCAACTGCGGAACGTTTGCGGACCGGCTCCGCTGCGTGTCGGCTCCGTGCTCCGCCGTCCTTCAATACCCACCAGGTCCAAATTTGTTGCACAGCAGCTCCAGCCATGACTGACAGCTGTAGTCACGAGGACCCACGAGATATCGCGAATGCACGTGTGATCGCGCGATATAACAGGATGTAGTTTCTATAAACAGAACCACAAAACCAACAACAGTTTGTTTCCATCCAATATGACGTTTTCAAGGTGTAGTGCAGGGAAATATGATCCGCCGTGAGCACGGTGTATTTTATTTTGCGCAGACGTTCTGCAGTCGGTGGAAATACACAATGGAAACTAATCAATTAGTTGATTTAATCGACAGATCTGTAAAACTGAGTTTCTCCGCAGAGATGCATGCAAAAGCACCACTTTAAATCTCGTGTTTACCAGAGATGTGCTCATAACTCTTTTGGAAATGAGTAATTCAGCATGAAAAAGCATTAAAAAATGACTAATCGACTAAAGAAATCTTAGTCGACTAAGACCAAAATGACCGATATTGGACTAAAATGGGGCAAAGTGTCATGTGAAGCCAGTTAAAAATCGGTGGTTAATGTTGAGTCTCATGATATAAACATGTTCTCCGTTGCAGTCTTCTTTCTCTTCTGTTACAAATTCTTTTTCATGTTCCCATGTTGTTCTTATATTCTCGTTCTCACTCTCTGAGCACACAGTATACTTGACTGCACAGTGTCAAGAACACACTCTTCTCTCCTAGCTGGGAGTGTCTTAACAACTTTTTATTTACTTATCTCTACTTTCACTTTTAACTCCACCAGCAGTCATCTCATCTTAATTAATTCTACCAGTGTCAGGTCACCGTGTTATAAAGGAGAATACCACACAATTTCAGCAGTACAATATGTCATTCTACCATTCAGGGAGTACAGTGATCCAAGGCAAAACGTTCAAATGCTCCGTTATAAAATAGTCTTTTTTTTTTCAGATCAGAGGAGGCCTTTTTGACTTTGAAATGGACTCAAAGAGAAGGATATTGGCCTTTGTGTAAACCTACTGGAAGTACATAATAATTCTTTGTTACTATTCAAGGGGATGAAAGAAATCTTTTGGGGACAGGATGCAACTGACTGTTCTAACACATTATTGTTTTACATATACAAATATCACATAATAGTTCGAACTCCATCTAATGTACATGCAACAATTAGAATTTGGCCAAATAACAGAGCACACTTGAGCTGAAACAAAGAAAAATTCCAAAACAAACACACTGAAGACATTACAGGGTTCCCCCCAGTGTATTGCAAGCCTGGTGGCCCACCGGGCCTAATTTGCCCCCACCTAAGCCCCACCCCCTCTGGGGAATTTTTTGTTTAATTGAAATTCCCCATTTTGCGATTCCGTCCATGATTCTGTTGTCACAGAAACTATTTGGCTCTACGTTAATGCTGCCGTCAGTCTGTGACACCTGCCACCGGGCCTAACAACTTTTCCTTAACTTGTACTTTTAGGAACTTATCTACTAACCATCTCTTCTTTTCTTCTCTCCTTCCAAGTCATGCAATCACTGCCAGCAGCCGATGCGTGTGGGCGAGCCGGCTGTCTATGCTGAGCGGGCCGGCTACGACAAAATGTGGCACCCGGCATGCTTTGTGTGTTGTACCTGCAACGAGCTACTGGTGGACATGATCTACTTCTGGAAGAAAGGGAAGATGTACTGTGGACGCCATTACGGAGACAGCGAGAAGCCGCGCTGCGGAGGCTGTGATGAGGTGAGCGAGGATATGATCATTTGTTATTTCAAAAAATTGTCAGTAGTTTTGTTCACACTTGTGTGATTCTGGTTGCATCACTTTTGGTAGCACTATGCAATCTACATTTTTGATGTGTGTCGGTCCGTAGCTGATCTTCAGTAATGAGTACACTCAGGCCGAGGGCCAAAACTGGCATCTGAAGCACTTCTGCTGTTTTGACTGTGACTGCATCCTCGCCGGAGAGACCTATGTCATGGAGAATGACAAGCCTGTCTGCCAGCCGTGCTACATGAAGAGCTACGCTGTGGTAAGACACACTTTCTTTTAAATAGTTGAAAGTAGTTGTATATTAGTATTAGTTTGTTGGAAGCTGTTATCCAAATCTCAATTCAGGTATCTTAGAGCATATTCTAGGGTTGACAATTGGTGCTCTAACAACATATCTTCACACTTAGATTTTAGATAAAGAATCATCAGTAATGTGGACATAATGGCTAAGTGGGGAAAAAGCAAGTAATAGAACAGCTAGAACAGTCTGATAAGTTCAGAAAAGTACATCACTTTACTGTAATGCAGCCTTTAAAACCAGGAAAAGAAAACACTTATGTCATATTACGATATTACGATATCCAAAATCGAAGACGATATCTAGTCTCGTATCACGATATCAATATCATATCGATCTATTGCCCAGCCCTACTTTAAGCTCATGCTTAGTTTATGGGACACTCAGGAGCAGTTGATCAGCTGACAGGAGAGAACGCGTTGGTGTATACGCGTGTAGCAGTTCAGAGATGTACTATAGAGTCGGGCAAGTCCATTGAGGGATGTAAAAGCAAATAAAAGAACTTTAAAGTGGATCCTAACATGTACGGGCAGCCAGTGGAGTGAGGCTAAAATGGGGGAAATGTGTTCGTGTTTTCGTGTTTCAGTTAAAAGACGCGCAGCGGCGTTTTGCACCATCTGGAGACGGGCGACAGAGGACCCACTGACCCCCCCATACAGTGCATTACAGTAATCCAGCCTAGTGGTGACTAGGGGTGTTAGAAAAAAATCTATACACTTGAGTATCGCAATATTTTATTTTCCAATACTGTATTGATTTTCAAAAAGGCAATATCAGGTTTTTCTTTTTTTTTAACATTCAAAAATGTTCATGTAAAACAGTGGTTCACATTTATGTTGTGTTTAAACCCCCTACTGCTAGATGGCTATGCTGAGACACACCACTAGTGTCCTTGCTATGGCTGAACTTTGGCCTACTTTAGCATATAAACATTAGCTCACTAAGAACCTGGGAACCACAATCCCAAACTGGCAGTTTGATTTTCTGTGTACTGAATAGTTTACCTAAAGTAAACGTATTTGACTGTTAAGCACATCATGTCTTTTTTTAAATATTAGTTTTTCTAAAATTATACTTTAATAAAATCCCGATATATCGCCTCATGCACAGTATTGAAATATATTGCAATATATTGAATTGTGACCCACGTATCGTATTGCCAGATTCTTGCCAATACACAGCCCTAGTGGTGACAAAGGCGTGGATTACTGTCTCAAAAAGATGCCTTGGAAGAATTGGCTTTATTGGAGAAAAATGAATGGAGAAAAATGTAAAATATCAAGGTGAAAAGCTTGACAATAAACATATCCTCTGTCATCCCCAGAAATGCTCGTCCTGCCAGAAGGCGGTAGAGCCCGAGGCCCAGAGGGTTTCCTACGGCGAGTACCACTGGCACGCCGAGCCACAGTGCTTCAAGTGCTCCGGCTGCTCCAAGTGCCTGGTCGGCCAGCGCTTCATGGCGGTGCAGCGCTTCCTCTTCTGCTCTGTGGAGTGCAAGAAGAAAACCATGGCTTAGAGGGCCAAAACAACTCCCTCCATCTTCTCCACAACCATGTGTGAAACCAGGACGGGTTCGGCGTAGACTAGAACCCGAGCAGGGAAAAGAAACACTAGTGCAGCTGCGGATGGGAAGGGTCGGATTGTGGTTGTTAACATAAAATAGAGTGCCTGATACCTCTGATATACATGTAGAGAAGTACCATAATAGGGAGTCCATTTGCCTTTGGGTGCTCTTTTCTTTTTGTCCACAGTATTGATAAATCCGTCTCAATTAGACCCCTAAACTCCTTCAGTTTATCTGCCTTTAAAATCAGTCCTCTTATTTCAACAAGTCGATTTTGCACCGTTTTCTAACCGAAGAGATTAATTTTGTATTGGTCAGAGTTTTTGCAATCCAGTTTTTTTTTTTTATGTTAAACCTGTGTCTTTATTGTATCAGCGCTATGCTACTCCTTCATAGAAAAACTACGGATACTCACTCTCCTCTATGCAGCAATACAACCAGAAATATTGGTATGGTTTGGGGTTGCTTTGCTTCCATTGCACTATATGCCAGATCTAACTGAAGAAAAGAAAAAATTCCATGAGAGATTTTGAAGTACATTGCCCTATATCTGATAACAGAATATTTGGCTACTGTAGTTGTTTTATTGCACATAATCCAATGAGGTGAATACAAAACGATGTGAACATCTTCCAGTATACACTACCAGTTTATGAGGTACCCGGTCTACCGTCCACCTTGTGTATGTTAATGGGGATGAACAAAGTGCAAAAATGTATTGGTGTATTGGATTGCATTGCCTTCTACTAATGAACTGGTAAGCCTGTGTAATACAGTCCAATAATACTGCAAACTATATCCTCAGAAAATGCTGTAGAATTGACATGATCTTCAGAAATATCCAGCTTCTGTATTATTCAATTTCACAGGTGTTTGGACCTCCATTAGCTTCCATAAAGTGATCTCTAGCCCTCAGTCCACATAATAACGTAATTTAGATAAATAAGTAATGATTACAAGCAAAATAAAACCTGTATAATTCTGTCTAAATAAAAGGAAAAAGGCAAACCAATCATGAAGTGCAGAAAATAAGTGTTCTTTTTCATCCAATTCTACCTAGATCATCCACTGGGCTCCTGGTGAATATAAACACTGTCAAGTTGTTGTATAGGAATGGCATGGTACCCAAGGACTATAAAACAGTTGTGTCCTCTATTTTTAGTTTTTTTGTGCCATGTATTTTCCCTTTCATGCAATAAAGTGCACTTTAAATGACTTTTTTTTCCAATTATTTTGACTAATATCTTTGTATGATCTTGGAGCTACAGCTAATTCCCTGTTGTATAATGCAGTTGAGTTTTTAACTTAACGGCTAATTAAAGCCCCATACACAGCTGTGGTCCACCCACACAAGTGTTTTCACTTACGCTTGATTGGACCTCTTCTCAGGCCTGTGTGTGTGTGTACAGACCGGACGGCACATCTCTCTCACTCTCCTGTTAAGTTTGTCGCAGCAGCAGCACATAGCTGCTGGTCTAGTGGATGCTGCCAGGGCCCTCAGGCTTCATGTAGCAGCCAGTGAAGGTTAGCAGCTGATGTGATGTGGCAGCATAGGGGATTACATGCTCTACAACAACCAGTCATGCAGAAAGTCACGGAAAAGGTAGTTTTGCATTGCCAGACCTATCTCCACTCCTACACCACACATACATTCCAGGATAGGAAGGGAAAAAAGCACTCTGTGTTGCTTGCATTTCTTGAAACCAATCACAATCGTCTTGGGCGGCGCCAAGCTCGGGATGCAGCTCTGCTAAATAGTCTCAGGAAGGAACTTGTTTTGGTGAAACATTTGCACCCCGCAAAAGAAAACTATATTATTAAAGCTATGATGCGTAGTTTCTGCCGGCCCCATGAGGAATTCTACGTAATGACGACAAAACTGTTGGCGCGTCTACATGATATAAGCCTTCCGTGACCGCGCACCCGTGTGTGTTTTGTCCATTACAACACCCCACCGTTGGTCCCATAACGTTCCAGTTAGACAGTAAATGCCACAAACATTCTTTGTAAATCGTTCCCCGAAAGAACCAAGCAGGCCTGCCTTGTTGCACGAACCAAATTATCTTCAAAACTTGGCATTTTCAGCGTGTAGCTCGTTGGCTCAAAGTTTATCGTTGTTAAATGTCCTAGTGAACCATTACAATGAGCCAGTATGCAACATAAGGACAGCGGAACAGGCTTACTGAAATTGAATACAGACATTGTTAATGTTAGTATTTACACCTGTGATTTGGTGCTACGACATGTCTTCAGTGAAAAGGCTCCCTCTGTGCAATTAGTGTGGTGACCTCATGTAATTCCCAACATGGCTTCAACCTGAGCAGATATGTAATCAGTACAACGTGTGGATGTGCAGGGCCTTTAAATATTGCTTATTGAGAAACAAGCGGTATCACAGTTCCATTATACATACACATGAACTGCATTTTAATTAGCATATATACAGACTATGGCCAATGTACATTACACAATTAGGTTTGATTTTGTGCACCTGTGAACAGCCTCAGTTTTCTGTGTGCATTGAATTGTGGTGTAGTGGATTTAGTATGCATACTGAATTTTTGTCAAGTTTCCACTAGTTTTCACACACATTAAGCTGATTTTCAAGTGAAACTTCACACAAAAAGAACAAGCCGACTTATTGGGACTTTAGCTCATTCACCGTCTCCCCCAGAGTTAGATAAGTCCATAAATACCCTTCTCAACTCTGTGCGTGTTGTAACTCTGTCTGATGCACCCACCGCTAGCCTAGCTTAGCACAGATCTTGGAGGTAACCGGCTATATCAGGGGTGGCCAACCAGTTGAGCATAAAGAGCCACAAAAAAACACGCACCATAGCAAAAAGCCACACAACACATGCACGTCCACATTACAACAGCAACAGTGACTTCCAGATCTAATGAAAGTCATAATACATAGAAGTTTTCATAGGTTTTTTTTCTTACTTAGATTGACTCAGTGGGAAACCTGACAGTCTTTGTTATCCACAATCCTTTTTAGGTCTGGTAGTACTCTGTTGTGGCCACTCTTTCACTCATTTGTCACTAGAGGGGCTTTAAAAAAAATCAGCAGTGAAAGGGTTAATGAGGAAGGTGATCTGTGGCCGCTTTTTTTCCTGAGGTTGCAGAATCTGTCCATAAAAAAAACTTTGCTGCATTATTTTTTATTTTAAAATAATTGGCAAATGTATTGGCAAATGCATCATTCAAATGCTTTTTCTTTTTTAACTTCTCTGAAATGTTTCAAAAAGTAAAAAAAAAATCCACTAATAACACAGCCCCCAGCCACACAGTAAGAGCCTCAAAGGAGCAGGCAAAGTGCCGCATACGGCTCAAGAGCCACAGGTTTGCCACCCCTGGGCTATATTCTCAGAAGGCGAAGCACTGCTACTTGGGCGGAGTGATTAGTGCAACCATTGGGCTTCTCAGGTGCTGCGAGCAAATCACTCCGCCCAAGTAGCAGAAGTAGCAGAGCTTTGCCTTCTGAGAATATAGTTCCCAGTTTGTATGTGGTTAGAAGATGGCTGTGTCTCATGTGACCTTGTTATTTGTACACGCTGTGACTATACAAATCACAACATGTAAATAGGAAAATGTTGGCGTTATTTTGTCACTTATTGGGAGCAGTAGGCTAGATGGAGCCGGGTACCTCCAGGATCTGTGCTAAGCTAGGCTAGCGGTGGGTGTGTCAGACAGAGTTACGACACAGATAGAGATGAGAAGGGTATGTATGGACTTATCTAACTCTGGGGGATACGCTGAATGAGCTAAAGTCCCAATAAGTCGCCGTGTTCCTTTAATGACTCCTAGCCTTTAACACCTCTAGCGCATTAAACATCAAGAAGACAGCTCCTTGCATTTTACTTCCTGTAGGTGAAGCACTATCTCATCCAAACATTGCTTTACCTTTTAATTATAAGTGCAGCTCAGGGTGAGCTCTCTCTGACGTATCAGCTGTTACACTCTGATGGGAACTATGTAGCAGGCCGGCCATGACGGAAAAACACACCTCCGAGGGGCTCGTATTTTCATTCACTGTGTGGAAACAGTGAACAATTCAAGGAAGCTCTATCTCTGAGAAGCCCTATTGTCTTAAATGGCAGTCAGCCCAAAGCTGTGCTGCTATTTCCCTTCTGTCAACCACAACTCTACCAGACCTGATGTGGCCTAATCGCCTGGCCAGCTCCAGGATCACCCAGTCCTAACCCCTCTCCAACATCCTCCGCTGTCCTTTCTCTAAATGCTTGCTTTTCCAGTCCTTCCGTCACAGGAAGTCAGGGCATTTTTTGGCATTCGACTCGCAGTGTTGATCTAAGAATTAGGGCCTTTGTTTTCTGAAGGCATACACTGTTCCCCTGTTATCTTACATGAGCAAATAGTTCATAACACTGAAAGCAGTGTAGAGAGGGGTGAGGTCTTCTTCCTGTAATATTGTGTGCTTGTTGGAATTTGCATGTGATTTGTTTCATACCTGAATTTGCATTGCACTGCAATTTAACACAGGACTTTGCATTGTGATTTATTTCTCACAAATTTGCATTGTGTTAAAGTTTACTTAAGTCCCGCCATGACACCATCGCACATAGCGCCGTCTCCTCGGTGGAGTGGATTTTATTTTGGCTCTTCAGCTCCATGCTTGCTCCTGGAAAAATGGAGCTGGGATGTTGACCTGTTGATTGGTGTGTGCTTTACCTCATCGACACTAAATAATGATCCATGTTTCTGGTTGTCCTGGGAGAGCTGAAGGATGTGGATGTGTCACAGAGATTTGATAGGCCTGGAATGGATTACAGACAAGAGCAGCATTTTCTGCCTACCCTGTAACTAATTGCATTAGACATGGGTAACTTGGGCTCCTGGGTAGCTCACCTGGTAGAGCAAATGCAGAGGCTGCGGGTTCGACTCCACAGGTTGCACTCCGCCCTGCGGCCCTTTGCTGCATGTCATTCCTCCTCTCTCCCCTTTCATGTCTTCAGCTGTCCTATATAAAGAATCATAAATAAAAATAAACACATAACTCTGCTATTTGAGTTCTTGGAAAGAAAGTTAGAAGACAGTCATAGGAGAGTCATAGAGTGTGGTCTAGACCTACTCTATCTGTAAAGTGTCTCGAGATAACTCTGTTATGATTTGATACTATAAATAAAATTGAATTGAAATTGAATTGAATTGAGAGTTGGTGAGGTCAACAGCCCTAAACTCCACCTACCTGGCACAGCTTGGTTTATTGGTAAAAGCAAATGCCAAGAATGACGATGTCAGTGAAATTTAAAAAGCTGTATGTGTAAAAGAAGAACTGACCAGTGTTTGGTGCAGATAGTGCTGCCATGTGCGGCTATTTGAAGCACTTTAAAGCAAATTCTTTTGCAAAAATATCCTTGGTTATGGACTATAACTTAGTGATTGTCAGTGTACTTTCTTCAAATTTTGTACAAATCATTGTATTACAAAATCCCAATGCTCCTGGATGGAATGGTATCTATCATGATGTGTATGTTGATTCAAATCATCATCTACAAACAATTCTGTGCATCCTTGGTGAAGTATTCGATTCCTTTCTAGTTTGGAAAAGCTTATGAACCCATTCCACTCTGCTTTCCACGTAGCTATTCTTGCAGTAAGCTTCACAACACCTGTGCCACCGCAGTAGCATGATGACAGTTTACCACTGTTGTAGGTTCCCTATATGTTCAAACTTTTTGTTCAACTCAGAGTGGTCGCCTAAGAAAAAGTCTACTTGAAGTCCCCAGTGGAGTTTGTAGAAGGGCTGATCTTCATAAACCGTACTCAGAGAATCCATGTCATTAATTCCCATCATTGTCAAACTGTCCAATGTGTAAGTAGTGAGTCAGAGTCACACAAAGAGACATAAGAGGTTTCCACAGCCTTCAGCTACAGTAGGGCACAGTGAAGACACCACACCACACACAGACGTCTGTTTTAATGGTTGCATGCTTGGATAACAACACAATGTAGGCCTCTGTTGATCGGCACTTGGGGCACAAACAGGTTTTTGACTTTGAATCATAAGCCAATCTTTATATAATAGGATATTGTCTTAGTCCTGTAAGAAAGACCACTGAGGCTGCAGGGTGAGGATTATGTGAAATTATATCTGAATTTGCTTATCACGACAGTCTACGACTGGCGTCAGAGGGTAAAGAGCAGCAGCGCTTTTTATGATCCTTCCTTCACTCCGGCATTCCTCATTTATTTTTTTTTAAACTGTGATCCTCACAAAAAGATCTTTGATGTGAATTACGTCTTCCCATTTAACTTAGTTGTTTTTCCTCCCTTCAGCACCATTACCTCCTTTCCGCTTTCTCATCTTCCATGTGTAACTTTCTGCCACCCTGACCTCTCTCTCCCTAAGTGCCCAAAGGCTTGACAGATACTTAGAAATAAAAGACCATTGTGTGGATCATATGGCATCCAGATTTTTTCTTCCTTCTTCATGCTAAAATCATCCTGAGTAGAGGCCATCGGGACATTGTTATACCGGTTTTTACATTATAAGCCATACCTGTTTACCAGGCATGCAAAAGTGTGATACATGCATGCAATGCTAGAGAGAATGAAACATTCAGCTTCAATACTGCTTAAAACCTGAAGGGGGAGCATATTTTCACATTGTTTGACTTAATATTATTGTTTGTATTATTATTATCTTATTCTACAGGAATTTATATCCTGTATATGTGTTGGCTGAGCACTTTCATGATTTCATGGAGGAGTAACTTTAACCCCAAATTCTTTAAAAATAAGCTGTCATGAAGTAAGAAAATAATTGAAGACAAAAGGATGAAAGAACAGGAAATAAAGAACGAAAAAGGGAAAATAACTGAAGAAGTTAGGGAAAAATAAAACAGGGAAGAAAACAAAGATGGGAATGAAGATAGGAAGGTGAAGAAAAAGGAAATAAATATAAGAAGAACCAGTACCTGTAGGGAAATAGTCTAAGTACAAAACTTACATACTTAATTTGATCGCATCTCTGCTCACCCATATCATGTGATCCTGTGTAGTGTTCTATCTGAAATCAAACATCTCTGGGGCTTCTACATGCAACGGCTTAGTAAACAAGTGTGTGGAATCTACTTTAGGGTCCATCACATGAAAACTTTGGGTCTTTTTTAGTTTATCCAGTAGGAGTCACTCTTCCATTTGCTTCATGAATTAGAGCTTGGGCGTCAGACTTAATGGGCTTTTAAAAGTCTGCGGGAAGGTTTTGAGGATTTAAAAACGGTTTCCTGTACTGACTGCAGGCTTTCATTGTGTCCATTTTGAGAATAAGAAAAAAAATTCCATAGATCACTTTTCAAAAAGATGGCAGATGGTAACGTTTGAAACCTTTCAAAATACAAGTTAGCACGCTCAGTTTTCCTTCCATTTTTTACTTTGTGAAACTGTTCATACAGTGACGTCTCACATTTTAACAATTTAGACTGAAAGGTGGCTCCGATGTTTTTTAATTTTTTTTGTAAACACGGGTCAGTATTTTGTTAGCTATTAGTCAGCACCCTTGATTGAGGTATCCAAATCGGTTGCCAAGAAGCTGATGTTGCCATAGCAGCCCAGACAGGCCCAGACATCTTGATTGTGTTTACTTCTGGAAGGGCTGATTACTGGTTCGACAACAATCAGTCACTGAAGGATCTTGTTCGGTCCCTGCGGCAGCTAATGTCAAGTCAAGCCTCGATTGTTTGTCTATAACCCAATATCAGATACAATGTCTCTTTGGGCCTTAGGGATCATGCCCACAGTGACTCCCAGCACAGCCACAATTCTCTAAGAGGACAAGGATACACAACACGACAATTAAATCAATACAAACATAGCAGGCTAACCTGTCAAAACATTACAGTTTAGACTGGTGACAGGCTAAACCTGACAAGCTGAGTCTGATTTGTCCTAAATTTGCCAAAAGAGGATAACAGGTTTAATATTTGTTTAAAAAGAAATACTGAAGCCTAGAAAAACTTTCCGTTTTTTGATTATTTTTAGGGCTTTTCCGCCTTTAATATGACAGGACAGCTAGGTGAGAAAGGGGAGAGAGAGAGCAAGGGAAGACATGCACAAAATTATCTCAGGTCGGATTTGAACCCTGGACCCCTGCGTCGAGGCATAAACCTCGAAGGTCTATGTGCGCCTGCTCTACCCACTGATCCAACCCGGCCACAGAAAAGCAATTCTTAAAGGTGGATTCTCGATCTTAATCCAATACGCTTTTTGTCAAATTCCGTGAATACCTCCTTGCAGTTCGCTAGCTCCTCCCCCGAAAAAACACCCCCATAAGGCAGCGTTCAGACAGCCTGCGTCCGTCGTCAGACGGTCCGGCAAAAACGCAGGTCTTTCCGTTCATTTTGAATGGGGGTAGTGTGTTTAGGCTGCGGCGGGGGTTTCTGCAGGGAGGACACTCGAAAAAACGCAGCGGGCCTGCGGTTGAAAAGTTGAGACCGCAAACCCCACATCACGCTGCGGTGGCCAATCATGTAACCGGCAATCGGTGTTTTGAGCTATATGGTTTGAGGAGGTGTGAGATTCCCGTACAGTAAACAGGAAACATCATTGCCTTTATCCCTGCCAAGAAAGTCTTAAAACACGATGAGGGTAACAAAAAAAATCACAAGCACCGAACTGCCCATGAGTTTGCAACAGCAAAGCACTCGCCATGTCTCGCTCGTCTCTTTTCTTTCTCTCTTTCTCCGTGAAATAAAGCTGCCTTCAAGTGCGGTCAAAACGTCGAGATCTATAAACGTTCTGACTGAAAACAGTAACTTTGAAATATAAAGTCTACTTGTGCTACATTGGGGGGGTTAAAGAACACAACAAGACGTCACACAAATGGGCCGTTTCATTGATACTCCCCCCACAAGTAAGTAAGTAAGTAAAATGTATTTGTATAGCACATTTCACAGATAAAAATCACAAAGTGCTTCACAACAAATGGATGGATACACAACATTTATACATTATAGTACATAAACAAAATGAGCAGAAAAACAGATAAAACCGGAATAACCACACTATGGTCTAATTAAACGCCTCTTTGAAAAGAAGAGTTTTCAACTCAGTTTTAAAATTTGTAACTGAGTTCAATCAGCGTACGGAAGGAGGCAATGCGTTCCACAGCCTAGGTGCCCCTCTATTTTTAAAATGTGTACGGGGGGCAACTAAAAAACCCTGCGGCGAATTGCCGGATTGCTTTTTTTTTGGCGTGAATGCCAACTTAGTGTTGTGGTGGATGGGTCAAACAAACACAGGACTTTTACCCAGGAGACTGGCGTTCGTGTCCTGTTTGAAAAGAAAAGTCAACAAAGCTTATTTTTTTTTACTTTACAGAACAAATGGAATTGCGTCACGTTCTGCCGTCACGTGCGTAACCAGAAGTAATACAAAGTAAAATAACAGATGTTCTTATTTTAACCCAATTCGCAATCTTTTTCTAAACCTAATCAAGTAGGTTTGTGCCTAAACGTAACCAAAATGCTTCCGTTTCACAACGTTAACGACGCGTTTAAAACTGTGACTGTTAAGGCCCGGACACATAAAGCAGATAATCGGCCGTTGGACAGTTTGGCGAGGTCGGTGACTCGAGTCTGTTCGGTGTGTTCAGTGCCATTGTCCGTCCAAGGGGCCGTCAGCCTTCATTTTGGCCGATTTGAACTGTATAATCAGCAGGGTGGGCACTGTGGGCAGTCGGACTCAAATGACCCATCTGATGGAAACGGGGAGCAGAATGAGCGTGACTTCTGACAAAAATCTTTTAAACTGACCTTTGTTGATCTGAAATGAAGACCTATTTCTCACTTAAAATGTTTTCAGAAACACATTTCGGTGAACTATTTTAGTACAATATGAGATCGTATTCCGAACGAGCCGCCATGACAGTCTGTCTTTGAATTTCCGGAGAAACGTTCGTCCAATCAGCTGCCGGTTTTCATTTTTGGGCGACAATACAGATTAGCGCCGCCTGCTGTTATGGGGACGTATTACGTTTCGTCATTCTGGTGTGTTTTGAGGCACTTTTTTTGACCAACTCGGGGAGACCGATCAGTCCAACTGCCTTTTCTGCCGAGGGTCGCTCGTCTGGTCAGTGTGTCTGCAGCTTTACATTCCCTGGTTTAGGACGGTAAACCCTTTTACGCCATGGTTTGTCTTCTGACACCCTCTGGCCAATTCTGTTTTTTTTATTTTTATTTAAGAAAAGCCAAGTTGTCATTCATCCTGCAATTTTGTTTCAGGTACAATGGGCATTGTAATAAGTATTTGCAGGGCCACAAATGTGGCAGTAGACTGTTTCTGAGCTTCATGGCACCCATGAACTTTGAGCCAGAAGTAATGACTGATTCTTATCTAGAAATATTTAAATAGAACTTTATGTTGACAATAACAGATCCTCACTGATCCGTAGCAGTATTTTATTGCCCTAATCCTGCTTCATATTGACTTTGGGTCTCTTGGTTACTGTTTGCTTTCAGTTGGCAATGTTTGTTTCAGTTAAACATGCTGGCAGTGCTACAGGATGTGTTTAGAGACACCATCTGAAAGATGAATGCAAAACTCTTTTGCATTGTTTTTACTACCAGTGTCCTGCTATAATCACTACACACACACACACACACACACACACACACACACACACACACACACACACACACACACACACACACACACACACACACACACACACACACACAACCCCCTAACTAGGACTGTGATTAACTTAAGAGTTCAGAGTTCCCGTGGTTCCCTAGACTGAAGGTAGATGTCATGTTGAGATGAGCTCAGCCATCCATTTAGTCAAGTATATGACCTTAGCATGTCGTAAAGCACGGTGTAAGTGGTCCTGGAGAGAGACTAACAGGTGGCTGTGGTAACAAATCATACAGGTTGAGGATGTTGACATATCTGACTGTTCATGTAGTTAAAAAGAAAGTCATGTGAGTGCATTAGGCACAGTATTTTGAAGATTTTATTTCAGAACACAGTGTATTATTGTGTCCTCGCTGCTTTCTCAGCAGGATGATGTACACTTAAAATTCCAGGCATTGTGATTTATTACTACCAGAACCATAGTACAAACTTAAAAAAAGCTACAGTTACAGTATGTTTGGATCACATTCAAATGTTTTCTGTTGTCAAGAATAAGCTTCACTGTTTATATGAGCAAAAACTTTGCAAATTATTTCCCTACTAACAATGCACTCTCCTCACCGCTAATGTCGTGGCTACAGCCAAACTTCCCTTTACAAGTTTCCCTTTCCTGCCATTGTCGACCACACTCTTCCTCTTTTCAGTGCTGCAAGCTGGAAAAAGCTACAGCCGGATTCTCACAGAGGCAATTAGGACTCAGCTCAAGGTTAAAGTATGACTTGATGACATGATGATGGTGATACTCTGCTGTGTCTGGATTAGAGGCTTAAAGGATTAAAGGTTTCACTTTAGAGAATTATAATGTATAGAGTTTCCACAACAACAGTATAATGATGTATCCACGTGGGTTTGACTTTTTATCTACGCATCCATTTTGCCTGAGTAAATACAGTATTAAATATCGTTGAGGAATTTTTGAATTTGACTGTTGGATAACAACACCAGCATCCTGAGAACAAAGGGGGTACTATCTGGCAAATAATGCATCATTACTTTATGTGCATGACTCATTCCAACCATTTACACATTCAGTGTCCTTCCCCCCCCCCGATACTGAATTCAGTTCAAAGTAGCAGTTTGCTTAAAAGGAAAAGCAGTTGACTTGAAAATCTTGGACGCTTATTAAAGCATTTCTTTTGGGGGTATTGCTTAAGTTTTAGTTTCATAAGTATCTACTATATTATTTACAAGTGCACATTTATTGTGGTGCTTACCAATAAGTAAACCGAGAAGTGATTGGAAGGAGTCCATGAACATTACATCTCACAAGCAAGGACCAAAAACATTACTTATTAAGTCATGTATTGACTTCAAGCTTTAAGCCAGTGGTTCCCAACCTTTTTTCCTTGGCGCCCCCCCTACTCATGTCTAAGAAAAGCTGAGCCCCCCCCCGAAACTTGTTTGTTGTTGAGGTAACTCTCGAGATAGAGCCTTACTTTCTTTTTTGATACAGAGCCGTTATCAACACTGTTACGTTTCCTTCATAAAAGACGGAAAGACAAGGATACAACTAAATATATAGTTTTCATACAGACTTTTGTATTGATTATATATTCAAGTGTATTATCATAATTTGTTTAACATGTGCAAATGTATTTTTTTACCTCAACCTCAAACCAGATAAAGACTCGCCTTTGCCGCCCCCCCTGGGGGTGCCCGGACCCCAGGTTGGGAACCACTGCTTTAAGCGTTGACAAAACGTACTTATATCCACTATGACTCAACATTGAGGTTTTGTGAGCTTGTCTTTAACTTGTGCTCTGACTTGAGTAATTGAAGTAGCAGAATTTGAGATCAGAATCGCGACTTTTTCCACCTCTGCTTAGACGGCCCATAATAAACTGGAGTCACATATGCTTGACACATCAGAGTTGGACATTTCAGTGCTTCTGTTAGTGATTCAAGAACACCATGTGATTATAATTCTGACTGGCAGAGAAAAACTACATATCCCCAAAAAATGTCTTTCTTCTTTTCGTGATCCTCCACCCTCAGCCCACAGTGCTGCCAGCATGATACGAGTCATTGGAAGTTCATTAATTTCCCATAGAGCAGAATGATCATTGAAATATTTGGGCTACTGCACTGATGGTCAACAAGCTTGTTGGCTGAGAAAAATCTGGCCACGGCTAAACATGATGTGGTCATCGGCCTTCCAACATCCAATCAGATTTCCGTGTTTCCTTATTTCCTCTACGATGTGATTTCCCTTTTCCTGAACAATACTTTTGTTTCAATCAAGGTTTAACCCATTTATTGCAACAGTAAAATGTCGGTGTTCATAACTTATTTCTGCTGCCCGCAAGTGGCCAAAAAAAATCAGTTATTGCAGGTTTAACAACATGTTGGCTAAGAATTGCCTATTCATACATCCAGCGGACACAGAGCAACATTAAAGATAAGTTGGAGTTGTGTTTCTGACCACTTGACCAATGGAAGTGCAATATTCACTGTCCTTTAAGGACTAGTTTTATCTCCCAACTCTTTAAAAAAATATCTGGCTCCTTAGCTGCTAGATTTTTCATTTTTCTTTACTGGCTAGTCACCAACTGTAATTCTGCTGTTTGGTTAGTGCAAATGCTGAGACTGAACTGAACAGTGAAGGTGCCATAGCTAAAAGAGGCTAAAACTCCCTGCAGAGTTTCTGTGTTGGGAAATAATATACACAAACAAAATATTGGTAAAGTGTTGAGAGAAGCACTTAATCTAGATACACCTAAATGCTTGTACAAGTATCTGGGGAAATGGAGGGAGTCACATTTCCTGGGAAGCGGGCAGTGGTGTAACATTGATGTATAAGCACCGATGTTTTCAGTTTTTCTGGCTGATTAAACCTCTGGTCAAGTTGAAGTTGGGCGGATCTCGGCTGGCTATTACAAAAGGTCACAGAACTCAACAAACTACAAAGAATGACAAAGATGTAAAGGGTATTTCCTTAACAGGTGCAACAGGAGAGTGAGAGAGATGTCAACCAAACACAGGCTGCACACACACACGCACACACACATACACAATCCTGAGAAGAGGTCTAATCAGACATTTATGGTCAGCAGTAAGAACGTTTGTGACTGTGTGTGCTTGCATGGATACATGTCAGTGTGTGTGTTTCATCAAACTTACTGTAGGCGTGTACTAGTTCCATGCTAGTTCCACACATAGATGCTTGTGTGTGTGTGTGTGTGTGTGTGTGTGTGTGTGTGTGTGTGTGTGTGTGTGTGTAAACGCCTGTTGGATTTGTCTTTTTTTACATCTGGTTTTAACGAGGGGATTCCACTTCTGTGCCAGGCAGAGAAGAACAGTGGAAAATCAGCCTCCCCCACCACACACACACACACACACACACACACACACACACACACACACACACACACACACACACACACACACAGAAGAGACACTTAACTGTCGACAT
Source organism: Perca flavescens (assembly GCF_004354835.1). Classification (NCBI taxonomy): domain Eukaryota; kingdom Metazoa; phylum Chordata; class Actinopteri; order Perciformes; family Percidae; genus Perca; species Perca flavescens. Next base: position 32,280,355 of record NC_041338.1, read on the forward strand.
GGAACAGCACTCTGATACTGAAGCGGTGTATGTGAATGTGTGTGTGGGAGTTAAGCTGGCATACCAATGTCTCTCTCTAAACTAACATGGATTAACCTACTGACCCGCATAAATGAAATCATAACCTTTTTGACATCATTAAAAAAAAGCCACAACTAAGTGTGTGAGCCCAGAAGAATTTGGACCCTATACATTTAAAAATATATATATATTCATGGGAAAGTATGAAAATAAGCATGCTGACTTTAAATATGGGAAATGAAGATGCTTTGATCGGGAAAGACATCATTAAAACCTTACTGCAATGCCATTTTTAACAGTATTTATGTTTTGAAATCCAATCTAAATCAATCTTTATGCCAAATCCCTGGGTGTGGATGCATTGCCTGTAGTAGGTGTTCTGGGCAGACTGCAGACATATGAGACAATCCTGCTCCAAACCCAAATGCATCTACGCATGCAGCATGTTTTCATCCTAAACAGTAGGCCTTTAAGAGGAAACTTCTCATTCCAGACTTACACTCCCATACGTCTATTTGACCTCATTTTCTCTCCACCGTTATTTGTTCCCATTATAGCCTTTTACATTCACTCATCTCTCCTTCCACCACTCATCATGCTCCCATAACTCCCTCCTTAGAGTAAAAAAAAAAAAGAAAAGTTAAATCAATGCCTCCTGTACTGTAGCTAGATAAGAATCCCTCCCCAGAGTTTTGGCAAGCACCAGGAACAGAGTTTAAGAGCCTGTAAATGTCCGAGGCAGGAATGTGAGGCTGCCTTGTATGGTCATAAGAATTGACTGCTGCTTCTTTTTTTATACTCACTCATGTCTTCCCCTCACCCCCCCACCCCATCTAGGCTGGTTTTGATACACTTTCACAGAAGAGTACAGAAGGAGGGTAGAGGCAGGGAGGTGGAGGAAGTGATGAAAACAAATTGGTGGGGATGGGAGGGTATCTTAACCACTCCCATGAAGGTTTAGAGGTTAGGGTAATGGAAAAGACATATGGACAATATATGTCAAAAGCTCATAAGTTAAGCCAAAGAAACAATAAGTGGATAAAAAACTTGCATTGAAAGTGTCCTTCTTCCAAAATATGCAATAAAATCAACAAATTTGCTTGATCAGGAAGCTGTAAAATGCATAGAATTCTACAGGTTTTTAGCTTCAAAAAGGCAGACATGTTTTTTTACTGTGACGCAAGTGTGATGAAAGTCCATCCAATCCGCAACATAGACTGCAAGCCTCAGCAGCAAAACACAGCACAGACTAGTGGTAAACAGTGGTGGAAGAAGTATTCAGTTCCTTTACTTCAGTAAAAGTCTTAATACCACACTGTAAAACTGTTACAGTAAAAGTCCTGCATTGAAAATGTTACTTAAGTAAAAGTATGTATCATCAGAACAATGTATCAAAAGTAAAACTCAACGCAAAACTAGTAACTAACGCTGTCAGATTATTGTAGTGGAGTAAAAAGTACAAGATTTCTCTCTGAAACGTAGCGGAGGAGAAGTAGAAAGTGGCACGAAAAGAAAAGACAAGTAAAGTACAAGTACCTCAACATTTGGACTTTCCTCAAGTAGTACTTTAGTAAATCTACTCAGTTACATTCCACCATTGGTGTTAAGTCTGTCAAAAAATAAATCATTCTTAATTCTTTATGTGAATGATGTACAGCCAAATCATTTTCCCTGTATTGTATATACATGTGTACCCTTAGTGAAATGTATTATCTGATTCAACTTTTTTTCTTAAAAAAGTTAAGTTTTTCCTTTTGCATTTCTTATGCCATTATAACTGTGTTATACTGTGTAAAAGACATTTATGAGCTACTTCTGGCTATGGTTGTGCTTGTTAATTTGAGATGCAAGACTTGCAGAAAGAGTGAAAAATGAGCCCACGGTGAGTAATAAAAGTAGTGATGTGGGTTAGCACAGTAAGCTAATCAATAAGGTTATGAATAATGCGTATGCTAGCACTAGCTGAGCCAACAGTAGCTGTGCCAAGTTTGGAAGTAACGACACAGAAGCTAAGCAATGTTACGTTAGTGGATGCCCCGTTAGGCAGCGGTAACACTAGACCAGCAACTCTCGTCTTATGCGAAGTGAAATGTTTTTGTCAAAGAAATGTGGTGGATTTGAAAAAAAGTGATATAACCGGCTCAGTTTCCTTTCCAAAAAGGCTGTCTGATGCCATGGTAATTTTGGGAAAATATTCTTAATATAGCATAAATTTAAACTGATATAGATTTTGTAGGTGGTCCATTTTGCTGGTATCCCCATCCACAGCATTGCATATCGCTCTTTCCAAAGCCACCAGACACCTTTGACAAAAACAGTCATTTTACTTTGCAGAATATAGGAGATGCTATCGCTGCCTCGATTAGTTAGTAGTAGTGCCATTTAATCATCAGTGGCACACCAGCATCATGATTGACATCAGCAGAATTTCTAACCAACATTAAAGGTGCTCTAAGCAATGTTGGGTGACGTCACTTCTTGTTGACATTCGAAGTATTGTCAAACAAAACGGAGGCTAGTTCGCCCCTCCCTCCTCCTCATCCCGTCCCCTCCCCCTCCCTTCCGCGCACTAACCCCACCAGCCCCCACCCCCAAATCCTTCTTGTCAGTTATTGGCTGGAACACTGTTTATGTTTCGTGGTGCAGGTTGTGGAGCCTGGGCTGTCTACAGAGTCCGCGTTTTTTTGTACAGTGTGTTCAGGGGACAGGCAGCTAGCGGATAGCGAGGAGATGTTTGCTGTATGTGAGAAAAACTTTTGTAGCCTAAAACATGCGTGACATCGTCGCATTCAGTGAATTTGATTGTTGGGACGAATCCACTACAATTGCGAGGAATAAACTTCCAGCATCTCTCAAACTCATTGAAACAGTGATACATTTAAAGCAGTATTGTCCTTTTGTGTTATTTCTTTCTTTCATGTGATTAAATGGGTATTTACATTTGAAATTTAAACTTGCCAGACTTGGCATCTCACAATGGAATTAAGCCTGTGGCCTTTATATTAATCCCTTAAAAGTCTGTAGGTGAAAACTGTCTTCAGGTGAAGCAGTATTATGTTTATTTCATGATTGTCAAAAAAATCTATCTTTCTGTCTGTTGCAGTTAACTGTGGAACTGTTTGTGTGCAGTCCGAACACATTCCAAACTGCCACAGGAATAAAGATCGCCATGTGTTCATGTCATGACAACATCATTAGTGGCATTCCGGCATTGTTCAAACGAGAACTAAATGGCCTCACAGGTGTACAAGCAGAAAAATAAATGTAACTACATTCAACAGGACATTTTTTTCCACTGATGGTAGTGGAAGAAGATAGCTTGTTGTGTACTTCTTTGCAGCCTGTACGGACAGCCCTTTCAGCTTCATTCAGTTTTACTCACCTGGCCCCACCCACGTGTATGTTGGTTGTTTTGCCAATGCTTGAAAGAATGGGCGCCACCGTCATTTCCAGGCAACAGTAGTAAACACTTGATAAGGAAGCGAACGCACCACGAATGGAAACTGTAGTAAACACATGTGAAAGCAGACCAGAGGGATTAGAGAGATGTCAATCTCAGGTTTGGACTCAAACAAACAAACTCAGTGTAGAGCTCAGATATACACTATACTGTAGACAAATGCAGGAACACACACACACACACACACACACACACACACACACACACACACACACACACACACATGCACTCTTATCTCTTTACATGCCTCGTCAAACCTCCCACAGATCTGTGTGTGTGTGTGTGTGTGTGTGTGTGCGCACGCACAGCAGCCCGGGTGGTAAGAAGAGTGCGATGTTTACAGTTCTGTCCAAGATCATTGCTCTGTAACTCTCATTCTTCTCTGCTTTCTCTCTTTCTGTATCTCCTCGCTGCATCACACACACAAACACACAGTCGTCTTGCTGTCTTTATGGGGACATACATTATTTGACATACATTATATAACTATGAATGCAGTTAGGAAACACTTTGTACAGTATGAGAGTCCCCAGTCCCAGTGCCTCAAATGTGTACTTAAGTACAGTACTTGAGTAAATGTACTTACTGTAGTTACAATCCACCACTGCCGATTTTAATGACAGGTGGTGGAAGGGTGTAGCATGGGCCAAGGAAGAAACCATAAAATGTTGGAGCGGATCCAAATCACAGGGCACATACACAAATAATGTTGTACTTGTATTTGTGCTGCATTCATGTGGTGTCGGAATAATTACAAAAATTAGATCTCGACTGAAAATTCACACTGCATTAACATTGTGAGATAGGGCATCTCGTCGGAGGTCTGAGCTCTTTGAGTGCCTTTCTAGTTACTTAATTCATTTAGTATTAAGTGAACCTACATTCTTTTAATGTCAACTGTGAAAATTGTCCTTCAGGGTTAAATAAAGTGAACTACTGAAGTTAAGAGGCAAGTGGAAGCGTCTGTCACACCCTCCTTGCTTTCATTACTCACAGATACATTCCTCTATTTCAGGGGTGTCAAACATACGGCCCGTGGGCCAGAACTGGCCCGCCAAAGAATCCAATCAGGCCCACTGGATGACTTTGCAAAGTGTGAAAATTGCAGAGAAGTAAATAATTCCAATTGCAAATTTACCACTTTCAGAGAATATCCGAGTTCTTTTTCAGTAAATTTACGACTTTAATCTAAGAGTTTTTTCTCTGAATATTACCCCTCCCTCCTGGGTCCGTAACATTATTTTTTTTTTTTCCTACAATGGCCTTAGAAAGCTGTCGTAGCAGAAGCAACCTGCGTTTGCAAACATCAAGCTGACAAGAACCTCTGTGGCAGATAAAGTTTCTGATCTTTCTGGAGTGGTTTACTGGTCTGGCCCACTTGAGATCAAATTAGGGGTATGTGGCCCATGAACTAAAGTGAGTTTGACACCCCTGCTCTATTTGTTTAATTCATCTTCTGACAGCACAAAATGGAGCAAAGACGGAACAGAGAAAGATGAAAGACAAATTTTCTTTCATGCTTCCACACTCTCTCACAAATTCCTTGAGCGAACACAAAGGTTTGGTGTCAGCCCTGGCCCGGGCTCTCCCCTTGTGACCTTTGACCCTTGACCACACCCACCCTCCTAGCTGCCGATCAGTGCCAAAATCCACACTTCCCCTGTTTAAGTGAGAGGCCATTTCCATGGACAGCCCTGGGTCGCTGCCTTTGATGGATAGCTGCAGGAAACTCGCATACGCTTACATTGAGTCAAAGAAAACAAATGTACAATACCTCATTCATTTATCAATGATTTGTTAGCATGTGGGGAGAAAGGTAGACACGGATAAGAAGACATAAGAGTAAACTCTCTCTCACTACACCCTTGCAGGAAACTCTTAGCGCTGTAATCACTTCACACGTCCCTGTGGGGCGGCTCGTTTTCCTGGCATGAGTTCAGGGTCTAAATTAACGTCTGTGGAAGAGATTCATTTTTCCTAATTACATGACTGCTCGCTGAACAGCTCGCGGATGTAATCCTGAGACATTATGCCATCAAAATGATTGACTTGTTACAACACTGCTTATCTTCGTGACTTCCCGCATACACCAGCGTCTGGGTCCGACTTGTTCTGTGTGTTCTTTAGTGTGCCGGTCGATACTTGTTGAGAGAATGTGATCATGGGAATGTTGTTGTTGCACACTCTGAAGCCCGAAGCAAGAAAAAATGAACGATGAACGAGGATCCTTGAACTTTGACCTACAATAAGCACTGTAGAAGTGGGTGTCGTAGTTATCTTTTCTTGACGGGAGTAAAAGTCAGTTTGGCTTTTAAATGGACACTCTTATCTGTATGCCATGTAAATTCAGAATGGTAAAGCAGTGGGGATGCAAACTTATGTGTCTTCAATACGTGGGCACAACCTGACCCTTTGAGATGTAATGTAATAAGAAGAGGGAAATCTTCTGGCATTAGGGTCACTCCAAAATATTCAAATTAGATTTCATATCTCCCTCATCCATATCAACATGTTCACCATACTCCCTTCACCAAAAGGAGAAAGAGGAGGATGATTGTGACACAAAAAAAGAATCAGCCAAAGGTTGCACAGATTGTGGCTATTTTATGCAAATCCTTCTTTGTCTTCTTTGAAAATATATATATTTTTTGTTATCCGATAGCTGTTTGATCCACCCATGTCCGCCAGACCTTCCTCCACAGCGCTGCGGAGGAAGGTCTGGCTAGTCCACACAGAATCCCGGGATGGGAGAAAAACGGGCTCTGGTTTATTGCCATTTCTTTAAACCAATCACAATCGTCTTGGGTGGTGCTAAGCCCCGGAGACAATGACGGTGCCTCTGCAAAATAGCCTCGGGAAGGAACTCGTTTTGGTGGAACGTGTGTACGTTCAAAAGTAGTTTTAGTCGTGCAACAGAAAACTCAGATTAGACAGATAGTCTAGCTAGCTGTTTGGATTTAACCTGCAGAGATCTGAGGAGCAGTTAACCATAGTCCACCGGAGTTTAAAATTCCAACACAAAGAAAGTGGAAGGTGACGGACAACTGGCTGAATTGAGGGACATCCGGCGGAATTTACGGCGGCACCGGGGAAATCCCAGAAGTGGAATGTCATTGATATAGACTACCAGAGTTGGGATTACAAACATGAAGTTTGAATTTCTGTTATTTTCAACATTGTTTTACTTTGCATAGTTACAAACAAACAACTTTACCTGAGGGAGACCATTCGTGCTCAAAACGTTGTCATGTCCATACACAAGATGGAACGTAGAGCTTTTTTTCCCCCTCTAACTTGCAATCAAGGAATACTTTAACAAAACAAAGAAGATTTCATTCTATCTTTTTCAGCAGTGTGAACATATTTCAAACTCTAAATTTTTTTCTCTAACACTCCCGTTGACTGCTTGACTGCATGTTTTCTGTGTGACCACCCCAGGGCCTCTGCCAGGGCTTGTGTGCGTGTGTGTGTGTGTGTGTGTGTGTGTGTGTGTTGTGTTATTGCTGTGCTGTCTCGCAGTGTTGCTGGTTCCTGGTTTGAGGGAGCCAGAGGCCATCATGGAATTGGAGGCAGCTGGCCAGATTTTGTTACATTTGTTAAACTAATTCAACCTTAAAAAAAAATAAAAATACTTTCTTTAAAGTGCTCATATTATAACCTGACTCCGCCAGATGGATTGCTTCGCATTTGCTCGGCATATCCATCTGGGAACTTTCCGTTGGAGAACTTTTGGGAAGGGGCGGAATACTGGTTATTTGATTGGATGAACCATCTGTCTATCACCTATGTTGGTGATAGACGGGCCAAATCAACCAATCAGATCCACGAAGCATATGAAACTACCACAAGCCCGCCCCTGCTGCTGCAGGCAAAGCATAGCTCGTAAGCTCAGCATGCAAGCAACATGTCGGTAAAGGATATTTGCCATTTGTGTAACGAGAATTTAGGAATAAAAGGCACCATTTCAGGTTCCCGGACCATATTCCAAAAGAAGGATCCAAGAGAAAAAAAGCATTAGCGAGCGGCTAACAGAATTAGGGCTACCGCTGGCTGATAATACTGGTTAGCTGATTGGATAAACCATCGGTCTATCACCACCTAAACCCACCTCAAAACCAACGCTGATTGGCCCGGTCGTTTGACTAACGGCTCCAAATTTTCTCTGCCTCAAGATACCAGACTGATCTGCGAGTGGAAAACTGGAGCTCGCGAGATCAGGACGGTCTCTCGAGGCTACTCATGTTAGGCTTTTCACCTTTCCTTTATTGTGTTATCTATCTTTTTTTATGCACGTTATAGGTTTACAAAGTGAAAAAGTCCTAAGTCCACCCCAAAGTGACTTACCATCTCCAACAGAAAACACTGTTCACAAACTGCTCCAAACAGCTCTACTGTAGTCCAGCCTTTACTTCAGAGACGAACATGCGTCACTTTGTAACACACGTTATAATGCTCGCCTAGCTGCTAGCGTAGCACGCCCTCATACTCTGCTTCTGACTGGCTAGTAGTCCTTACCTAGCTACTGTCAGGGCACGCCCTCATACTCTGCTTCTGACTGGCTAGTATTCCTTACCTAGGTACTGCACATGTGCGACTCCCAACAAAGATGGAACAGAAGTGAGATGTCTCACTCTGTAGCTAAAACAGAGAGCTCAACACACAGGGTGAAAAGAGCAGCTGCAGCAATGTGCAACAACAAAAATATGGTGTTTTTTGAAAATTAAACCATGTAAACCTATTCTGATATAACCTCTAAATACATTATGAACTTGAAAATGAGCATAATGTGAGCACTTTAAGTTAATCCCTCGTGTTTCCTTAAGTTGCTGTGTTCTTAGAGCCAGACCATAACATCTGGCGAAGATCTTTGGCCAGGATCCCTAATCAAAAATGTAGGCTAATCAGAATCAGAATCAGAAAGGGTTTTTATTGCAAAGTACGTTTTTTAACACATACAATGAATTTGAACATCACACATTCTCTAAATGTAATAAACAATATAAGTATAGGTATCTGTACACAGTATGTATTATTTTAAAAATAAAGATAGAAATAAAATAAAATAAATAAATAAAGAGCAAAGAGCATTACAGCAGAGAGAGAACAGTGGCATGAAGAGCCAGGTGGAGAGTCAGGGTGGTTTCTGGGCCTTGTTAATAAGGCTAGTGGTGGAGGGGAAAAAGCTGTTCATGTGGCAAGAGGTTTTGGTCCTGATGGGTGTGGGAGGGGTCAGCCACAATCTTTCCAGCACGCTTCAGAGTCCTGGTGGCGTAAAGGTCCTGGAGCGGCGGCAGATTGCAGCCAATCACCTTCTCTGCAGACCGAATGACACGCTGCACTCTGCCCTTGTCCTTGGCAGTGGCAGCAGCGTAGATGGTGATGGAGGATGTGAGGATGGACTCAATGATGGCTGTGTAGAAGTGCACCATCATTGTCTTTGGCAGGTTGAATTTCTTCAGCTGCCGCAGGAAATACATCCTCTGTTGTGCTTTCTTGACGAGGGAGCTGATGTTCAGCTCCCACTTGAGGTCTTGGGAGATGGTAGTTCCCAGGAAGCGGAAAGACTCTACAGTGTCAATTGTGGAGCCACAGAGGGTGATGGGGGCAGGTGGGGCTGGATTCTTCCTGAAGTCCACAACCATCTCCACTGTCTTTAGAGCGTTGAGATCTAGATTGTTTTGGTTGCACCACTTCACCAGGTGGTCAGCCTCCGACCTGTAGGCGGACTCGTCTCCATCAGAGATGAGTCCGATGAGGGAGGTGTCGTCCGCGAACTTCAGAAGCTTGACGGACTTGTGACTGGAGGTGCAGTTGTTGGTGTACAGGGAGAAGAGCAGAGGCGAAAGAACACAGCCCTGAGGGGATCCAGTGCTGATGGTCTGTGAGTTGGAGACGTGTTTCCCCAGCTTGACATGCTGCTTCCTGTCAGACAGGAAGTCAGGCACACCAAGCTGGGAGAGCTTCTCCTGGAGCAGAGCCGGGATGATGGTGTTGAAGGCAGAGCTGAAGTCCAAAAACAGGATCCTGGCGTAGGTTCCTGCAGAGTCCAGGTGCCGGAGGATGTAGTGTAGGGCCAGGTTTACTGCATCGTCTACAGACCTGTTGGCTCTGTAGGCAAACTGCAGGGGGTCCAGGAGGGGGTCGGTGATGGCTTTGAGGTGAGAAAGCACAAGGCGCTCAAAGGACTTCATAACCACAGAGGTCAGGGCGACGGGTCTGAAGTCCTTGGCTTCTTGGGGACAGGGATGATGGTTCAGGTCTTGAAACAGGCTGGCACCTGACATGTCTCCAGTGAGGTGTTAAAAATGTCTGAACACTGGAGACAGCTGATCAGCGCAGTGCTTCAAGCTTGATGGGGAGACAGCATCCGGTCCAGCAGCTTTCCTGGGATTCTGTCTCCTAAAGAGTCTGTTGACATCCCTCTCGTGGATGGAGAGAGTCGTCACTGAGGTGGGTAGGGGGTTGGAGGTGGAGACCTTTAAGGAGGGCATTGGTGGGGGGGCCCAGGACCCTGCTGAGGTGAGGGAGGTGGAGGTGATGCACAGTGGCTGTAGCTGTAGGGATGGTGTCAGGACTGACCTTTTGTCTTTCAAATCGACAGTAGAACTCGTTCAAGTCGTTGGCTAGGTGTCTGTCATCGAAGGAGTGGGGGGTTTTAGGCTTATAGTTGGTGATCTGCCTAAGTCCTTTCCAGACAGTCGCAGAGTCATTAGCTGAGAACTGGTTTTGGAGTTTCTCAGAGTACCGTCGTTTAGCCTCCTTCACCGCCTTGCTAAACTTGTACTTTGACTCTTTAAATCTGTCTTTGTCCCCACTCCTGAACGAGTTTTCCTTAGCCAGCCTTAACCTTCTGAGTTTGGCTGTGAACCAGGGTTTGTCATTGTTGTAACTCAACCTGGTGCTTGATGGAACACAGCAGTCCTCACAGAAGCTGATGTATGACGTCACAGCCTCTGTCTTCTCATCCAGACTGTTGGTAGCAGTCCTGAACACATCCCAGTCAGTAGAATCCAAACACGACTGGAGATCCTCCACAGCCTCACTGGTCCACTTCCTTGATGTCCTCACAACAGGTTTGCAGAGCTTTAGTTTCTGCCTGTAGGTGGGGATCAGGTGGACCATGACGTGGTCAGAGTGTCCAAGTGCAGCACGGGGGACGGCGTGATAAGCATCCCTGACTGTGGTGTAACAGTGATCCAGAATGTTCTCCTCTCTGGTCGGGCATTTAATATGCTGTCTATATTTATGGAGTTCATGAGTGAGGTTCCCTTTATTAAAGTCACCAAGGACAATAACTAGGGACTCCGGGTTGGTCCGCTCCACGCACAGAATCTGGTCGGCAAGCATGCGCTGCACGTCCTGCACGTTGGCCTGCAGTGAGATGTAGACACCGATCAGAATGAATGACGCGAACTCACGGGGTGAATAAAAAGGCTTACAGTTTATAATGAAATATTCCAGGTTAGGAGAACAATGCTGCTGGATCACTGTCACGTCGTTGCACCAACCGCTATTGATGTAGAAACCGATTCCTCCACCTTTAGTTTTGCCGGAGAGGACCGAGTCTCTATCCGCTCTGTAGAGTTGGAAGCCTGCCAGCTGCAGCGCAGAGTCCGGTATTAATCCACAGAGCCACGTCTCCGTGAAGCACAAAACAACAGATGAAGAAAAGTCCCTGTTTCTAACCAACAGCAGTTGTAGTTCCTCCAGTTTGTTGGGCAGTGAGCGCATGTTAGAGAGGAATATTCCCGGTAATGGTGTGCGTAATCCTCGCTGGCGGAGACGCACAAGCACACCGGCCCGTTTCCCTCTCCTCCGGCGTTTCGCTGCATGAGCAAAGGTGAGCGCACCTTTGACCAGAATGTCCAAAATTTCCAGTGAAGGGAGAAGAAAAGTGGGAAATAAGTCCGATGGTGTTGTTCCGCTGAAGTTCACGAGCTCTTCACTGGTGAATGAGATACGGGTACCATCACAAGAAACAAAGTTAAAACACAAAACAAAACAAAACAGAGCGCACCAACACACCCTGTCACCATTCTGCGGCGCCATCTTGGGTATCAATGATAATAATTTAGGTTTTGTGATATAAAAAGTTTATGACGAAGTTAGGTCTGTGGCAGAATATATAACATGTTAACAAAAAGATGTTTAAAGATGACAGTAAACGCAAATGAGGTAACAGTGCATTTAGGAGAGAAATAATACAAAATGAATTTACTGTATATGAGGTAAAATGAACGTTGTTGCTTTGAACGTGAATGTGCAGCACTTGTTACCTCAGCTCCCATTGTTAGCATGCCTCTCATGTTTACAAGGCGTCTTATATGTGATGTGAAGAGCTCTGGCTGTCAGTAGATCTGGACCAACCTGCTCTGCATCATCTGTCAGTGCTGGGATGCCAAACGCTTCCTCTTGCATAGCTCTCATACTCAAGAGGTAAATAAGTGCGTTAGAGCTCTCTGGCGTGACAGCAGCGTTTTGAGTGCCGACGTAAAGCTGAGTTTAACCTCTGACCGTCCCATAAAAAGGCACTAAGACACATTAGGAAAAGTATATTTTAGTTCTAGTACATCAAAAACAAAAATAAAGAGTGATGTCAGGGTATGGAAGCCCAGGCCACATCTCTGAGACAATAGAGGGTTATTCCTTGAGGCTCTGCTGAGACTTGACCAGCTTTATTCTTTCTCACAGTGTCTTGCGAGTTGTTATTTTTCAGATAAAAAGGTGAGCCGTATCAAAAGCTTTCTTTTGGCAGCGCCTTTTCTCCTACCTCTCGTTCTTTCTGAGTTAGGTAATCGTCAGGAAATTCAGGCTTGATGGGCAGAATTGAGCTTTTCTCTTCTTTACAGTTTTCTCTGTTGCATAACTTCCTCAAGGCATCAGGAGTGCACGGACTATTCATTTAACAAATGTTGCTGTTGCAGAGACAAGGGGAATAGATCATACTTAAAGACCTTATTATGCTCATTTTCAGGTTCATAATTGTATTTAGAGGTTGTACCATTTTCAAAAAACACTATACAGTATTTTTGTCGTACTGCACATTGCTGCAGCTCCTCTTTTCACCCTGTTTGTGGCACAGCAAAGAATGAAGTGAATCGTCTCTTAGACTGACACTTAAGATTAAGTCCTACACTTCACTTAAATTACGACTGAGATGCTTGATAACTAACTTTTGAGTGCAGTTTTGAGTCAAGAATTTTTTTTACTCTTAAAGTGCTCATATTATGCTCATTTTCAGGTTCATACTGAATGTAATGTATGTATTTAGAGGTTATATCAAAATAGGTTTACATGGTTTAATTTTCAAAAAACACCATATTTTTGTTGTACTGTACATTGCTGCAGCTCCTCTTTTCACCCTGTGTGTTGAGCTCTCTGTTTTAGCTACAGAGTGAGGCATCTCACTTCTGCTCCATCTTTGTTGGGAGTCTCACATGTGCAGTAGCTAGGCAAGGACTACTAGCCAGTCAGAAGCAGAGTATGAGGGCGTGGCACGCCGGCAGCTAGGCGAGCATTATAACGTGTGTTACAAAGTGACCACGTTTGTCTCTGAAGTAAAGGCTGGACTACAATAGAGCTGTTTGGAGCAGTTTGTGAACAGTGTTTTGTGTTGGAGATGGTAAGTCCCTTTGGGATGGACTTTGAGCTTTTTCAATTTGTAAACCTATAATGTGGACAAAAAAAATGTATAACACAATAAAGGAAAGGGAAAAAGCCAAAAAGCATAATATGAGCACATTGAGCACATTGAGGTTTGGTGTAGTGCAATCTTCTCTTGTGAAATCCCCAAAATTTAAACCGATAATGCTTTTTTAGATTAGATAGATCTTAGGTTCCCAGTATGAAATGAAATGAAAATGTTTCCTCTTTCTAAATAGATCTCAGTCAACTTCACATGTTGATCTGGAGACCAAATCGGCATAAAGGGGAGCGACCCTGGCAGACTCTTGCACTGACTGGGTCATGTGTTTCCCAACCAGCCGTCTGGACGGACAGACAGCGCTCTGGGGCCCCGTAGCAACCCCCCCCGCCCCGGTGTCCCTGAAAACAGGCGTCTATTGAGCCAACCACCACACTTTCCACAATGTCATGGTCTAATTCATGTCGAAGTGGGGCTCTCCTTCCATGATTGGACTCAATTAAAGCCACCGAGGCGTGAAAGCACAGCAGGAGAAAAGGAATTGCACATGTACACCTATGGTAGAATGTGTTGAGCCATTACACATACACACACACACACACACACACACACACACACACACACACACACACACACACACACACACACACACACACACACACACACCTAAGCACAGACACATGCAGTCATTGTAGAATTCCCACCCTTTGCAGTATACTTGGTGAATCACTGCCATACTATGGCTCCATCCCCAAGAGATATTGTTTAGAAATTTGTTTTTTTTTCCTCCTCTGATTGTACAATACCCACGTTGATCTTGCCAATGTTTAGGCAGAGATAACTCGTGTTTTGGGCTGGAATGTGCTCAATTAGTTCAACACATAGGTCACTGGAAAGATCCTCTGTAATCCCTTTTTATAAAAAGGTATTCCCCAGATGTACTCATGGATTTAAAACCATGCAAAACCTAATCCATACACATACAGAATGTCATGGAATTTAACGTCTCCACCCTGCTTTTGCGTTGGTCTTTCCCTCCTCCCGCTGTCTCCAGGTGGTACTGTATGTTAACTTCCTGGTTCAGGGATGGTGTGGGCAGATTAGGAACATACTAACATATCACTATCAGTAGATAGACAGCTGTGGTGGTGAAGAGATGCAGCTGTTGTTTGACAGTGTGAACTATTGAGCAGATTGCTCTGGTACTTTTGGTATGAGTATATTCCATGCAGAGTTTGAAATACACCGTGCTGGGAGGGTATCCCGCTGTACACATGCAAAAATATATTATCAAGACATTTCAATGCATTCAGAGAATATTTATCCTGGAACAGCAAAGACAGAAAACATATTCACTGTTGCATTGTTTTTTTAAAGCAACACTAGAGAACTTTTTGTAACTTAAAATAATGTTTCCAAAGTCGTTTCAGTGGTTCATCAACTCGTAACAGGGTGAATGGCACTCCTGCATTCGCTTTGCGGCCCTCTACCGGCTATAACCACACTATGCAAGTTTGCCAGATCAGTTAGCGGATCTGTAGTTCGAATGAGACATAATGGGACAATTCCGCTTCCAACCTGTAGGGGGACCTAAGTGGGAAAAGTTCTCTAGTGTTGCTATAATCGCCAGGAGACATTTACTCAAAAGACAACATAAGGTTTGTTGAGTGCCTCCCATTTTCTGGATTGCTACAGCAGGAATATACAGAATTGTGTTTATTAGACAAAATTATATTATGCCGGAATATACATGCATGTTAACTGCTTTATGATAAGCCAATTATTTATATCAGGAACCTTAATATACAGGAAAATACACATTTATACAGAAAAAAACAGGGGCACCAAAAAGTAAGATATTTTAGCGCTCCACCTAGATTTTTCAATTGAGGCTTTCTGGGGAGCTTATGTCTCATTCAGGGCAGTTGAGAAACTCGTAGCTCCCCCTTATTTCAAACACTGGTTACATGTACAGGAGGGATTATAAGTTAAATGAGTTACGACACATGAAAGTTATATAACTGTCTCAGTAAGGACATTTAGAGCAGTAGTGGTAGTGTGCACATCCCTACTGGTGAGGTGCAGGGCAAAAAGGGGCTGGATACAACTGAAAAGAATGAGATGCCCGCACTCTGCTAATACTCCCAATGTGCTGCAACATTTCGACCTTGCTGGGTCTTCCTCAGGCAAATGGCATTCAACAGTGGCCCAAGCGTATACATAGGGCACATACATGGTCAGCTGATGGGTCAGCTGATCATGCATCACCTGACCATGTACTGTAGGTGCCCTATGTATATGCTTGAGCCACTGTTGAATTGTACAGTATTGTGTCCTGTGACGTGTTTTACATTTTAGATGTAAGTGTAGGTTGTGTGTGTCTCTTTGTCCTAACCATACAGGATATTGTAGAAAAACTCTGGCAGTAGGCATCGGTAAACTTGAATTTGGGTTTACTGTTCATCATGTTGTTACTAGCAATGGATGGATCAATACTAAGTATTGATACGGCCATACTTGCGTCTTTTTGAAAAGTATGAAATTCCCAAGAGTAGTATCAATGTTGCTTTCCACTGGATTGGACAAATTTGTTCAAACATATCAGAGATCATGGGTGAAAAGAGCATGTAGAGCTACAATTGCAGAGAAAAGAGAAGAAAGATGCCCTTCAGAAAAGCAAAGACCCTTCAAGTAGGCTGCATAAATTGGTGTCACTGTCAGTCTGAACACCCCGGCTTAAGATAATCAAACAAAACACACCAACATATCCTCATTTAAAGGCCCTGAAAACAGCAGAGTAACTGCAAACATGCACGCAGGTGTTTTCATTTATTCTGCTTGACTAGACTTCGGCTCAAGATGGGCAAAGCTATGCTGGAAAATAAAAGAGGTCACCACCAAGAATTTTCCACTCAGGTGAAAAAAAACAAAACTGGGCATGTTAATCAAACACAAGCTGCACATGCCCGCACGGTCCTGAGAAGAGGTCTAATCAGGCAAACATAAGTGACGCCTGTATGTGTGTGCACCGTGGTTGTGTAGATCCTGATATCGTCTCAATCAAACAATCATCTTCCAAACCACCACACTTCCTATTATAAGTAACATTCTGTGTTAAACAGTCTTCGTCTTTCTTTCTTCTTCTTGTTGTTGAAAAAAAAACATAGATAGATGTTAGGGGTTTTAGCATTGAATTCAGTACAGCCAGAGCTAGAGGGGATGTTTGACTAATTGGACACACTGCTTGGCTGACAGATTAGCTTGGGGTCACAGATAACAGCCATAATCCTCCAGAATCTTGAAATTGTATGACATATTTTTAGTGGGAAATTATTGAAATGATGAATAGTAATCATAATGTTAACCTGGACCTAACCTAACCTTACCCTGGCTGCTTAGAAACAATGGAAAAATGGACATAACTAGTTGCCACTCTTTGTGTGATGGTCCCTCTGACCCTGTTCTTTTCCCACAATGTACTGTGTGTGTGTGTGTGTGTGTGTGTGTGTGTGTGTGTGTGTGTGTGTGTGTGTGTGTGTAAGAGAAGGCATAGTTATTAGCTCCACTGTAAAGCTCCTACCATTTCTCTTCTAACAGGACACATGAACAGGAGCCTCACTGTTTCTGTGTGCCTGTTTGAGAATACACCCGGCCCCTCTCGCTGCAATAAATCGCATCTGCTCACAATGCGCAGCACCATGGAGCCGTGGAAGGAATTAACGCTCGGTGCTCTTCTTCCTGCGGTCGCTGAGGCCATGCGTGCTTCTGACTGTGGTGCTCAGGCTGTGAACACTCAATCTGTGATTGTGTGTGTGTGGACCTGCATGCAAAGGTGGTGAATAGTGTTTGTATGGGTCTTTGTTCCTGTTTATGCATCCTGAAAGTGTGCATAAATGTGTGCATATGCTTGTATAAACGCTTTACACCCATTGTGTGTGTATGAATGAATGTGTTTGTGCCACACCCACAACGCCAACCTTTCCAGATGAGCCCAGCAGACTGAAGCTTGTAAACATGTCTTCCATAATATTACCGCTACTCTATTATTTCATCTGTTTATACTTCTGTAAGCCGAAGGCATTCTGTGCATTCCACCGCACAAGGTTTTGTGTCAGCTACATGGAAAGTGTCCAAACAATCTGACAGTAGCTCCACTGCCCCCCACCAAGGAACCTACAGGGGACTCCTCCTGTGTTCAACAGTGTCATAACATATCGTAGAACTCTGACAAAGATCAGTCACATAATGGATATTATTGATATAAATGTTTTTATTTTACAGTATTTTATTTCTATATAGTCTTGAATTTGTACTCAAGTTTAAATGTAGTTAGTACGATCGTAGTCTGAGTTTGGTAGCTAGCTATACTTTATGTTTAGTTTCAGTTCTTCTGTTGGTTTTGGAAGGATTAAAGGAGAATTCCGGTCAATTTCAACCCGTAGCTCTGTTGTTTGTATATCAGGACTACTGTCAGTAGCGAGAAAAACGAAAACAAACGGTGCCGCCTACACCGAGTTATCCTCCTGCTAGATTTTGCACCCAACAGTCTTAAACAAGGCTTAAACAGGGCAAGTTTTAAACGTGTTTTTAGCCTCTAAACATGTTCAAAATGCCATTACTAGTGCTTAGCCATGTGCAGTTATTCCTTACGAGGGAACACAGCAAATTTGACGGCAGTAGATGTGACAGAAAGGCATAAAAGTTGTGTTAATCCTTACCTCTGTTTATGTACTGCTTTCCGGTCAAGTCCTCAGCGATCGAGTGCCGATCTCATACAATCCAATATTCCAAAATGTATTTTTTCCACAAAAAAACGATTTGACGAGGTCCTGTCCATAGTAATGAGCATGTTTCAACAGGCTGTAACCTGACACCGCAGTGAAGCAGAGCTGACCTGCAGTTCAAGAGTTCAGGGGCTCATTTGCATAGGTAACCTAGCAACGGCGGAGCCTGCCTGTCGGCAGAAGCAGGGAGGAGCTCACAGAGCTGACAGACGGAGCTTGGAGTTAGATCAGGACTAATATGAGAAAATGCTTCGAGCTTGTGCCTTTCCAAAATTACGGCAACCAAATGAAGAGATATTTGAGCTTGAGCTTTCACCGTCTACAACCTCCGCAGCCGGGAGATTTTACCGTTATGGCTGGTTGCACTTGATGCGGGTACATGGTGGTGCTCGTGTGGATACTGTATCGCAATGACCACAAGGAAGAAAGCCTGTGCTGTAAGGATACAGCCTGGTCTGGACGGGTCAACGGACATTGTTTCGCCCATACAGAGGTTTCCCCGTCTGATCTATAAGGATGATCTAACCGGACAGACCTGATGGCCAGTTGTCTAATAGGTGAGTACAACAGGCTTTCGTGACTCTGTCTAGCTTAGGTACATTTGTTTTTAGTTGTAAATACACATTCAAAACACTAATCAAAACACACCTCTTCAGATTAGCTTTCCACATACAATAATCTTACATTTCTCACCTGATAGTTACTGTTTTTATTGTTTTTAATTGCTTCTAAATATGCTTGTAGTATGTATTGGTTTTATTGCTTCTCTGTTTTTAATGTGATATATGTGCTGGTTTTTACTGTAAAGTGTCTTTGAGTATGATGAAAAGCCCTCTATAAATGAAATGTATTATTATTTATTATAAATAAATGCCCCACTTCTTTAGTGAAATAACCAAAGCTCGCCCTCCCCTGAGCTTCTCACCCTATCTCTAAGGGAGACGCCAGCCACCCTCCTGAGGAAACCCATTTCGGCAGCTTGCACCCTGGATCTCGTTCTTTCGGTCATGACCCAGCCTTCATGACCATAGGTGAGGGAAGGAACGAAAACTGACCGGTAGATTGAGAGCTTTGCCTTCTGGCTCAGCTCTCTTTTCATCACAACGGTGCGATAAATTGAATGTAATACCGCACCTGCTGCGCCGATTCTCAGACCAATCTCCCGCTCCATTGTCCCCTCACTCGCAAACAAGACACCAAGGTACTTAAACTCCTTCACTGGGAGTAAGGACTCATTCCCTACCTGAAGAAGGCACTCCATCGGTTTCCTGCTGAGAACCATGGCCTCCGATTTAGAGGTGCTGATCCTCATCCCAACCACTTCGCACTCGGCTGCGAACCAATCCAGTAAGTGCTGAAGGTCGCAGGTTGATGATGCCATCAGGACCACATCATCTGCAAAAAGCAGCGATGAGATCCCCAGCCCACCGAACTGCAACCCCTCTCCACCCCGAGTACGCCTCAATATCCTGTCCATAAATACTACAAACAGGATTGGTGACAAAGCGCAGCCCTGGCGGAGGCCAACCCTCACCTGAAACGAGTCTGACTTACTGCCGAGAACCCGGACACAGCTCTCGCTTTGGTTGTACAAAGATTGGATGGCCCTGAAAAGGGACCCCCTCACCCCATACTCCTGCAACACCTCCCACAGTATCTCCCGGGGAACCCGGTCATACGCCTTCTCCAGATCCACAAAACACATGTAGACTGGTTGGGCATACTCCCAGGCTCCCTCCAGGATCCTTGCGAGAGTAAAGATCTGGTCCGTTGTTCCACGACCAGGACGGAGTCTGCATTGTTCCTCCTCAACCCGAGGTTCGACTATTGACCGAACCCTCCTTTCCAGCACCTTGGAGTAGACTTTACCGGGGAGGCTGAGAAGTGTGATACCCCTGTAATTGGCACACACCCTCTGGTCCCCCTTTTTGAAAAGGGGAACCACCACCCCGGTCTGCCACTCCTTTGGCACTGTCCCAGACTTCCACGCAATGTTGAAGAGGCGTGTCAACCAAGACAGCCCCTCCACACCCAGAGCCTTAAGCATTTCTGGACGGATCTCATCAATCCCAGGGGCTTTGCCACTGTGGAGTTGTTTGACTACCTCAGCAACTTCCACCAGGGAAATTGACGACAATCCCCCATCATCCTCCAGCTCTGCCTCTAACATAGAGGGCGTATTAGTCGGATTCAGGAGTTCCTCAAAGTGCTCCTTCCACCGCCCTATTATCTCCTCAGTTGAGGTCAACAGTGTCCCATCCTTACTGTACACAGCTTGGATGGTTCCCCGCTTCCCCCTCCTGAGGTGGCGAACGGTTTTCCAGAAGCACCTTGGTGCCGACCGAAAGTCCTTCTCCATGTCTTCTCCGAACTTCTCCCACACCCGCTGCTTTGCCTCTTTCACGGCAAAGGCTGCAGCCCTTCGGGCCCCTCGGTACCTTGCAACTGCCTCTGGAGTCCTCTGGGATAACATAAAAAGACCACCGGTGTCCACCACGGTGTTTGTGGGTTACCGCCCCTTGAGGCACCTAAGACCCTAAGACCACAGCTCCTCGCCGCAGCTTCAGCAATGGAAACTTTGAACATTGTCCGCTCGGGTTCAATGCCCCCAGCTTCCACAGGGATGCACGAAAAGCTCCACAGGGGCCTCCTCCAGACGTTCCCAATTTACCCGCACTACCCGTTTGGGCTTACCAGGTCTGTCCAGAGTCTTCCCCCGCCCCCTGACCCAACTCACCCCCAGATGGTGATCAGTTGACAGCTCCGCCCCTCTCTTCACCCGAGTGTCCAAAACACACGGCCTCAGATCAGATGAAACGATTATAAAATCGATCATTAACCTTTGGCCTAGGGTGCTCTGGTACCAAGTACACTTATGAACATCCCTATGTTTGAACATGGTGTTCGTTATAGACAATCCATGACTAGCACAGAAGTCCAACAACAAACAACCACTCTGGTTTAGATCAGGGAGGCCGTTCCTCCCAATCACGCCTCTCCATGTATCTCCATCATTGCCCACGTGGAGTCCCCCACTGGAGCCCCATACAGGACTCCACTCAAGGTCTCCAAGAAGGCCGAATACTCCGAACTCTTGTTTGGTGCATATGCACAAACAACAGTCAGAGTTTTCCCCCCACAACCCACAGGCGTAGGGAGTAAAGTTGTCTAAGTAAATTGTAAGAATAAATAAATTGTAAGAATAAGTACATTGTACAGTTCTATACTGCACCTGTCTGTTACAGTGGTTTTATAATATAACAATACACATTACATTTGTGCTTTTGTGTCTTTCCTTCAACAAAAAGGAAATAACAATATCACAATCTAGACAGAATTAATGTAAAGTATGTACAGTACAGTGTGTGGTTTTATACATAATGATGCTGCAGCATAGTCTGAAGTGTACAAAGAAAAAATAGTTCAGTACTCTTTTCCTAGGCCTAGAACATGCTCTTATAATGTGACCTGGCTTGAGCAACCAGTTCACTCTTATCCAGCAGAGGAACTGGGGCTATGTTACAAAGCAGTCGCCTTCTTCTCTGTCCATGACGGGGTAAGGGTTTTTTTCTTCTGTGGACTTGAAATAACTATTTTGAAACTGGCTGGATGACCAGCTTGACGCCTTCTTGGGAGTTGACTGTGGCACTGCAGCTAATTCTGTCTCTATGTCACTGGATGGTGTCCCCTAAATAAGTAAGTAGGAGAAAGAGCATTGTAGTCAGACTCAATGGCCAAAACAGTAACATTGAGGATGCATCTATCATAATCAGTGTTGGGTGTAAGGCAATTACAGTAATATATACATTTTGGCTGTAACGCAGTAATATAACTCATTACTAATTACATGTCGGTAATATCATACACGGGTCTCAGTAACGGGAGTTACAACATTTAGTGTTTTTTTTTTTTTTTCAAGAATTCACCAACACCGTGAAACATTTCTTCACAGAAAAAAAAGTGAGAATTACAATAGCCTTGGAAAGTATAAATCATAAAGATATTACCTCCAATTTGTCAGCAGCTGGTCTTTTCGCTTTAGGAATGGCATTTTCCTTCAGATACTGGGACTTGACGCTCTTTTCGGTGAAGTCAATGTTCGCTACAAACACGGTAATCTCTCTCATGTAGCTAATGGTATCAAGGGAGCTGAAGTGCAACCAGCCATAACAGTAAAATCTCCCGGCTGCGGAGGTTGTAGACGGTGAAAGCTCAAGCTCAAATATCTCTTCATTTGGTTGCCGCAATTTGGAAAGGCACAAACTCGAAGCATTTTCTGATATTAGTCCTGATCTAACTCCAAGCTCCGTCTGTCAGCTCTGTGAGCTCCTCCCTGCTTCTGCCGACAGGCAGGCTCCGCCGTTGCTAGGTTACCTATGCAAATGAGCTGCTGAACTCTTGAACTGCAGGTCAGCTCTGCTTCACTGCGGTGTCAGGTTACAGCCTGTTGATACATGCTCATTACTATGGAAAGGACCTCGGCAAATCGTTTTTTTGTGGAAAAAATACATTTTGGATTATTGGATTGTATGAGATCGGCACTCGATTGTTGAGGACTTGACCGGAAAGCAGTACATAAACAGAGGTAAGGATTAACACAACTTTTATGCTACGGGTTGAAATCGACCGGAATTCTCCTTTTAAGGTTTGAATTTGTAGCCATGTTAGCGTCACCTTATAAGATGTAGAAAGATATATAATCTGCTAATATAGAAATCCTTATTTAAAGGTCCCATGGCATGAAAATTTTACTTTATGAGTATTTTTAACATTAATATGAGTTCCCCCAGCCTGCCTATGGTCCCCCAGTGGCTAGAAATGGTGATAGGTGTAAACCGAGCCCTGGGTATCCTGCTCTGCCTTTGAGAAAATGAAAGCTCAGATGGGCCGATCTGGAAGGTTACCTCCCCTTTCTCTGCTTTGCCCGGCCAGAGAATTTGGCCCACCCATGAGAGAGAGACATCATGGCTTTCAAACGAGCAAAGTGGCAGTTGGTTAAGGCCACACCCCCACCCTCCACCTTGCCCCCACACTCTCCTCCTCAGACACAGAAATGGCACATACTAAGGAAAGCTCATTGTGGGACTGGCTCTAGTGGCTGTAATTCTGCACCAAGGCTGAATTTCGGGAAAGAGGCTCCAAATGCAGTATTAGGGGACCACTAAGGCCTATATAAAAGAGACTTCAGATACAGTATTAGGGGACCACTAAGGCCTATATAAAAGAGACTTCAGATACAGTATAAGGGGACCACTAAGGTCTATATAAAAGAGACTTCAGATACAGTATTAGGGGACCACTAAGGTCTATATAAAAGAGACTTCAGATACAGTATTAGGGGACCACTAAGGTCTATATAAAAGAGACTTCAGGTTCAGACTGGTGTGCTGCTTTATGGGATGAGTGTGATTAAAAGAAATTAAAATGAAGCCAGTATATGCAGCCTTCCATCTTCCTACCATCGTAAAGTCTTTGCAAGCCCACGTCAAAGAGCTGTCTGATCGGCTTGCAAAGACTTTACGATGGTTGCGTCCACAACTTGGTCCTGCAGCAACATTACAGTCTCCAGCAGGCGCCTGCTGCAAAATTTATTTTGCAGGTCTTTCAGCACAGCATTGCACACTTTCTTGATGCTCCTCACATCCGGGCAGAAGCCTTTAGTGACAGTTAGCCCCTTCATCGTCTGGTTAATGAGTCTCTTAATGTGGGAGATCCAGTCCTCCTGGCTGCGGTTCTGGAGAGTGTGACACTTGGTAATCACTCTTACTGTCAGCAGGGTAACAAACAACCTGAGCGGGTCCTCCCTCTCCGCCTCGGCTGCAGACTCACAACCTGCAGAGACAGAAGGACCAGCAGACTCTGTAGATGTTTGACGTTGGTCCATGGTGATGTCAGAGTTGTTCTCTCTCCCTTCCTTCTCGATTGTCTCTGATGTATGTTCTTCAGATGCAGCACTTGTTTGCGATTCTTCCGTTTTTTGTATGCTATACTTCTGTAGTCGGTAGTCTCTGGTGTGAGATCTAATCCTCAATCTGGGATACTTTTTTTACTTTGATGTGTCATAGATTCTAGAATCCCAATATGATGTCACAAAAACTAATGATGTCACACTAACAAATTCTCTTCCAAACAAAATGGAGCTCAACGGTGTGGTTCCGGAACTAATTCATTTTCTCCATAAAGATTTTGATTAATAGCCATAATGTCTAAACCATTCAAGATAGACACACTACGAGCTAGGAGATTGTGAAGCAAAGGTTAATGCCCCTGTAGAAGCCACAAGTCTGTTTGATATCAACCTTGTTTTCAGAAAAACACGTTTTAATCGCGATCTTATGAAAAAGGTACTGCACTACCCACAATCCAAAGCGTAACAGCGACGTCTCTGATTGGTGGAGCTGTTACCATGGAAATGTGTACAAGAAAATACACATCATAATTTATGGTCTAACTATGGTAGCAGAAAGGCAAAGCTTTTAATTTCCCTGCACATATGCAAAAGAAAAAAGCAGACATTATCCAGGATTGTAAACCTCCAAATTATCTCCAGAAGTTAGATCGTTAGCTGTGGAGGAACATTTGGTGAATGAGCAGGTCAACTGGGGACAGTAGGCCACACTTTGATCATAAGCAGAACAGATTACCCCAGTAAGTGAATTAATTAGAAACCAAGACCAATCTGGGCCTGAGGCCAGCTACCCCACTAACAGGAGAGAGAGAGAGAGAGAGAGAGAGAGAGAGAGAGAGAGAGAGAGACCCAGACCATATGTGGGTACACCCACATCTGATCCTGATATATCACGGACTGCCCAGCTCTGTGTAATCTTTTTTTTTTGTATCCAATTCACTGAGTAGACTTACCATAAGCTCTTATAGCTACATCCTTGTTGATAGTCATAAAGTTTAAGTATTTATTTACAGTCATTTGGTCCTTGATACTGATAAGTGTCCAGCTGTAGGTTGTAGCTGTAGATGTTAAAGAAAAGTTGGTGGGGGGTTCTCTTATTTGGGGTTTTGGTCATTATTCCAATCAATTATAAAACTCAATATTTACTCAATAACTTCATTGCCAAGATGTGGGAAATGGTGACACTTCAAGAAACACAAACAAAACCTTTTTTATGAGAAGAAAACAATGGCAAACATTAAAAATGTTGGTTCAACTGTACTTCAACTGTACCTACAGTTTTTCCATGCAACGAGCAACCAACATTTCAGTTGTGCTAACTTTCTGTTGCATTTCCAGATTGGTTAAGAGGTTAAGAGACAGCTACTCAGGAAGTAGGAGGAACCTTAAGGTGTCAGTATACTTCAACAGAGGTTGGATGCTTGAAAAGCGTCTGAAACAACTTCCACCACACCTTTCTGTTGCGAATCAGAGCGCTCTCCGAAAACCGACATTTTAACAAGCGTGCCCACTTCATGCAGTGATTGGCCAGGTGTGTGAGAAAGCAAGCAGGATTTAAACTTGTCTCTCAAGCTTTATCATTCTTTACACAACTATTTATTATAACTATACACTTTGCTTTCCAAAATGGTTGGACAACACGACATACAAACTATTTCTTGCAAGCATAGCCATGCCTTTACCCATTCATTTTAGACTTCACACCAATTTTCTGTGCTTACGGGCTTCTTAAGGTTTTTGAATCCTGATGATTTTCCTTTTTTGGGAAATCAACAAAAACTTAAAATTACTGCAGGTATGGAGCCCAAACCAAATGGTCCATCTAACTGTGTACAGAAGCATTCAGAAGAAAACCCTGCAAGGATATGCCATGAGGACACCAGATTGTTCTGTGATGACTGTTTTCAAGCACAAGGAAAGCCTGTCCAATCACATTGAACCTTTTCTTCATAATCTATGACACAGCTTCCCCTGTCAGCTCAAAGGAAAAAGTACACAGTGTAGTTTACGCCCTCTGGGATAATTTCCCCTACCATGTTTTTATATTTTCCCTCCTGATAAAGTTGTTGAAGAGAATCCATTGGGGGAGTCAATGCCAAGCCTCTCTAGCTATGACAATACACGGATGCAGCCAGCTGAGGCCTATTTGGGTAACAAGAGAACACTCTGGGGTATCGTTTTCACATTCAGAGCTCCAAAACATGGCGTCATATCCTCTCGGCTACCAGGCGGCATACAATACTCTGACACGGGACAATGTGAGCCAGAGGATGAGGGTGTGTTCCTGCAGGACAGATTTACACACATCGACTGAAGCCCCATTAGCGCAGCAGATTTCCACGAACAGGCTGAGGAAATCCCTGCCGCCGACCCATATGTGTCCAGCCACACACAATTCTCCATCATGCAGCTCACTCGCCCATCTGGACTGCACCACGTGGCCATAGGGGTGTCCTCAGACATGCAGGGATCATGACGTTCCCATTCGCTAATTGCTAAATTTTTTTTCCATGGGTTTTCCCTCCTTCCATTGTGTGTACGTGTGATTCTGTGGGTATGTGAGAGTGTATGCGTGCGAGGCCTCCTGAATGCAAGTGTTTGTACATTTCAGCGTGTGTGTCTGTGTGTGTGTGTGGTGAGAGGCTTCGGAAGGAATTTCATGGGATGATAGGGTTTCCCTGTCAGGCTTTTGACAAACTCTCCTACATCCTACGGAATTCCCACACGTGGCAGACGACATCGCTAGTCTTTCACGCCTCTTGCCTTTTTCCTGTTGAGTTCTTGATATGCAAGCCTCCTGAATGCTTTCCTATGAAAATATTCCCATGCCAATTTCAGCCTTTTAGTTCCGTTTAAATCTAAACAGTTGTTCTGATTATTACGTGAATAATGGCAATTTATAATGTTAAATTGCCTTGTCTGCTTTTAAGTAGTTTTCAAGATTTTAGAGTTGTGAGGCACTTAATTAAGTTGAAATTTAAAATGTGTTATCGTTGTTAAGACCCATCCAGCTGCTGATTCTCAATGGAGTTTTTATCTCATCATATAATGTCAGAGATGGCAAGATTTAGACTTTCTCTGCAAAGCAAACATGAAGTTGATTCAACTTAAACTGTGCTCAAAACCAGTCCCTCATTCACCCATTCACTTCTCCCTATAGCATAGACAC
Organism: Perca flavescens; assembly: GCF_004354835.1. NCBI lineage: Eukaryota > Metazoa > Chordata > Actinopteri > Perciformes > Percidae > Perca > Perca flavescens. The sequence goes on from NC_041338.1 coordinate 32,307,340, forward strand.
TATAACTTAGTGAGCAGTTAATTGACATTTCTGACTCTTATCATAATTTTTGCGTAATCCCTGACAGCTGTTGAGTCAGTGTTTATCACTACTAGAAAATGCAGAGCATTGCATTGTGGTATTGGCAGAACGTATTGTCCATATCATTGGACTACTTTACTTGTTTAGTTCCATTGTTGAAGCTTTGAAGCCACTATATTATGGCTACATGTTACTACAGAATAGAGATCTTCTAAAATCCACCCCAGAACCCCTGCAACTCACTATAAACTAGGCTACTCGCTATGAACTTTCTATTGGCTATACACTTTCTTACACTTTCTTATATAATCTCTCTATTAACTAACTCTCCTGACTCTGTTGACTCTCTACTGCAACAACCCCAGCCCCGTGTCGCGCTGCTCGCGCAGCTTTTGAATTGAATTTCGAAGCAGTGACGTGGGTGCGTGTGAAACGAAGCTTCGGACGTCACTGGTCACGTGATTATCTCCAAAAGTATCGAGCTCCGATACAAAGCTTCATTCCAAATTGGTTCATGTTTTCGATACATGCCTCGAAGCAGAGGGTTCACGGGTAACATCACTACCCATTTGTTTGTTAGGTTAGTTGCTTATCTCTCTGTTAGGATTGTTTTGTTTGTTACTTTTATGGTAGGCCACCCTGAAGCTTTATACATCTGTTACATATATATCTTATTCTATGTAAAATAAATTCCTTTGTTTATCTAATCACTGAATTGTTTGTGGCTACTGGGAAGATGGGGCCTTTCCATGTTGCGAAGGTATTAGTCAAACAATCACAGGGCATTCGCTCAGGAGAAATCCACTATTATTTTGAAATTAACAGAAGTTATACGGACTTTAGTCTATGACACTATGATGTCCGTGACGTCACGTTACGTCCTCATTTTAGTAGTTTTTTACCTGACTCATTTGAAGCTAATCCCTGATGTTTAACTAACCCTATCTAAGTATTTATGTAAACTTAACTAGTCCCGTTGACAGTCACATGACTAATCCGCCTCCATGCAGCAGTATTGGTCCTATGTATCGTTTGAAAATCCAATTATAATATTGTTTAGGCATGAGGATGTGTTGATCAAACATACACTACCGGTCAAAAGTTTGGGGTCACTTAGAAATTTCCATTCCACTCCATTCCAGACAGAATACCAGCTGAGATCAGTTGCATTGTTTTTTTAATCAGAACAGCAGTTTTCAGATTACATTATGTGCTTACATAATTGCTAAAGGGTTCTCAACTGTTGTAGAAAGAAGTGGCTGAAGAAATGCTTGAAATCCATGTTTTTTGGTCTAAACGTCATACTCAAATTAAAAGTAGTACAGCTCCCATATACTTTGACACTCAGGGGTGTGCCTGATATCATTGGAAAGGAAACATTCTCAAGTTTTTGTTACAAGTGTCAGGGCGATTCAAGGCCTTACTGACACAGAGTTACAGAGGCTAGAATGGAGGTGTTTTATTTCCGTCCAAGTCATACATCTGTAAAGTGATTAGAATACACTGCTGTAAACACATCTGACAGGTGACAGACAACACAGCATTAGCCACATGTCTCAGCTTACTACAGAAACAATCCAGACACCAAAAGACTCAAAAATGGATTTTATATGAATTCTTTTCTACAAATATGTCTGCGCGTTTTTTATTTCTATTTGAAAAGTGCAAATAAAAAAGCCAAAAAACTACAAAATACAACACTTCTCAAATACACAAACAAACCCACATCAATCACCTTTCCAATGATATCAGGCACACCCCTGAGTGTCAAAGTATATGGGAGCTGTACCACTTTTAATTTGAGTATGACGTTTAGACCAAAAAGCATGGATTTCAAGTGTTTCTTCAGCCACTTCTTTCTACAACAGTCGAGAACCCTTTTTCAATTATGTAAGCAAATAATGTAATCTGAAAACTGATTAAAAAAAACAATGCAACTGATCTCAGCAGGTATTGTGTCTGGAATGGAGTGGAATGGAAATTTTTAAGTGACCCCAAACTTTTGACCAGTAGTGTATTTCTCAATTTTGACTCAGTCTCTGTTAAAAAATACCATTCAGGCCTGTAAACTATAAAGAAGCTTGTCATTTACTCTCTCTGTGGAACCTTTTTTTCCTCTGATGTCTTATTTTGGATCAGAACTGGGCCCGTCTGGCGTGAGTCAGCCATTTTGTCCCAGTGCCCAGTACAGTATCCAAAACCACAGAACCTGGAGGAGGTGGTGGGCGAGTCATCCCTGAGTTATGCAACCTCATTACCACGGTTTCCTTGGCAACCTAATGTTGTCATAGCAACCTGCTGCCAACAACTTACAACTGAAGGAAAAAGGGGAGACACCAGTGTTGACAGAAAAGGAGCTCGGAGGTGTATTTGTGGCAGGGCAAGACGCACGTCATCTGCAGAGTATTCTGGCTCGCTGCATTGTGATTTTACTGTTCGTGCGTGTGTGTGTGGGGCCTGTGTGTGTGTGTGGGGCCAGTGTGGTGTGTGGGGCCAGTGTGTGTGTGTTTGTGTGGGGCCAGTGTGTGTGTGTGTGTGTGTGTGTGTGTGTGTGTGTGTGTGTGTGTGGGGGCCAGTGTGTTTCTGAGTGAATCAGTAAACTTTTTGTGTGTCAGTATACATGTTTGTGTGTTGTGGCTATAGTTTTGTGTGTATATCAGAGAGAAGTGCATGCTCATACAGACTTGCTTCACATTGGTTGTCCTTGTGTCTGCATGTGTGTAAGAGTTTTTAGAGGCGGAGTGTGGACCAAGGCCTTGTGGTTTCCTGGCATGGGGAGTGAGGAAGCCCAGCTGGCATCAAAGACGCGAGAGATGAGGACCAAGAGCTAAAGATGGACGCTGCTGGATGCCTGGTTGAAGGACACTTCCAGTAACAGCCTGACCAAAGCCCTCCCTGTTCATTGAAAAATAATAGTAATTCTGTGTTTCTACCTCTTGTAGCCACAATTTTGCAATTATGCTCCAGCATTTTAATTCCGTTCAGTAAGCCAGTATTTCTCTTTTTGCCTCGGTTTGAGTCTATGGGACATTTGCTGTCATGGTTTGAGGTAATAGCACCTGCTAGAGAACCAAAGTGGAAGAAATTATTTTCAGATATCAAGGGTTGCAGAAAGCGAAAAGTGCATTTACATGAGAGATTGTAGGTATTTGATTGATTTGGAGTTTGGGTGAGCATGAAACTCTCTAAGATCAAATCATTAGTACAAAGATGAGCATTGACAAAAATAAGGTTTATCTGATCAAATGATCAAGTTGCGATTCCTAAGAAACATTATGGAAGGAAAATCCAATCATAAATCTATATACATGCAGAACACTGTATTCTGGACAGTTTGAAGTACAGCCTCTGTCACAAACTGGCCTTTGTGTTTCTTTCTTTATTGAAGGGATCTGGGGTTAGTGTGTGCAAACACTAAGAAAACATAATTTTCTCACATATAAGAAGGGAACTCTGTTGTTCGAAGGCAAGACTGAGTCACCGGAACTGAGGAACACCAGAGAGGAAAAAAACGTAATTCTTCTTTCACCACTGAGGACCACAGGATGTTGAAAGAAATGTTAGGGAGAGAGGGAAGAGGAGAGACAGAGAAACTATTAACAAAGAGAGACATGAGAGCAAAGTGACGTGACAAGCAGGTGTGAGTAGAAGAAAAAAGGAGAAAAGAGGAAGAAGGGAGAGAGGGATGAAAGCAGCCTCATGTTGCAAAGCTGCAACGGCAATCTAGATGTTAACTTGACAAAGAAACATAGATCAGTCTGTGAAGATGTATTTTCATCTATTTTTATCCTCACGCAGTGCATGGGAAAACACTTGTAACACTACTAGAGTCGTCAGACTATCAAAGCTTTTCAACTTTTTTTCATGCCAACTGACGTGTCATTTTGAACTATTCTCACGCGCTGTCAGAATGTAGGTGGAAAAATAGCAGAATTTTATATTAATAAGCTGATTAATAGAGACATTGGTGATATGTGAGAGGACTGCGAACACTCCTGTTGACTCCTGATATTTTTGCTTTCTAACTAACCCCTGTACTCCAACAGTGCTACTGTTCCCTCTCACGCACCAGGTACCAAATATTGCATTAGCATTGTAGCTCTATATCCGTAACTTTCCAGTCAGTTTGAATAGAGCCGTTGTGGAACATTTACGTCAATGTTGTAATGCCAAAAAGACAGTTCTTTAACAGGAAGCTGAGCAACAACGTTAAAGAATTCATGTCTGAAAAAGGCTAGTGGGGAGTGTGATAAAGGGAAGAAGGGCAAGATTTAGAGAAGCAAGTAAGAATAGGGCAACGCAGAGTAAAGAAGACAGAAAAAGAAATGTTGCCTCCCCTTTCCTTGTTCATTTGAGCATCTTCATTTTCCCACACTATGTCCTGATAAAATAGACATCCAGACACATTGCCTAATTACAAAGACAGACAGTGTGTACATCCTCTTTCTCTCTCTTAATGTGTGTGTGTGTGTGTGTGTGTGTGTTTTATTATTGTATCCAAGGCGAAGCAGCCCTCTCTAAGTTTCCATCCTCCTCCTTCTTTGGAGCGGCAATTTCCTGAACCAAGGCCAGGAAACTCTGCGTCGGTCGGGTGGGCTGAGAGGCGTAGAGGATTGTGGGAAGAAAGGGAGGAGGGGGTTGAGGGATGGAGGGGTGAGGGAGACTTTATATAGACACTTCTATGCAACGACACTGCGGTGTGCTTATGTTAGTGGCTAAGGGTTAATGGGGCATGTAATGACAAAGAGAGAGAGAGATTTTTAAAAACAGGAGGGGGAAAAGAAGGGGGAGAAACAAAAGACGAGTGTGCAAGAGAGAGTGTGTGACAAGAAACAAGTGAGTGAGAAATGGTGTGAAGGGGTGATGGAGAGATAGACACGGAGAGGTGACAGGATGAAGAGAAAAGCAACGAGGCTTAAAAATGACAGACGAACAAAACAACTTCAGACAGACTGATAGGCTGCACAAAGATAAACATGGAGGGCCATTACTGTCCTTATGTCACTCATGGGTGAATGTGACCATCTGACCCGCCACCACCCACTGCCACAGTGCAGTGAGGACGGGTGCTTGATATGACCACCCACACCATTGCGGAACATTGGGATATTTTGCATTGATATTATTTATTTGCTTTTGTTTTGTCGTTAAAAGGTATTTATAAGACACACAACTTGCATTACACTGTAATAAGGATGGACATTTCTAATACAATTCTCTGTAAAAGATGAATATAGGAACATTTATTATTTAAATCTGTATTAATACATTTTTGCCACTTGAGGGCAAACAAATGTTAAAGGTCCCATATTATACTAATTTTCCATCTGTCTGTCTGATATATACTGTAATACGGTATACTCATAATATACCTGTATTCACCCTCTGTCTGAAATGATCCGTTTTAGCGGTTTTGCTCTGATTGGTTTCTGGGTTTTCTGCATCTGCACTCTCAACGTCTCTTCACTTCCGTCATTGCAGCCGGGGAACGACTGTAATTTCACTTTCTACTCATATAATGTATAGTTGTGACATCACAACCGTACGGAAGTCCTGACGTGCTCGTTTAAAGGCACAGTTTCTAAATACGGGCTTTGTGCATTTCTCTGTGATTGAGGGTTTTGATACTTTCACAGTATTTATATAGCACTTCGACCTACTTTATAAACCAAAAACACATGGAAATCTCACTTTTTGTGACCCTATGGGACAATTAAAACATTAAGTTAAGTTATGGGTAAACAATTACGGTTACACATCCTACAATCTAAGTCCAATATTGGCTCCCCCTTTAGCCCTGGTTTGGTCTCCACCAACTCCTGGGGGAAATATCTGGCTATTTAGCTGCTAGGAGTTCCACTTTCTTTACCAGCTAGTCACTAACTTTGTCTGAGCTCCTAAGAATTGTTTCTATTCAGCCTTTCAAAGTCAACCTTAAAAAACCTGTACAGCTTTATCATTCTTCACTGCAGTTGTCACCATTTTTGTGGCCATTTTCGGTAGGACTTCTTCATGGATGTGGCTAGGTAGCTAAATAGCTAAGTAGGAAGATGACATCCCCATTCTCCCGCCTACAAAGCTGTAATTGGTCTGACCTCACTGAATTGCTGAACAAATCTGAGATTGTGGGCAGCGACTCATCCAACGGCAAAACAACACTCCCCTACCCTACTGAAGTGCCCTTTATCAAAACTTCTGCCAGCTCCACAGCTGTTGTTTCCACAATCTGACCTGTGGCCTGACTTTTTCAACATGGATCAATCAAAAAATGGCGACCGGGGGCCTAAGGGGCCGAGATAACGCCTCTAATTTCATGTTCAGCTGCACAAAGAAAACAAACCTCACGCTTCCTGGTAACTATTAATTAGCCTTAGCTTGGCCAATTGTGTTGCTTATTCAAGATTTTATGGCTGATGTGCACATAGACACAAATACATGCACACTCAACTACACACTGCCCCCCCTTCCCATTTGCTTGTTATCTTCCTTACACTACTTCCTGAGTGGAATGTTGAGGAAGGCTTGTCTTGCTCTGGCATGATGTTGACATCCCTGGCACAGCGAGATGCTGTGCTCTGTGTGTGTGTGTGTGTGTGTGTGTGTGTGTGTGTGTGTGTGTGTGTGTGTGTGTGTGTGTGTGTGTGTGTGTGTGTGTGTGTGTGTGTGTATGTGTGTGCATGAGGTGAGATTCCTTAAGAGTGAGCTCATCGAAGGCTCAGCAAGTTTTAAACTGAACTACCTAACGGGAGTGTAGCAAATGGACTGTGTGCTATTCATTGTGTAGTGGTGATGCAGTTTTTACTGAGCCCCAAACTGGCATTGGTTTAACATTATATTAGAATGAACCTATGAGAAAGAACTTCAAAAGTCTCTTTATGTTTTGTGACCACGGGGTGTGTGCTTTAAACTTCAACTGTGGATGGTAATGTTATATTTAATTTAGTTACATAATATCCACGGAAAATATTTCCTTTTGATTGGATGACAACTGAATGTTACAAATACAACTAAAGGCGCTGAGTCAGTGACTCAAATCTGTTTGGTGTGTCCCGTGCTGTCGTCTGTCTGGGGGGCTGTCGGCGTTCATTTTGGCCGACCTGACATGTTCGGTCGGCGGCATGGCCGTCGGGACTCACCCGGAAATGACGAGCAGAATGAGGTGACTAGAGTCTCTCAAAATCTGACAAAAATCTTTTAAACTGATCTTTGTCGATCTGAAATGAAGACAGATTCAGCAACTGCACAGCCTATTTCTCGCTCAAAACTTTCTCAGAAACATGTTTCGGTGAACTATTTTAGTACAATATGAGATCGTATTCTGAACGGCCGCCATGACAGTCTGGCTTTGAATTTCCGGAGAAAACAAACCCATGTGACGCGTTCGTCCAATCAGCTGCCGGTTTTCATTTCTTGGGCAACATTACAGATTAGCGCCGCCTGCTGTTATGGAGGCATATTACGTCTCATCTCCTCTCGTCTTTTTGGTCTGTTCTGTGGCAGTTTTTTGGACCTCGGGGACGCGACTGATCATATCGGCGGGGTTTTCCATCAATGGTCGGCCGTCGGCTATATGTGTCTACACCTTAATGCAAACCTGCTTTACAGTTTTAACCTCAGACAAAGCTGTGACTAACCGTAGCAACAGTACTTCTGCTTAATGCTGACTTGTGTGATACAATTTACAAGCTGCAACGATGGAAGTTGAATGTTCAGTACAATAGTGAAACATACAACTTAGAGGGCATTATCTGCAATTATCTTATATCTGCAATGCGATCTGGCAAAAATGCTTCAAATAATCAAATTTAAAATGTCAGTTGTTCATTTACTAAAATGGAAGGAGTCTGTACGTATAATGTTCATCCAGGCTGCTTTACACTTGGCGGGTGTATTACTGAGGACCCAAGAAAGTGCAGTGTTGAGTGTGAGCTCTTGAGACCTGAGGGCCACATTTTTTCTTTTCACATCAGGCATGCTGGATACAGCTCGCTCTTCATCACTCGCTACAGTACATTCAAGAACAGATGAAGATAGAGACGCGGGAGTTGTTATATTGTAACAATGTCAAACCTTTCAAGATTTGGAGATGTAACTTTTGGAATGAACACTTTTAGCAGAAATAGACTGCTCCCAAATAGCTAACTGTAAGCAAATGATGAGTTGCTTACGGGGTTGCAACTATGTAATGGTGGGTGGGTTGCTTAGGAGCAGAGGAAGCTGTCGAATGTGAAGTTGTTTGGATGAGTGGTTCTCAAAGAAAGCTGCAATACCGGAGTCCAAGCAATTTACCCGTTCTGAACAGGCACGTTTTGAAAGGCCCTGCACTATTTTACAGACTATAACTAACTTTTGCTTCTCTGTTTGAAATCTCTAAATTCCTGACCCTATGTAACATCTAGCCTAAACGTGAAAGAGTACATGTCACACACCTACAGTAAATATACATTTCACTGATTGCTAATGAATCTTGAACACACGCAGCCTACAAGAATAGAAAATAGCTTTGCATTTGTTTTGCATGAGCACAACAACACACTTGCAGATGTGTGGAAATAAAAAAAGATTGGACTCATCAGGAGAAAGATTACTCTGTTGTGGTGGGCATCCTCTACTGTCATTTCTGAATATCAGGACGCCTTTCTGTTATTACTAATTTAGTCAATGGTTTACTTACAATAATTTTAGAAAAGCTGTGATATTTCTTATTTGGGCTTTTTCAGTGCTATCAGTTTCATATCAGTAGGTACCACTCATGTGATAAACTCATGTAATCACAACAGAAACTCGTCCATGTTCTTTGCTGAATGATGAGTAGTACTTGCTAACTGTTTATGCTCAAGGGGGCAGCAGGGTAGTCTTGTGTTGAAAGAGTCTATCTTGTAACTAAAATGTCTAACGTTCAATCCCTACAATCACAAACAGTTCTGCCTGTGATTTCATAAGTAACACATCTCTATAATCTGTCTATTGGGATCAATTAAGTCCAAATCTCCGTGAGAAAACCTGAAAAAAATTTAGATTTTCCAAAAGGGGTTTAAATTGCAGGAGAACCATTCACTTTTAGACAAAAACCTGGCTAACAAATAAATGCAGAATAGGTCTTCATTAAAGGTGCTGTAGGAAGGATTGCGAAGATCCAGAATTAGCCAAAACATTTGAACATCGACAACTTCTCAGTCCCTCCCCCCTTTCCGCTAAAGCCCAAAATGGTCTCCTAAGCCCCTCCCCCCACAAGGGAGAATGAATGTGTGTGCATGAGCAGTGATTGACACGTAGTTAGACACACACACACCCCCCCCCGGCCCTGATTGGTGCATCTGAACAGTGAGCGGTGGATTTTTGCAAATTGTACTACAGACTGTAGGTGGTGCCAGAGAAGCTGTTTTTTTTTTTATTACCTGCTTCATGTAGTTCTACTGGAACATAGGGTCAGTTTCAGCAAATATGATAGAAAGTTAGTTTTATAAGGCTTACCTACTGCACCTTTAATGTTACATGTCCAGTTTGTGGATACTAAAAAAAGCTCAAAATGTACAGCGAAATACTTATAGAAAACACTCCCAGCGGTGGTTCTCATTTGGTCTGAAATGCCTGAAATGTGGAGGAAAATCATCAATTTCCATGATAAAATTCAGTTCTGGATGTGAACCAGTGTTTGGTTCTTGTCTGCCCAGAAAATGACAGATTATATTTCAACTCCCAGCTCCGCCTGATCCCATGAGGAGTCCAGATTTATTTTCTCGCTCTCTCTTTTAATTTGAGAAGTGCAGACATTTGCTCTAAAAATAGCTGACACTCAAAATAAACTCTCTCACATACACACAATTTAAAGTAGAATGTCAGAGTCCATGTGCAACCTGTCTGCTGGAGTTCATTTTCTTTATGACAAAGGCATAAAGAATGTATTCTATAAAAGGAGTTGAGTGTTTGAGTTTGTTGCCATTTTACATCTGTTCCTTAAAATGCGCTGATCCTTTTGAATCATGACTCACCAACTGTTATCTTAGAAGTGGATAGATAATGTGCTTATGATGGGTGTTTATGTAGATGCATGATAAAATGCAAGCTTTTCAGTTTGTTAGGTTGCCAAAAAAAAATGTAATTTGGCTCATGCACTTTTATTCCACTATTAATAAAGTTTTGAAGAAAATCTGAGGAGATTAATGTCTCAATAAAAGATGACCGAGACCAATTGGCTTCTGGTTTGGATGCGCACAAACACACACACACACACACACACACACACACACACACACACACACACACACACGCTCGCATGTGCAAACTGCAGCAAGGTGCTACTCATGTCAGGACAAATAGCGGCATCTAATCAGCTTGGCAGTCTCCAGGAGTCAGCGACGTTACACAGTGGGGTGGGGGGGCTGGGGGGGCTGGTGTTTTTTGGATCATGCAAAACAAAAATGCAAGAATTAAAGCTTTAGTGCGTAACTTTTTGATATTAATGAATGTCCGTTACATTTAAGCCATTGCCAAATGAGTTGCTACAAAGCTAATTTAAACTATCAGCTCCATACAGCTCTCTCTGTATTTCTCAGTATGGTTCATGTTCAGAAGATTGTGTCGTCCGGCTACTTTCGCCCACAGAAACTCAAATGAAGATAATTACCTCTTCTGAAGAGTGTGTGGTGTTTTTTTAATCCTCCATGTCTTCTGTGGCTATTAGCAACTTCGTGAAGGAGGGGTGGGGGCTGTGCACAATCACGGAAGGCTTGTATCATTATTACAAGTTGTCATTATTTAGAATTCCTCATGGGGGCAACAGAAACTACGCACTGTAGCTGTAAATCCCCCTTCTAATACCATGGATAAGGGCCACTTGGCCAGTCACGCCAAAACACCTATTTATGCACTTCAATATTCAATGGAAAATAATCTCAAAATGAAATAGCCCAACGCAGTGTCAACATAAAACACAGCGCTTTCAAGCCAGAGAGCGGAGTTCACTTTTGTCACGGGGGAAAATAGCGAGGCTTGGACCTATATGCAGATAGAAGGAATTTATTAAAGTAGGTAAAAGTTACTCAGAAAATTATCCACACTGCAAGAAAACCAGGAAGCAAGACACAGAAGACATGCGAAGACACAAAAGTACACGACATACAGAGAAACTAACAACCCACAATCCAAGACAGCAGAGCACAGAACAATGATCCGACAAGACACAAAGAAAACACAGAGCCTACATACACAGGATAACGAGGTAAAACAAGGGACAGGTGACACACATCAGGGCGGGGCAGACAATTACAAAGGCGGGAAAACACAAGGCAGGATGTAAACAAGTCAAGACAAGGGAGAAAACAGAATAGTACAAAATAAAACAGGAAACACTACACAGACACTCACAATCGTGACAACTTTGTGATGAAAACAAAATACTTTCACCCAGGAATCGCTCGTGTATTCCTCGGGAGATGTTTTAACTCAACCCATAATCTTTTTTGCCTTGCTGCCCACTACGGCATAAAGTTCGGCGAGATAGTCTTTTTCCTAAACTTAACTAGTAGTTCTGTTGCCTAACTGTCATCGCCACATGACGTTCACCTTTTCTGGCTAAACTCTACTACCTTGGCCCCTGAAAGGGCCGTCATCTGGCGGTGCCAGTAGCCGGCTCACAGTCACCTATCGGCGGCTAAACAACTGCCGCTGGTAGAGGGTGTCCCGGAGCTCTGTAGCGGCTAAATACAACCAGCAACTGCTGCTCGGATTGTATCGTTCTATCGCACTATATAGTGTTCACGTGACAGCAATTTACTTAGTTTAAAATACTTTTAGGTATATAATATATACTTTTAGGTCTATTGGTGAAGTAGCATTGATCACTTTGTGGGGGGGGGGCAGCAGAGGCAGGGACATGTAGACCAGAAAGGGGGAAATCCCATGCATCACCCCCAGCAAAATCGCACCCTGGATGTATTATAAGAACTGGAAATGCAAGGTAATGTCATGTTCTAAACATGTATTCATTATTTATTGTTAAGATTACTATGAACAAAACTTTAGGAGATGTTATTGAGTGTGACTGGTTGAGCACAGTAGGGCTGCTAGCTGGAGGCCTACTTGACAGTATATATTTAAATAACAAACCCACCAAGGTGCTAATAATTATTATTATTATATAAAGTAACTGATGGATGTTTGTCATTATTTTAAGCATTTCAAGTAATGCTTCAACATATTTAAACATTTTTTATAAATTTCCCAGAACTGCAATTATCTACATTTTCAGTTGACAAGCATTAAACAATATCAGCCTGTTGTTGTGCTCTTTGAAAAGGCTCTATGTAAATGACCCCACCCTGTCTGCCATACTCACATATATAGTTCCCTCCCTTCCTTGAGTTTGTCAGCACTTCTCTACCAACTTGTCAGGACAGTTCTGCAAAATTGCGCATATCCTTAGGCAGTGATTTCTCCACTTCTAAAGCTCAACCACTGTGTCATTCCTTCATTCAAAACCTATGAAACGTGCCGATACACAACAAAGCGGCGTGCCACAGCTTCTCTCTTCTTTCTCTTACCTGACTATACCAGGAGTTACTGTCTGTCATGACCACTTACTGGTTCCAATGTTGATGATTTACAAGATGAAGCCTATTCTTAAGTTCCTCTGCTATCTGAATATTCCAGAAATATAACCAAATGCATACAGCATATTCCTAAAAAATAGAATAGAAATGGAATGGAATGAGGTCAAGTCTGAAAACTCTTTGGGTAATTTAATTTGATTTGAAGAAAATATCAACTCTAGCCGCGCTAGCCGCGTTAGCATCCTGCGGTGGCCGAGACAAAGATGTGCTCGGCGTTGTGGATCTCAGCTCTCCTTCATCTCCTGGTTGCAGCGATGACTCCGAGACCGTTCGTGCACGTTTAAGGTACCTAAACAACGACTGTTGCAACCTTGTCCTTTTCTGGAAATGATTTTCACACTCTCAGATCACTGGGAGCTAGCCTAGCATACCGACAAGCTACATCCGATCCGAACCTCACTGTCTGCTGAACTTGCGCAGAAACATAAAAATAGACATGACCAGTTTTTTTAAATTGTTTACGAAAACTAAACATTTAGACAATTTTAGCACAAATTATGAGATTATTTGCCGATTTTTAATAATTCTTCACCAAATTATAATATATTAATTAATTAATGTTTTTTGAGGAAATGTTTTGGGTGGGCCTGTTGAAAAGTGGGTGGGCCTAGGCCCGTCAGGCCCACCCATAACGGCGTGCCTGCCCTGACCGGCTGCTCCTCCACAGCAAACGGCTCCTTCTTCTCCCTCTCCTCCCTCTCCTCCCCCTTATTTTCCTCCTGCGAGGAGTCACCGGGTTTGGCCTGTGAACTCTGGGCCGAGCCCATCCTCCCACCAGCGCTGCAGGTTGCGTTTCTAAACAGAGGAAATGTGTGGTCCGATATCTCTCTTACAGTACACTCCTTTTTTTCCCCAAGAATGTTCCTTGTCTACATACACGAAACAATGAGACACGCCCTCAAACACAAAGGTTGGATGACAGCGACGTGGAACACTGGCAGTGTGCAAAATAGTTTAACCCAGCTATGCTGTGCGTGAATTATAGGCAATGTGGCCTGTGCATTGCAGGCAACTCTAAAGTTGTTACTGGGTCAACACAGTTGAAGCTTGAATCTTTAACCCTGTGATGCCTGAATTTATTCACAATTATATAAAAAAATGTATTATGTGTGTTTCTGGCTCCAAGCTGATGCTAAATTAAGTTGAGATTGTTCATTTGTCTATAGCATATAGGATATAAATTTAGGTATGATGCAAATTAGCGACAACAGGCATTCATGGTAAAATTCTTTACAAAATGGTAAAATTAATAAAACACATTTTCCCATCTCAGATATGGATGTAGTTCCCACTCCGACCGGTCCTACGAGAAACCAGTGCGCGCAAAAGGTTCCTAGGTATGTATCGAATGTAAACAAACCGGCATTGGGGGAATACACACGCTATCTCGCCTGCAGTCGGAATGGAAGGGGTTTGATGCAAATTAGCGACAGTCAGCGTTAAGGGGTTAAATTTGCACAGCGACAGTAAGAAAGTAAGACAGTCACTTTACATCAATGCAGAACTAGGGTGCGTGCATGCAACTAGCATGCACGGTCCTTGATAAATACTAATAATTCAGTCCAAATGGCGGCGGATTCTCTTTAAACATGGCGCCACGCTGCTCTGATCTGGTCTTCACCTTGCCGTCTGTTGACGGAGAAGGCAAAACAAACAGCCGCACTTGGTCAGCGGGCTGAACTGTGCATGCCAGATGAGGCCGTAATGAGGGAGCGAATTGAGTTTTCCTCCTCCAAAAAAGGAGTGTTTGTGGAAAAAGGTGGGAAGAAAAATGGTAGGGGGTGGGCGACCCCTAAAAATATCGTCCAGGAGCTGTTTTGTCAAAACCTGACTGAAAGTGCGTGAGTGAAGGGAACTGGAAAAGGCTGAGAGAAGAAAGTAACAGAGTGGGCAGTGTCTGGGATTGGATGGTGTGGTTGAAGAGAGAGTGAGAGAAAAGTAGAGGGAGAAGGATAAGAGGGGAACTGAAAGTGAGCGAGTGAGAAATCAGGCATGATTTCAGACTGTCAAACGGCAAGTCAGGACGATTTTAGCGAGGGAATTCCGTGGACTGGCGAGAGGAGGGGAAGGGAGGGAGGGGTGAGGCGGCCCGTGACTCAGAGAAGGGATGTTTGTTTGACTGGCCCTGCGGTTGCTTCCCAACATGGCAAACGCCTGTTCACAGCATAGCAACCACTCCTTCCACTTGTACACCACCGGGAGATTCCTCAGCACAACGTATCATTTAGATCAAATGGGAACCAGATACTTTAGCATGAGCGTATCCAGGGCAACTGGCTGTGCCTCCCAGGCCATTCAAATGTACAACACGTAGAAGATCTACTCATCGACGATTATAATAACCTGTAGACTCAAATTGCTATTTGTATGAAGGAAAGTCAGAGGTAAAATAATCCCATGTGATAAAATTTGTTTCTAGTTTCAAGGACTCTCATTCATTTTTACTTTTGTAATTTCTCCAGACATCCACAAACTGTACAAAACCGGAACAATATGTAAAAGACCAGATTATAGAACGAGCAGTGTAACATGCAAATCGTGTTCACACTACAGGGGTGTACATAGTGTCACAAACATTACATTTCTGGTCTTGTTTGATGTAATTTGGCAACTCAAATATAGCACATTTTGACAACATATTTAAAGTGGCTGTATGTAACTATCATTTTGTCTTGATTCTAGCGGCCGCTTTGGACAAAAGCGGTAGTGTTTTAACCACACATGCTGTTGTCATACAGTACAGGCCAAAAGTTTGGACACACTTTCTCATTCAATGCGTTTCCTTTTTATTTGTATGACTATTTACATTGTAGATTCTCACTTAAGGCATCATTCTTTAAAGTAGCCACCCTTTGCTTTTTTATTAATAAGGGAAACCAAGGGTTTGCAGAGTTATCAAAAAAAGCAAAGGGTGGCTACTTTGAAGAATCTAAAATATAAGACATGTTTTCAGTTATTTCACACTTTCTTGTTAAGTACATAATTCCATATGTGTTCATTCATAGTTTTGATGCCTTCAGTGAGAATCTACAATGTAAATAGTCATGAAAATAAAGAAACACATTGAATGAGAAGGTGTATCCAAACTTTTGGCCTGTACTGTATAGTTGCGATGAATGTTTTGCTCAGACAAAAATTCATTCATTTACATTAAGAGAATAGGTTACAGATGCATCGTTGCATTTCAAGTGTTGCATACGGTAACTTAGCCTACTTTGGATGTCTCCTGAGCTAAACTGGGTAGCACTGTCACTGTGTCATCAGCCAAAGCATTAAGAGTTTGTTGTAGCAACCAACGTAGTAATAACTTAGATTGATATAGTGCATTCTATGAAACCCACGGATGCTTTACACAAGAAACGTTACAGGGGGACAAGCGGAAAGAAAATAGTAAGCCAACACAAACACGGACTAAAAGGAATTAAACGTCCTCGCTAAATGGAAGGGGGGCATAATTTAACGTTGGCTACTGACGTACAACCACATCGCAAGTTATTTTATGAAAAGAAATTTACATATTACATACCTGAGGGCCATTTCAGGGTGGGTTTTGAGTCATTTACAATCCTGTAACTGTCTCCATCTGTTGATAGCCCAATCGAGTGTGACTCACCTTATCGTTGTCTTTCACTTTCCTTTTCCCTTTTATCTTAAAGTTGTTCTTTGTTTAATGTCCTTCTTTCCTGTGATTTTCCTGTCCCAGTATCAGCCATAACTATTACAGACAACTTCTAAAATAACAATAAAATACAATTAGGCCTATATCAAGACATCTCCTGCTTCTTTTTACCTGGCTCCGCTGGCATACGCTAACACAGGCTTTTCCGAAGAAATCTGTGACCCATCAGAATGTGAAAAATGATGTACTTGGAACGGTCTAAAATATTTTCTCCCATGAAATCTTAAAGGTCCTATGACAGCTTTTTGGATGCTTTTACATAGGCTTTAGTGGTCCCCTAATACTGTATCTGAAGTCTCTTTTATATAGGCCTTAGTGGTCCCCTAATACTGTATCTGAAGTCTCTTTTATATAGACCTTAGTGGTCCTCTAATACTGTATCTGAAGTCTCTTTTATATAGACCTTAGTGGTCCCCTAATACTGTATCTGAAGTCTCTTTTATATAGACCTTAGTGGTCCCCTAATACTGTATCTGAAGTCTCTTTTATATAGACCTTAGTGGTCCCCTAATACTGTATCTGAAGTCTCTTTTATATAGACCTTAGTGGCCCCCTAATACTGTATCTGAAGTCTCTTTTATATAGACCTTAGTGGTCCCCTAATACTGTATCTGAAGTCTCTTTCCTGAAATTCAGCCTTGGTGCAGAATTACAGCCACTAGAGCCAGTCCCACAATGAGCTTTCCTTAGGATGTGCCATTTCTGTGTCTGTAGCTATTGAGGAGGAGAGAGGGGGGGGCAAGGTGGAGGGTGGGGGTGTGGCCTTGACCAACTGCCACTTTGCTTGTTTGCAAGCCATGATGTCTCTTTCTCATGGGTGGGCCAAATTTTCTGGGCGGGCAAAGCAGGGGGCAAAAGGGAGGTAACCTTGCCCCTTATGACCTCATAAGGAGAAGATTCCAGATCAGCCCATCTGAGCTTTCATTTTCTCAAAGGCAGAGCAGGATACCCAGGGCTCGGTTTACTCCTATCACCATTTCTAGCCACTGGGGGACCATAGGCAGGCTGGGGGAACTCATATTAGTGTTGGAAAAAACTCATAAAGTGAAATTTTCATGCCATGGGACCTTTAATGAATGCTTTATTTTCAAACTGCTGCTGTATCAACTCAAACCTGCTTCAGAGTGTTTATCTCAGGATATGAAGTGTGGTAGTTGAAGGAAGAGAATTCATGAGTGAGGCGTATTAAATAAATCTGGGTGGTGAAGTAATTAAAAGTAATCACAGATTCAAGGCAAAGAGTTTTTTTTCTTCTCCCACGTCCACAAACTGTTCAGTTTTCAAGGTCTGTATGAACACCCAGCATACCATGAATGTATTGAAAGCTCCGTGAAGTGCGTCTTTGGATCAATGCCGCCAAGACAAACTGACTGGATGAGTATCAAAGCAAAGTGTCTCCGAATTGATCTACCATTGAAGTACAGAAAGAATGTATGAGTGTGTGCAGACAGCTGCAGACAATGCAGTGCTGTATTTGTGAAAGTGGACTGGTCCGCATGCTCTGTCTTGAGAAACCCTGCTACAAAGTAGCATCGTTAAAACAGGACGATTTCCCCAGCCGTGGTAAAAGAAAGCTTTGTGGTGTGCTGAAAGCCGTCCAACGGTGGCTATTTTGTGTGAAAGCATCATTCACGTCCCAAGCTTAGATTTCTGTGGAAAACTACCGGCGAGGCACTGTGTGTGTGTGTTTGTCAGCAAACCAACATATCTATTGGCTCGTGGCTCCTCAGTTCCCCACACCCTCCATGTGTGTGTCAGGTGTGGAAGTACCTCTGGGATGAGAATACTTCAGCACACTGAGAGCAGGGAAACTTACGCACTCAATAAAGAATGTGTTTTGAAAGGTTTTATCTGCAGCATTACTGACCCAGTAAGACACTCCATTTCTTCATTTGTCTGTTTGTTATCAGCAGCATTAGGCACAGAAGAAAAAGTCAGCAACTCTAAAAATATACATTTGTTGAGTTTATATCTCCTTTACGTTGCACAAGAGTGATGTTGCTTACAAAGACCGCACCGTCAGCATTTGTAATAGTTTATCTGCAAATGTATTGACCCAGTGAGGCACTCTTTTGTGTGCTTTATTATCACCATAGCAACAATGTTTGTCACATTGGCAACACAGAAAATTAGTAACTAAAAACATTTGTTACGTTTAGGGTACTTAAAGGCAACAGAGAACCGTATTCAGTCACTGCAGTCTTTTCCGCAGCTTTATCCTTTTAACCCAGGCGGGTCAAACTACTAGCCCGGGGGACAACCTCATAAGGACCCCACTACATATTGACAATTCATTCTTAAATTTTCTCCAGTTTTCTGATTATTTTATTTCAGAGTAATCATTTAAATTTCTTAGCACAGCTGTCAAATGGGAGAATAAAAATGGGATCTTAATTTCACATTGAACTTTTAGCAAGCCAGTCCAGTACCCCAAGGAATTATGTCCATAATAGGCAATAGTTCACCTTACAATTTACATTTAATGCCAATGTTCAGATCCAACAGAGGAAGGAGCGTGGCTCGTATGTAGCAAGATATAGCAAGGTAAGGTGTGAATGTTGTTCTGGGGGATGGATGTGTAACATGTAGTGTGACGGCCCCTGCTAACTGTGTGTGCCTGCTTGCTCTAATAGTGTGTTCCATTTAAACATGCCCCCTGACCTCGGATTTCTGACCTTGGAACTCGAACAACCACCGAGTACCCTGAGCTTAAACTCCAATATGGCTGCTCCGTGCAGCAACAGTTGTGAAAGCTGTAGTAACATGCAGTTATTTGCACTTCTGTCTTATTTGTGTCTCACTAAATCAGTCAAACACACAGTGCTGTCCACTTTCTATCTGTGGACATGTTGTTATGCTGTTTGTATGCGCAAAAAACTGTGTACTGTGTTGTTATAAAATGGTATCGCTAACAATGGCTAACCTGGCTAGAGCTAATGAAAACAATGAAAATCCGACTTGTAAGTGGAACGCATTCAACTCGGGTGTGACGTCATTCCCAGCTTTGGCTTCCGAATTCCAAAGTAAATGGAATGCATTATCACCCTAAACCTAACTTTTTCCAAAGTGTCAGCCAATGCAGCCTGATTTGGAGCACCTGGGCCCGGTGCTTCACAGGAAATAAAAGGCCCAGCTTCCTGAACTTTGCTCGCTCTCCACTCTGCCGACACTAGAAGCCCTGTTGCCGTTTTGTTTGTTCTATTGTATTCTTTTGCATCATAAAACCCTAGACACATCTCACACATCCACTACTATCCACTATGTTATTGATTTTCACACCTCATACTTGTATTTAGTTCAAACTTCTTTTGGGGTAATACATTAAATTATTGGCATTTTGTGTCTCTTTTTGTCATGACCTAGAGCAAGGTTTATGACAAAGTGGAGGCTCGTCCAGGATGTCATGTAACGTTTGGGGATCATAGTCTTTCCCTAACCATATTTTATTCATCAATACTAACCTTCCCCAATCTTAACCATATAATATTCTGCATTCACAGATATTGTAAAAAAATATATATATATTTTTCAAAATGCTGGCATTGGAGGCAAAAACACGTAATTCAAGGTTTTGAAGAATCGTCCGATATCGATGATCTTGACTACCGATAGTGTCTAGCAAGCTGCGCTTAACTGTGCAACTTGTGTAATGTCCCCATTCAGCTCCATCATACTTTGGTGGCAGCAGAAATCTGTAGGATTTTCCATGACTAAATACCACTAGACCAAAGTAAGAAAGTTTTCTTTTGTAAACTGGGTGAAGTGCATTTTCAGCATTTCTGTTATGCCTGTGTCTTTGTGGGTTTCCTCTGGGTGCTTCTGTTTTCTCCCACGGTCAAAACACATGCAGGTCAAGTGAGACGGAAACTCCAAATTGCCCATACTGTAGGTGTGAATGTGTGTATGTGATGCGCCTGTACGGGGACGTTTTTTCATCTCTAAGCCAATGCATCCATGAACGGGCGCCAGCCTTCCGTAACAGGAGAACCATCAAGGGAGAGATGTTGCGTTCAGTTGTATTAAAATCAATTCTAGTATTTGCTCTTCTTTTCTGCCCTTCTATCATGTTATGTTACGGCTATTGCATCCAAAGTAAACAACCACACGCCTCAAAAAAATGAGCAGAATGACAACACATCTGTCAGGAAAATATCTGTCAGTTGCATAGTTTCAAAAATCTTGTTTTTGCCAAGTAAAAGCCAAGCCCTCACATTCCGCTGCCTGGTGGAGGGTGATGGAGCATACAGGGCTAAAAAAGAAAGAAAGAAAAAAGCAGACATCTTTAAACAGTTATTCAGAGCTTCCAGTCAGAGCTACTGTGGTTTGGGATGTGTGGGTTAGTGCAGATGTGTGTGTGTGTGTGTGTGTGTGTGTGTGTGTGTGTGTGTGGAGGATGTGCTGATTCTCATGGAGGAGCTGGGTGTGTCAAACCCAGCCCATATTTGTGTCAGGGTTAAAAGCACTTTATGGTTAGAAGTAGCAGGAACCTCCTGAGCGACAGAGCTCATATAATCCTTATTCCTGGAAAATCTACACCCTGACACATTATGTATTATAAATGTTATAGATTTTATGTCATGTGATTTATTTTCCTTTTTATTTAAGCTGGATATGTATTATTTCAGCCCTGTTATTACATGAGATGGGTACTTCAGTAGCTCGAGTGTGCTCCAAGTGCCCCTCTGGTCAGCCCATGTGTCATTGCTACAGTCAGACTATAATGTGCCCTAAAGTCACAACAACAATCCTAAAGCCATGCACAATCACACACAAACAAACAACCCAAGTAAATGTTAGATTATTTTGTTTCTTACAGAGTTTAGGCCTTTTATCAGAACTTTGGATCCTTGCTTATCACCCCTGATAAGCAAAATTTTATAATAAGTTTGTTTTTGACTCATCTTAGCTACCTAATTTAAAGGAAACAGCAGATGAAGTAGCTAAGTGGCTGATGATGAACTGATTACCTTGAACCTTTTCAGTATCAATATTATGTTGCAGTTGGGAACAACTTAGACCATGTCCAACATTTCCAGCTCTGCTGTAGGTGCAGTGGTAATGGTTTTACCTGACTTATTTAAAAAAAAAAAAAAAAAATAGGAACACCTGAACAAACACCAAATAAGCCAAGAAAGATAGATACAAAATGAGTGTGGTTTTTAACTGTGATAAATGCTGCCTTCCAGTTCAACTGGGAAGTCGGAATGTCCAAGTTCCCAGTTGGAAGTGTCAAATGGAACGCCCCGTGAAGTCGCATTTCCGACTCGGAAAGTCAGAAGGACCTCACCAGACATCAGGGTCATCAGACCCCGACATCACAATCCAACATGGCTGCTCCATGCATCAACAGCAGTGAAAGCTGTAGGAGCATTCTTTTTACCAGCACTTTGTGTCTCATTAAATCACACACAGCACTTTCCGTCTTCTATCTGCGGACATGTTGCTACAACGTTTGTACGCGCAAAATACTGCATAATGCGCTGTTACCAACTGGTATTGCTCACATTGGCAGACCTGGCTGGAGTCCACCCCCTCTCCCCCTCCTCCCCTTTTTGAAATAACATACCCTCCAAATGGCATAATATTGTTTTGTTAAGGACATACTAGGGCCAGGAGACCTTGTGCAGTGTATCATTTGGCAACAGTGGAGTAAATAAGTGATATGGAACAAGAGTGAAGAAACTTGGCACCATTTAAGTCCCTGGCATTGTGAAAATCTGCAGCTGCACCATTGAATGATTTCAACAACAGTTTCACCTTTGGCTCGATTTGCACAAAGCTTTGACTGTGCTGTTGCTGTCTGGAGATGAAGTCTGACATCCACGCGAAACAGCCTTTTTTTTTATTAGAAAAGAAGTTAGATCAGAGTTGAAAGCATAATGAGATTATCTGATTACACTGAGATCTGATAAAGATGAGTAACACTGTCTGACAGAGCTTGGCCTCTGTGTGTTAAGAATTGGAAAAGGGTGTGTATCATTGCTCATAAATCCAATGTCATTGTGTTAGCCTTTCACAATTTACAGAAAAACGGTTACATTTTAATTATATTATGCATACAATACCTTTACTTACCTTAAATACAATTTTGAATGCATGTTTTTTACTTTTACGTTATGGTAATCTTTACTTAAATAGGGCATTTTAATTTAGATTGTACCTCTATTTTTTTTATCTTTTTAGTACTTCTTGGTTATCTGCTAACACCAAACGATCAATATCTCAGGTTTGCTGGAATGAAAGATGACAGGCTTTCCTGTAACTATAATGTTTTTGTATTCATGCCTAAATGTTTTTCTCCATAACAGCAAAGAAAAGAAAAAAAGGTTGCCAGTGGTTCAGTGACTCAACACTAGAAACATTGTACCAGTGGGCTATACTGTGCATGATCCAACAGCTGCTCTGCATACTTTCCAGTGCTGTCATCCTTCACGTTCACGTGATCCAATATCACTTTCAAGGAGGGAGAAAAGCATCAGTGTCTCCCACCTGGTTGGAGCCAACACTCATCACTTAAGAGAGTAATTCTTTGTCTGCCATCCGTGAGTGGAAATTACAACCCCTTGGCACAAGGCGTGAAATCTCTATCAGTCCCGGGATGACAGGGTGTTACCAAAAGATTAGAGGTGGGTGCAGCGCAATTTATGTTGTTGCTATTTTCCCTTTGAGATAAGTGCTGCATTAGTGACTTTGTAGTTTCACTAAATCCATAATAACCCGTAAAACCAAAGACATTAGTGATAATTTTCCCCCTTGGGTCTCTGTATATTCTGGGAGTTTATATTTCAGCAAAGGAGACCAAGAGCTTACAGGTGCACACAGTTCTCCTGCTTAGCTTGAGGTCGTATTTTCCATTTTTATGTTCTGAACGCAACACATGATATCACAGGAGGCAGTTTTATGGGTGATGCTCCCAACAAAAGGGTGGCATGTTGAAAGGGGATCAAAAAGCTTCCTGGAAACAATAGTTTTCTATGCGATCAAAGCTACAATAGCTGACTTTTCTATAGTGCAGTTTGGTAGATGGTTTCATTCACAGCTCCACACAATACTCAATACAACAATGTATAAGTTGTCATTGTGGATGCCTTAAGAGAGAAGTTAACCCTTAATCATCACATCTTGAACTACAGTTTTACAACTGCATTTCATAATTTCCTTTCTAATACAAGTCCAATCCTTCCATTCCACATTTCATATCTTCTTACTTTTCTGTGTCGGTGTCTGCTCCTTAACATTATCGGTGACATGGTTCAAGAAGAACTTTAAAAGACTGTGTATGTCGCTTTAAACAATGTGCAAAGTTTGTTCCCGTAGCTCAAGCTTGCTGAGAAGAAATGGATCAGGTGTGGCGACTACATCCCATTCATAAAACACATTATAAAGTGGAAGACACTCACCTATAGTCATGAAGGCTGGGTCTTGACCAAAAGAACGAGATCGAGGGTACAAGCTGCCAAAATGGGTTCCATGAAAATGGAGGGAAGGTGATAAGGTGAGAAGCTCAGTCATCCGTGAGGAACTTGGAGTAGAGCCGCTGCTCCTTTTTCGTCGAAAGGAGCCAGTTGAGGTGGTTTGGGCATTTGGTAAGGATGCGTCTCCTTAGGGAGGTATTCCAGGCAAGTCCAGCTGGGAGGAGGCCTCAAGGAAGACCCAGGACGCCCACCCTGGCGTGGGAATGCCTCGGGATTCCCCCAGTCAGAGCTGGTTAATGTGGCTTGTGAAAGGGACTTGGGGTCCCCTGCTGGAGCTGCTGCCACTGCGACCCAACCTTGGATAAGCGAACAAAGATGGATGGATGGAGACACTCATTATGTTATTGCTCTTACTGTGATGTTGGTACCGTAGAAAATGAAATGAAAAGCATTGACACCTGGTTTTGTGACATGTCATCATGTAGCAGCATCTTTAAATGAGGTGCACTTCCATTCCATTATGTATTCGTAATATAGAAATTGACAGATGACACCAATATGTAACATTCAACTAGTTGACTCCAGGAAACAGTTGTTTTGAGTTGGACCAGAGGGGTTTTCTGGGCTGCATCCATGTCCGCCAACAGCTTCAACAAACATATGAAACTCTCAGGGACAAAAGCCTTGGGTTTGGACAGAAAAACAACAACTCTACAATCAGTCAAAGTGTGAAAATGTCACAGTCTCTGGCTCAGGAGAAAGTGCCTTCTCTACAAACCATCGCAAAAAAATGCACTTGAACAAACTCAGAGACACATGATCGAGGCCTGAGGTGGACGGCTTGTCAAAACGTGGCACACTGATGGTTATACATGAATCAGCTCTGGTTTACTTGGGCTACCTGCACTACAACTATTACCAAACCACTCGCTCTGAGGGCAGAGCGGCTTCACACTCACTTCCTGTGTGACAGACAGGCACACACATGCAGGTTCATCAAAATATAATACAACCGAAAACTGCACCCATCAGCTTTCATGATGTTTGTTTTGTACTTGTCATGGCAGCAGATGGTGCCTGCCCGCTTCCCACAAAACAACAGGAAATGATGTCACTGTGAGAGCGGATGGGCACCGAGGCGACCGGTGTGGAAGCAGCTGATAATAGGGTAACTGATACATGGTCGGTTACATGGTCGGTACAAGAATAGCTTATTTTATAGAATCTATTACTTGACAGCAGGTCAGGTTTAAGAGTGAACTTTCAACAATATTTGATTTTCCGTTTAATATAGTCTAGAAAAGTCTAATCATTATTGGTATATGAATTAAGTCTCTCCCAAGTCTCTGTTTTAAGTTAATTTCCATAATATCTGTAAATGAAAATGTGAATTAATAAATATTTCCGTCTGTTTCTGTTATGGGAACGATTTTCCATCTCTCCACCGACTGACATTTAATCCCTTAACGCCGACTGTCGCTAATTTGCATCAAACCCCTTCCATTCCGACTGCAGGCGAGATAGCATGTGTATTACCCCAATGCCGGTTTGTTTACATTCGATACATACCTAGGAACCTTTTGCACGCACTGTTTTTTTGTAAAACCGGTCGGAGTGGGAACTACATCCAGTTCACGGAAGCGAAATTAACCCTAACCCTGACCCCTAACCCTAACCCCTAACCCTAACCCTAACCCCTAAAAAGACTACTGTCAATGTTAGGGAGTAGGAGAGTGTTTTCTTTCTTGCTGTTGTCAAGATTCATTTATTTGTCATTACTTTGTGACATGAATAAAATCTACATATCTGAGATGGGAAAATGTGTTTTATTAATTTTACCATTTTGTAAAGAATTTTACCATGAATGCCTGTTGTCGCTAATTTGCATCATACCTAAATTTATATCTATTCTATATGCTATAGACAAATTAACAATCTCAACTTAATTTAGCATCAGCTTGGAGCCAGAAACACACATAATACATTTTTATATATAATTGTGAATAAATTCAGGCGTCACAGGGTTAAAGATATATTATGTTACTTTTCTGCATTAAAATGTCCAAAAATCAACAATACCTATGCTAGGCCTATATGTTTTGTTGAGTTGTCTTCTAACATTATCCCGAATGTTTCCAACAATGTTCAAACCCAGAGAAATCATTCATTATTCAAGTCATTATTCAAGGTTACGGTACCTTACATTTGGTTGCCTGTCAATATATATGCACTTTTAAGCCGCAGGCATTTACTTTGTAAAATATGTTATAGGTTTCTATATCTGGACACCTCAGACTCTTTGAAGCAAACATCGCTTCATGTTGTGGCTTTCTTGGTCTCCCCTTCGCCCAATATCTTTTGTATTAGGACACCTCAGACTGTGTTTAAGTCATAATCCATTTTATAACATTTGTTGGTATTGCAAATGTGAAAAAAACACATTTTGGGTTTAAATGAGTCAAAGAAGCCAGACCGATCTTTTCTTGGCCGGCAGATTGACAGCAGGTGACAGTTTACAGATGGCGTCCAACATATTGCGAGACAGATCTGGGCTATTTTGGAAAATGGTTTGAGGGGCTTTCAAGCTTGTTGATTTTTTTCCACTGCCTAGAACAAATGTGACAGTCAGTGCCTCAGTATGTCGGGGCCTGTCAGGACATTCCTTCCTCCAAAACCGACATCCTCCTTCTCCCCCTCTCATCTCTTCATCCATCCACCACATCTGAAGGCTGAGCAGGAAGAGAGGTGCAGAGACAACGGGTATAAACACTACGTATGTACGTGTTTGAGTCTGGGGAGCTCTGGGTATACTTTTACCACTGAAGGATGTGCATTCACTTTTATTTAAGTATGTTTTGACAAAGTTATTTCTTAAAGCATCAATGAAAGGGTACGATGATGTGTGAATGTGATGCTTTTGTTCATGAGAGATTAGTCTCGCATTGCCAGACATTCCTCCACAGCGCTGCGGAAGAGGGTCTGGCTAGTCCACACAGTATTCTGAGATGAGAGAAAAATGTGTTCCGGTTTATTGGCATTTCTTTAAACCAATCACAATCATCATGGGTGGCACTTAGCGCCAGACGGAGCCACGGCAAAAATAGCCTCGGGAATGAACTTGTTTTGGTGGAACGTGTACGTTCAAAAGTTGTTTTAGTCGTGTGAGAGAAAACTCAGATTGAACAGATAGTCTAGCTGGATTTACCCTGCAGAGATCTGAGGAGTAGTTAACCATAGTCCTCAGAAATCCACCGGAGTTAGAAATTTCAACACAAAGAAAGCAGAAGGTGACGGACATCCGGCCGAAAAGAGGGACATCTGGCGGAATTTCCGGCAGCACCGGAGCAATCCCGGAATTGGAACGTCGTGGATAAAGACTAATGAGAGATCAATTTAACATGAACCAAAAACCTGCTTTCCATTTCTTAGGCTGTGGTTCAGTTCATTTGTGGTCTAGCGAATATCTGACTGCTGCTGAGTAGCCAGTCAAACACATTACTGAGCTAATGATGTTTGAGTTTAGTTAATTTTTTTGGTAACCTCAGACTAAATTTCTCAAGATTACAAACCAAAATTGTTATAACTTTATAAAGTTTATAAAACTTGGTCAAAATATTCTTGTTCTTGCTGCGTTGTATGGAAAAATCTGTGTCTGCATCTTATTTTATTAAGCAACTCAGTCACATTTCAACATGCGCACACAGCAGTGTTGCTTAATATCTGTTGAAATATTGTGCATATCTTATGCTACATGAGTTTGTGTACGTGCCAAAAAAACAGCACTTTGGTTACAATTAGCAGATTCTCAAACAGAATTTGACCCAGAAAGTAAGATTTTAAAAGCAAGACATGTCAGCACATGGAGTAGCAAGAAGTCCCTGTTGCTGATCAATAATCCTATCATGATACTGTTGTGCTTTTATGTCAAAATGACAAAATATCAGCGAAGTGAACATTTTAAAAGGGTGTAATGGGATTCTTTCAGCCATTTGTAAACTCTCTTCATCCACAGTGATGTTTTTTTTGCACATTCAGTATTTACTGTATCTGCCTGATGAAAGATGAGCGTCCTCTTTTCTCAGGTTACCTTGCCCGAGGTGATGAAGGGTGTTGCCTTGCTGCATTACTGACTGAGAACAGCGAAGTAAGAACAATAATGTTAGGTAGGTTAACAGTTTTAGTTATTGCTTGTTAACTTGCCAGGTAAAAACAGGAGACACAAGTAAAGATGATACTAAATGCATCTGTCTATTTCTTTAACAGTAGGAAAATTACCTCATATTCAATACATGCCATTGGAGATATAACAGGCCTGTGCATGTTATGTTGTTTGCATAAGTCTGTGCTTTTGAGACTATCCTCTTCTGAAAAACACCCACATAAGTTGTATATTCAAGCAGCAATTACAACTTATAGTCTATAGACCCTTCTCAGTTGTAACCATAGACTGTTACAGTCAATGGTTGTAACTGAGAGTGGGTCTGGGGAAGGTTCATTCACATCTCCATTTCCAAAGGGGCGTCACCAACGGACGCCGCTCAAATGCCTCTGGGCGCAATTGGATAGTCCTTCAACCAATCAGAGCGATGAAGGAGATGACAGAAAAACATCTCAACCAGGGAGCATGTTGCATCGTGTAAAGCCCGCCTCAATGGTTGTGATTGGTGCCTCGATTTGGAAAAATTGGAAATGGGCTTGAATGGGCTCTTGGCCAAATGGACTTGCAGAGCAAATCTCAAATTTGCCGGAAGTTCATCAGGGTTTCCCCAGGCGAGAGGGATGGGTCAAACAAACACATTTCAAACAGGAGACTGGGGTTCGTGTCCCATTAATAATAAACGTAAGTTTTTTTTTTTTTACTTTACGGAACAAACGAAGCTACGTCACGTTTTGCGTTACGTTCGTAACCAAAAGTGAACATCTGACTTTAACCCAAACCACAATCTTTTTCTAAACCTTACCAAGTAATTTCAGCGCCCAAACATAACCAAACTACGACCATTTCACAGCATTTACGACGTGTTTAAAACTGTGACCGTTAAGTGTTCTGCTTTAGATATGACCGAAAACACTCTTGTGGGTTGTATTTCCTGCTGCCACTAGGGGTGCAAATTTAGGAATAAACAACATATATCATCTTATTGGTGCTTTTATTCCCTTTTATTTATAACAGCTGTATTGATTCTTCTGTATATTTCCCAGCTATTTAAATTACATTTATAAGTCAGGGGTGCTTGATTCCATTTTACAGTTTTTTTTGATTGCTAAACGACAGTGGGCACAACTGGAGTCACATGTGCAAAACGCTAACTACAGTCTCCATAGCAGCAGTTCATGTGGACCAAACTCTAGTTCGTTTTTCATTGCTTGAACACAGTTTTCAAAACTCTACACACTTATTCCATGACTTTAACCACAACGTATACAACACTGTAGATTTACAGCACTTTGTTCAAATGCTAACACACTGCTGTCAAAACTGTTAACCACACATTCAAAACAGAATAGATTTCAGTCTGGTGCCTATCAAACACTGCTGATTGCAATTTTAGCTGAAAGCCTAAGCAGGTGTCTAGTTAGTGAACATATATGGTATTTATACAGAGAAAGCTCAGAAAGCCTTTTTTTTGTATACAAACACCAAATAAGAATGAAACAATTATACACTGTACCGTTTGAGAGAAACAGGTAAAAGAGCAAAGATACCAACATGTCCAGGTAAGATGTCTGAGGTTATGTACACAGCTATAAAAAAAGGGGAAAAACACTATATCTTTACAATAGGAAAACTGCGTTCTTACTGTTTTTCAGAAAGTAATGGCGGTGAAAGCAATAGAAACACCACATTCGTTTTTATTTAGAGATGATGCAGACATCCAATGTGATGAAGGAAACTTGCCACATGATGCTGGAGAGAGGCAGGATTAGTCACACTATTCTTTGGTACTGTTACGTATATACCTTTAGTTTTTTTTCCCCAGTAATTCCATAAATTACTAGAGACAAAATACTTTATTGAAGAAAACTGCTGATTTTCATTCCTTCTTTTTTACCTTATGTAAAAATTGGTATGCTATACAATCTATATTATTTCCTTAAATAAACTATTGAGTAGTGTCAAGTCACTCAAATTGTTCAAACTGTAAAGATGAAAAAGTTTGTAATTTCTGTATTGGTGTTTGATGCTAGTGTTTTTACCCTCAGTGTGTTCTGAGTGACAGTGTGTGTTATCTCCGTGAGGATTGTGCATAGTGTTTGGCTGCTCTGAGCCTGTTTTGCAGGTGATGTGAACTGTTTAGCTCAGTTGACTGTTGGTAGTGCAGACTGTAGTCTGAGTTTTGCCCATGTGACTCCAGTTGTGCCCACTGTCGTTTAGCAATCAGAAAAAACTGTAATGTTACCTCTCGCTGTGGGCAGACTGACACATACAAAACCTTGGTTTGATGTAGCTAGGGTCATTTTCTTTGTTTACCAGGCCCAATTCTTTACCATCTGCTCTGTGCCAGAAAGCAATATTCATTATTACTGGAAATAATTTGCATGAGTCACTGGCAGAGACGGCAGCATCAGAGAGAAAATGGCCACTGGGTATGCCAGGTGGCAAGTCTGGTTCACACCGCCTCTCTTCTGCCTTAAACCCCAAAACATTTTAGATAATGATCTAATGCACTTAACCAAAAGATTATCACTTCAGGTGGGATCAAACTTGTGAGCCACAGGGTACAGGACAGTCAGCAACCTCTGGCTCTCCATAACAGACGCCTGTGTCCATGTGTAAGCCCAGAAAAGCCGGCACAAGCCTGAAGCAACAGAAATAAATACACACAGAACACATGCATACCGCTCTGCAGGTGTTCACACACAGAATCATGGCAGAATGCAAACAGACGACCTCATAGAAGCACTACATGGATAAAGATAAGATAAGATAATAATTTATTGTCTGTTACACAAGGGTTACAGAACATTTTCTTTGACAAGGCTCCAGTCACAAAAAGACATTCACACAGACATATAAAAACAAGACATAGGGTGATGAGGTATCAGCTGACTGTGGTGTTCATTTTGTGCTGTTCAGTCAACACGGTCTCACGGCAGTTCGTGAAATTGTCACATTATTTTTAATCTATTGATGCGTTTACAACAACACGTTTATGTCATTTCTTTTCGTGGTGGCCAGCACAAAATGGGAACCATCTATACGGAGGTTGGGTTTAGGAAAAGATTAACGGGGAAAGCAAAAGTCACATCCAGGGAGACGGCCGCGGGGGAGGACGCCTCGCACGACAATAACGGGATGGCGGGGGTTGGGTTTAGGGAAAAAACAACGGGGAAAGGACGCCTCACACGCCGGGAGACGGCCGCAGGGAATGTGCGACAATAACGGGACTGGAAAATTGAAATACATTGAAATACATTAGTTTAAATTTTTGTGCTGGCCACCATGAAAAAAAACGAAAATGTCCCCGTGAACAAGAATCTATAGATTAAATAACGTGACCATTTCACAAACTGCCATGAGACTGGGTTGCAACGTTGCAGGATGAAGGATTTTAGGCCAGTGGTACCTTAAAACGCCTGCCTGATGGTAGTAGCTGGAAGGAGTGATGGAGGGGGTGAGAGGGGTCCTCTGTTATCAGGTTGGCTTTCCTGATCACTGAGCGGCTGTACAGCTCAGATAAGGGGGGATGGGGGGGAGGCAGTTATTTTGGCAGCGTGATTCCCTATACGTGAGAGCCTTGTTTTGTGTTTGATGGTGAGTTGGTTGTACCAGGAAGAGATACGGAAAGAAAGAACTGATTCAATGAGGGAGCAGTAAACCAAAGTTAACACGTCCTTGCTGATCTGAAAAGTTCTGCGTTTTCTGAGCAGGTGGAGACGTTGTTGTGCTTTTTTGCATGTTGTGTATGTGTGTTGTGAGAAGGACAGGGAAGTGTCTATTTCTGTGCCCAGGTACCTGAATACCTGCACTTGTTCCGCTGGCTGACCCTGGATGCTAAGTGCCTGGAACAGAGGTGATGCCTTGTCTCTGCCCCCACAGCATAGCTCCTTCGTTTGTGTAATGTTGAGCTCCAAGGAGAGCTCAACAAAAGTTTGGGACAGATTATTTACTTCCTGCTGGTAGCGAGTTAGGGCGTCAATGTTAGACATGTGTGCAACCAAAGCAATGTCATATAATGTTAAATATACCACAGAACGTGTGTGTGTGTGTGTGTGTGTGTTTGTGTGCGCACGCTCCTACACAAATATAGACGTGCACACACATGTACTTTTTCACAGTGGTGGAAATTTCGAGTCTAAGCCAGTCTGGGTCTCATTTATCATATCTTTCACACATTTATGTTTCTGGTTTGGCTCAAATCTGAGCCAAATCCATGATTTATTGCCCACCAAATTATCATGATGCAAATTTCTAAATGATTTAAGATTATTTTCTACAATAAATAATAAAAAAAAAAGCTAGATGTCATTTCCTTCATTATCTGGGGAATACATTCTTTATATTAACCATGTGTCCTAGCTTAGCAGGTTTCGAAGATGTGATCTGCGGTTTTCTGTGATGGATTTGCTTCTATTCTGCGTTGCACCGTTCTTTTCTGTTCTATTTTGTCTTGATTCCTTTGAAACTATTGTACGATGAAATCTGAGATTAAGTCAGAACATTTTTAATTCATTTGAGTGTTGGAATGCAAAAACTTGTCCTGAGTTGAAGAGGGAAGGAAAGTTTGGGTGTTTTCTTTGAACTCACATACAGTGACGACAAACACCTGCACCCATACATCTTCACACACCTTCACACACATAAATACATGTGTGAATGCAAGCACACGCAGTGTTCATACAAGAAAAGACACAAACACGACCTTAAGGAGATGAGTGTTTCAGACCTTAGAGATAAGGGTCCTTTGGGTGTAACAGGAAATCCCTGTGCGCTGTGGCTGCGCTGATATCAATTGTTCCCCCTGGAAACTTTTGGACAAATATGCATTTGTTCCCCATGAAATCAGAGGAAACGTTCCACGCCGCTCCTCAAGGGAATGCTGGCCGGGATGTCCTGGAATGTGGACTCTTTGGTGAATTCATTACCTGCAGGATCGAGAGGGCTCGCAGGCCAGAAGAAGGTCAGCCAGTGACGCCTGGGCTGTAGTCGAGCTGTAGCAACACTCGACACCTTCAGAAAAATACAAATACTGCACTTTAAACTGAAACGTAAGCTAAACTGGGAACAAAATAAAGTTAGCAGTCTATTTATTGTATACAAGAATGTGTCTTTTCTTTTTTACATATTTTAATCCCTGATTTGACTAGTTGTTCTTTGCGAACAATGAATATGAATGTACTTCACATTTGTGTTTTGTCATCCACAGCGCTGCCGAGGAGGGTCTGGCTAGTCCACACAGCATTCCGGGATGAGAGAAAAACGTGCTCTGGTAAATTGGCATTTCTTTAAACCTAAACCTTTCTTTAAACCGGTTAAGCGCCGAGCGGAGCCACGGTGCCGCTGCAAAAAAAGCCTCGGGAAGGAACTTGTTTTGGTGGAAGATGTGTACGTGCAAAGGTTGTTTTAGTCGTGCAACAGAAAACTCAGATTGGACAGATCCACCCGAGTTTAAAATTCCAACACAAAGAAAGTGGACATCCGGCCAAAAAGAGGGAAATGAGTTCTGATTACAGAAGATCAGAGGCCCACCAAAACTTAAGAAAACATCCTCTGGGGACCATCACTATGGGCCAAAGAGAATTTTTGACTTCTACTTCCAAATTTCTTGTAACCATTATTTGTTGAAATACTGAGACTGAGTGACCAATAACTGCATCCTTATTAGGCCCTGCCGCTGGCTGAGCAAACATCTTGTTAAAATCCCATCACACCATCGGTATCCAAACTGTAACACAAACCAAAGGCAATAACTTTGTCTGCCGCTCGTTTACACACCGCATGTCAACACTGTCCTCTCGTCTCTCCCCTACCTCACCCTCAGGCCAGCCAGCCAGGTCTACCCCCCCTCCCCACCCCCTTTCTGAATGCTTGTCTGTCAGAATCATTCTTTGTGTGTTAATCCAGGAGTTTTGTGGTGTTGTATTGCCGCTGTGCTCGGAGCCAGGGATCACCTCAATCGCTCTGAATGCCCAGCATGACTCTGTTCTGCCTGCTGTGTTTCTGCTTTGCTGTCACTCACCGTCCTGGCCTACTTTTTTTTTTTTTTTTTTTTTTTTGCCTCTGTGTGTAATAACCAGGCTCTGGTGTTTAAACAAAAGAGGGTGTTGTTTACAAGGTTGCTCATCAATAGGCAGGATGCCGGAGCTGCCGCATCAACAAATGAGATGCAAAGTGCAGAGGACTGCAGGCGGGTTGGCTTTTTAGTGAGACAAACATTTTGCAGAGCTGCACTGGAACAGAAAAAATACATTGCACATCTATTGCATGTAGTCTCGTAGCACTGCGGAGGAGGGTCTGGCTAGTCCACACAGCATTCCAGGATGGGAGAAAAACTTGCTCTGGTTTATTGGCATTTCTTTAAACCAATCACAATCGTCTTGGGTGGCGATAATGAATGAGACAATACAGACAGAGGACACGTTCTCTGCAGATACAGACACCAAAACACACTTCTAGTGGGTCATAAGTGATGATTAAGAGGGATTACTTTTGTGTTAGTCTATACATTGTTTTTAGAGGAAATCGCTATATCATTAAAATTTTCTAACTTTCCAGTTCTCTCTTTTCTTGCGACACTTGTCAATGTCACGTCCCACTCTCTCTGTGCCCCCTAATGCTTGAAGAGCGATTTACCTACATCCAACAGGAAGCGAATAGGTGTGGTCTTCTCTGTTCCTTAAGTACTGTACTTCCTGTAAATACAAATCTTAGGTCGCTTACAGGTACTTGAGTAATTTCCTTTTGGAAGACTTTATAATTCTACACCAAGTATTCATTTCAGAGGGAAATGTTGCACTTTTTACTCCAGTAAGTTTACCTGACAGCCGCAGGTATGAGTCATTTTGTCTTCCTTTTTTCAACATAAGAGTAAAAATTCCAAAATATTATCTTTTCAGCACAAACATGAAAACAAAAATCTGACTATCATGACTCTATAAGCTAACACAGTCTTAACCCACGTCGACCGTGCACTTAGTCTGGTTTGCCTGTTTATAACGCGTAATATTTAAATGATCACCCAATTCTGCGTTACATCTTCCTTGCCAAACTTTAGTCCAACTAATTAACAGTCAATAAACCTCATTTATGTGAAATTATAACTCATATTTTAGTCAGAAAAGCAGAAATTATGATTTATGAGGAACACATTTGATGGATGATCACAGATGGGTATATGTCAAAGTTTAGGGTACTGTTTTGAAACTATTTAAAACAAATGTAATGGCAGCACATAATCACAATTGTCATCAAATTGAATAAACCACCCAAACTTCTATGAACTTAATCATTAATTGTACTTGCGAAGAGCGTTGTATGGAACCATCCGTGTTATTTTTGGGCAATTTGGTTGAAAGAAACCCATGTTTGGGATGGTGAGAAGCGAACTTTTGATTCCTCTGCATGTCTAGTATATGTGAAGAAATTGACAATAAAGCTCTTGACTTGACTTGACTCTTGTCTTGATGTTTCTGATATAGAAACTTTACAGAATGGGTCAAATTGGATCCGTGGACAACAGGAGGATTAATTAATATAACATGACCATCTCATGTTGACAAACATCATAAGGATGCTGCTGAGGGGTCATGGGTAGGGTTGGGTATCGTTTTGGATTTTTACGATTCTGATGCAGAATTTTGGAGCAACAGAGGGAAAATATTAGCCTGACAAGCCAGACCCACATCAAGATGTTGGGTCTGGGAACTCACCATTGACGGAGCTCAATCCGAGGGGCGGGATAAACGGTTGTCTTTCAAATTCCCTCTGCACGTAATAGGATAGCGCTACAACCAGGCAGAGCAACGAAGAAGGTAGTGAAGCTAGTTGATAAATTAAACTTTTGCCGTATCTGGTCGGCAAAACTCCGAACACATCTTCCTTTTTTAAGAATGACTTCTGTGCCGTTCTTTGTTCTTTTCTCAAAGAAAAGCTGAACTCCAAGTCTTTCAGAAGACCTCTGTTCCCAGCAGCAGCAGCCATAAGCCCGCCCACCGACTCTATACACGATGTGATTGGCCTGACCAGAGTTTGGTTTTTCCAGCTTGCAAGTCAACGGTGAGTGCCTAGACGCCCCCTGGCTGCAAAATAAATTTGCTGCCACTAGGGTGCGTCTAGATTTCTAGGCTAGGAAAAATATTTCAGTCGACACAATAAGTGGAACCGAAATAAGGAACCGAAATATGCGTTCTAATCCGGTCCGATTCTTACCGGTTGCATAGGAACCGGTTCCATAGTGGAACTGGGTTTCGGTACCCAACCCTAGTCATGGGGTCAGATTGGACCTCTGTCCTCAGATAGTTGAGCTCCATGTGAAACACCCACTGCCTGAGGAAAATGTCTTCTGGTTAGGCATCTGAGGACCTGCAGTTATTCTAACAATGTTGGCCGGCGTGTTCAGAGAACAAAACAGCCAGAGACTAATAAATCCACGCAGACTAAAACAGAACATTTGTGGTAAACCTACTCAACGGGTAGAACAGTGTGTTCAGCTATACAGCAACAATAATAACCTTTTATGGCTATAAGGTGTTGTGAAAATAAGCATAAAAGGAATGCAGGGGTGGGGGGGAATTGTTTACGGATGTTTTCTGCAACACAATCCAAAAGTGCAAGTTTGTTACATTTTCCAAAATATCAATATTTACTGTTGCCTATTTAAGAAAAAGAAATGTCTCCACTTAGCTAACCACTTCTTTAAAATATTAGTCCTTTAGTTTTAAAAAGAGAAAAAAAACGCCTGCGGGTTCTGCTGCTGTTTAATCACATGAAGAGGGTTGGTGCGTTCAGCTGAGGTCTCCATGGCTGATGACTGTCTGGAGGCCAGTACACTGAACAGTAGTGTCAGTCATCACTGAGCTCTTGAAACGACCCCGGGGATGTGACTTTGAGCTTGTTGTGTCTCCTCGGCCCCACGCTGCGCTGCTTTTCCATACGGGGCGGGGTGGCGCTCAGTCCGGCGCACAGTGCAGAGCGCACCGTCACCAGCGGCTCTCCCTGCACCGTCTGTCCTCTGACTCGACAACATGGGTCTAGAAAAGGAAAAATCGGACTGCAGTATAATTATGGACGAAGATGAGTTCAACAGATCGATAGAACCCATTCTGTCGAAGAAGGGGAACGTTTATACAGCGGAGCCGGACCGAGATCCGAACGATATCAACGCGCATTTGAAGGTAAAGTCTGTAGGCTACATCATGCGGAATCTCTGTTTGAAAGTGAAACTATAAAGAAGCGGTTGTCAAGTTGAATTCTCTACAGTTACCAAGTATCGTGACCTTATTGTTTCCATGTAACAAGCTGTGAGATTGGTAATCTGCATTTTGAATACCTGGAAGTCGCTGCCTGCGCGTCGATCCATCATCTCCAAAATCCTTCCTGCCAGTGTTGAATGTTTTTATATAAATATATTATATATTAATATATAACGCTCACTGTGTGTGCCACTGACTTGTGTGATTTGACAGGTTGGTTTTGAAGATATCATCGCAGAGCCCATCTCCACACACAGCTTCGACAAAGTGTGGATAGGAAGCCACGCTGCGTTTGAGCTGGTCAAATTCATCTTTTACCGCCTGCTGACCACGCTGCTGGCCGTGCCCATGGCTTTCATCCTCGGACTGGTCTTCGGGGTGCTCAGCTGCATCCACATCTGGTAGGGAGAAGTTGCTCTCAACTTGCGTGTCGCTGTTTGTTGCCGTGTTTAGCCTGGCTCGTCTGGCACAGTGCCACAAGTTGCCCTCACAAGAAACTATTATGGCTTTTCGACAGAAAGTAGCACACAAACATATCATAGCGATGCCATGACACATAAAATACACAGCCAGTAAATCTATAGAAGGTACTCCAAAGACATTAAAAGTTCCAATACACATTTATATTATATGGCTATTGTATGATAGTGATATGACAGATTTAAGAAAGAATATACAAAAGGTCATCATACAACTTGTACTGAGTGATGCTAAAACTCCCAATATAAAGAGGATATGAATATTATAGTTATACAATAATGTGTAATATACAATTAAAGTATGATAACATCACTTTTAACTTCTAAAGCACCAAAAATGCAGTTTAAATGTCTATGGAAACATTATGTGACTTTCCCTCAGGGGCCACATTGCCATTTTCCAGCATACTTTTTCTGGCTCTTTAGACAAACATTGAGAGAAGTTATTTATTTAACCTCACATGTAGTATGACGTTGAAACATTTTGTCAGCGTTTTGTTTTTAATACTTTTATTTGGATAATGATGTCACGCTTATGTCGGCTATATGTGCCTGCATCAAGTTAAACCAGATGCCTTCAGGTTTCCGAACAAATCATGCAGCGCAAGCATACGTTCCCAACCACAACCCAAAGAGTCCATTTATTAACACTTGATGAAACAACATTTTATGCCCAAGAGCTCCCATGATGTACTACGGAAAGTTGGGAGGAATGTTGAGGTCCACTGGTAGTGCGGGGGAAAAAAAAACGCCCCATGCCCTTTTTCCGGGATAGCTGGCATTCTAGCAGCAATACACACAGGCCTATTTGCAGACCAGAGTGGGACATTCTTCAGATCATGCAGATAGAGACCTGCAGTTACTTTCACATAACCTTTCACCTGAGGTAGGTCACAAGCTCAGGATGATGCCGCTGTGTTAGAAGGAGGAATCCATCATCAATGGAGGACTGAGTGGTGACGCCGAGCTGGTCAATACTGTATACGTGGAATGTCAAGAAGGGACTTCACACAGACGGCTGCTGCTTCAAAGGAGGACACAGCTTCAATCAATCAATCAATCAATCAATAAATCAATCAAACTTTATTTAGAGCACTTTAAAACAACCAAAGTTGACCAAAGTGCTGTATAAGGCCCAAATGCCCTGAAAGCGATAACTGACGCGTCTCAAATGATGCTTCTATGGTGCACTGCAGGCATCAGATTTGAAGCTCCAACACCACAGAAGCAGCAGTATTTTAGAGAAGGCCGCTATTTAGCAAAAGGTTTTATACGTTACAGATCCCCCTATCGGTGCTGGATTAGATTTTCGGTAACACTTTACTTGAAGGAATCAACATAAGGGTGACATGACACTGTCATGAACACATGACACTGTCATGACACATGAACCCTAGCCCTAGCCCTAACTCTAACCATAACCATAACCATAACTTGTCGTGACAAAAACCAAATGGCATTTAATCAATCAATCAATCAATCAATCAATCAATCAATCAATCAATCAATCAATCAAACTTTATTTATACAGCACTCTAAAACAACCAAAGTTGACCAAAGTGATTTAAGAATAAGTAAAAGACATAAAGTAAATAACTCCCACAGGCTAAAAATGCAAATAAGACAAATTAAGAAACATAAAACATGACAAGACAGTTCATGGAATCACCAGCGGCACCAGGATTTTGATTGTAGGTCGGCCTCCAGAAAACTGGATGGCTCAGTTAAAATAAGCCCTCTGCATACAGACAGCCAGACACTAATGTTAACATTAGCCTAACTGTTAGCCTACTTGCCTTGCTGGTGTGAGGGGGGGTGGCTACAGGAGGACTTGATGGGGAGAGGGCGGCCGAGCAGGATGGTAAATCGTCACTTGTAACCGCGTTACTTAAAATGGCAGGAGTTTGCTCCTCGGAGCGTTTCTTGCTGAATTTAAATGAAAACAAGCTGCTTTGCTTTGCATTTCATATTAGCTAATAGCTACCGTCTGTGTCTGTCTCATTGAGCTTGCTTGAAAAGCTTGCGTGCAAACGTCATTCATTTCATTGGCTCACATGCTGGTGACGATGCAGCCTGTGGGCAGGCTCAAGAGTCCACACGTAGAAGCCGCTGATTGGCTGAGAACCTTTCACTCAAAGCTTTCCTCGGGCTGCTTATTGGATGAACTGGTAGAATGAAAATCACTCACTACTTACTATAGGCCTGGGTCAAAATGTCGGTCCCAATGGTAGCGCCGCAGGTGCATGTAATACATTGGAATGAAGGTCACAAGCTGCAGGAATCTAACAATATGATACAGTTCTTTATAAACTATTAGACATTCATTTACAGACGCAAATGCGCCCAAGACATGTATATTCATATAGGTTATGCCTTTAGTAATAACCAGGGGCACACAGAATCTGCAGCCGCACAATCCCGTCGAATTTTAAACAAATTAAAAAAATATTCATTCTGGATCACCGCTGAAAACTGAAAACAAATCTGCAGATACCATTTGGGCCTGGTAATAACATTATTATAACATATTATATGTATTTTTTTTTCTTATCTCTAAATTATTGTGAAGACAAAGTGTCACAATACTTTTTGCAGAAACATACAGGGAGTATCAACACAGATGCCCGACAGGTCAAACAAGGGGTGAAATGGCAGCATCCCAAAAACAGATGCTACAGATAACCAATTATGCTCCCCTAGACAACACATTCATATGAACAGGTTCGTATTATATACAAAAACTTATGCATAACAATTCGTATGATATCCAACAGTGGTGTAGTCTATGTGATACGCAGGTATACGCAGTATACCAACTAAGAAAGCTCCTGGATTTCCATATACCCACTTAAAGATGCCCAATGACACGCATCAACATACTTTCCATTATATTTTTGATATGTTTTGAATTGTCATCTGTGTTTTTCTTCTTCACATAGGCTAAATAAAGGTATTTCCACCGTAAAGTGGTGCATAAAAGTGTATCGGAATACTGGAAATGAAGTCGTTGAAACTTCCCCGGGGGAGGACACCCAGACCCCCCACTATGATATGCCCCCCCCATTTATGCCCCCATTTCAGAGGCCATTGCAGTTGAGTTTAGCCGACAAATGGAGACTGTCAGCTGGGTACAGCAATAAATACGTGGCATACATACGAATTACAATGCATAACTTTTCAAAGCTATATGTACAAATGTAACAGCCTGCCCCAGAATGATAATGGAGGAAAGAAAAGATATACTCTTAAATAAATTGTAGACCCATAGATCGTACAAACATTCATATTGCTTTGGTTTGGACAGTAGGACAGATGGTTGAAGTAGCTGTGGATATGAAGATCCAAACTTTATCCATCAGCAGCATCTGTGAGCTGCTGGCATAGGCGTAGATTTTGGGGGGGATGTAGGGGATATGTCCCGCCCCAATATTTAGAGAGGTAGATTTAAAAAATATGAAAGACAAGCCCAAAAAGAAAATAACCGTTTAAGGGGCTCAAAACAATCATATATCCTTTTTACCTGTAAATAAACGTTTCCCAAAGATTTCAGACACCCATAGTGGACCATACCATCTTAACCTCGCAGCACACGTCTCTTTTCTTTCTCACGTGTGATGTTTTGATATCCAGTGTTTTGAACAATACAGGAGAAATACTAAAAATTATAATAATAATAATGAAAGACATTTGCACCATAAATTGATACAGAAAAGGCAAACATTTTTGGATGAAGTGTTTGACGCTCAAGGTATTATAATGTGTCTGCCTCTAATGTTGAAACAACACCTATGCCCTTGGCTGCTGGGCCACATTTTGTCAAATATGAAACAAAGTTAAGTCACAGAGGCAGCAGTTTGAGTTCAACAAGCAGGACTGAAAGATTGTTGATTGAATTCCCAGGATGAAGGTTATGTTTACTCTAATTTACATCTACTGCTCAAACTCTATATCCTTGACGTTCCACTTCCAGGATTGCTCCGTTGAACATTGAAGGTGCTTAATAAAAAACCTACAAATCTGCAATCCTCCTCCAAGAGACGTAATTAGGAGTGACAATGTTATTTAGGCAAACATAAGCAAGATAAAATAAAATAGTAGCCTCATTTATTGCACTTTCTGAAAGCGTCGTTTCTCGGCATCTGTTCTGAGTTGACCTTTTTGATCTCGTCCTTCCAGGTTGGTGATGCCGGTGATCCAGAGCCTCATGATGCTCCTACCATCGGTCCAAGTAGTGTGGAGGAGTCTGACAGACATGTTCATAACACCGCTCTTCCACAGTATGGGAAAGAGCCTGTCCTCCGTTCAAGTGAAATCCACAGAGTACTGATGCTGCAGACACCTCTCTGTCCCCTGCGGAGACAGAAATGTGGGACAGATTACAGTCCAAGAGAGTGAATGATGCTTGTAGTGTAATACATGAGCTCTTTATAAAGTCAAATGTGAAATCCTGAATAGTCCTGCATAAATTACTATAAATTAACAAAACAATGAATCAGTTGGGCTTAGTAATGGATCATTTGCAGGGAAAAGATTTCTTCAAAACTGGGCTTAATTCTGTGAAAAAGAAACATTTACTGTATGTTACATATAATTGGATATATTTCAATGTTTAGTAAGAACTTAATACATATTGAATATAGTCATTGCAGGCTGTTAAAACAACAGTTCTATATATCTAGCAATCTTTAAAGGAAAATTACTTTTTTATCAAATGTACCCCAGTTTTAGCCTGCCTGCTGTGATGTCATTTAACCTGCAAATCAACAAAACCATGCAATTAGGGTTTACTAGTCACATCACTATAGGGAAGTATATGATCGTGATATTTTTTGGGATTTTATGAAAAGCTCATGCGTTCTACCCAAAATGGAGTTGTTTTGCTGATTGTGACCAAAAGAAAATTCTTGTCATTCCATTACTTTGCGGCTGAGACAGCTGTGGAATCAGTTGGAGGAGTGTAACATTGTTGTTAAGTCAAACATACTTGCTGAGAGATGTAATATTTCTGCTTTTTCATATATTGTATATATTGCAAGTAATTCAGCTAGAAGTTGAATATAATAACACATGAGAGTTCACATACTATATATTAAATGCTAAGATTCAGCTTGTTGCACATTTTCAGGCTTATTGTACTGTCTGCTGTGTTGATTTCACAGTGCATTGGCAATAATATTGGGCATTTGCTTTTTTATGGATGAAAGCTATACATAATAGAGTTGTTTTAACATGTTATTTTAACTGTCAAAAAACAAGATTATCTTTGAAAGAGTGGCTTTATAATTTATTATTTATGCGACGACCAATTCTCAACATTTGGCGGTACCTGACATAAGAGGACTTCAGTTGAGTAACTGTAGTGCGATGATGGTGTCCCACATGTCGTACTGTGTTTGGTTGAGCTGAGAGTCCTGTTCATGCCTATTTAATGTAGAGGTTGTTGTTTGCTTCAGCACTGGGAGTTAGTAGGCTGGGTTTTGGAATATTTCTGCCGCCAGAAAGGATCAACCATGATTTTTACCTCTTTTTAGGGGACTTGATAAAGTTGAGTTTGAGGTACAAGCCTGCGCAGTTCCCACTTGCTATGAGCTGTACAATCTACATGTTAGGGTTGGGTTGGGGTTAGTCTATATTTTCGACGTTCCACTTCCGCGATTGCTCCGGTGCAACAGGAAATTCCGCCTGTATGCATGTATTTTCGCCAATGTCCGTTTCCTTCCTCTTTCTTTGTGTTGGAATTCTAAACCCCGGTGGATTTATGAGGACTAAGATTGACTGCTCCTCAGATCTCTGCAGGGTAAATTGAGACAGCTAGCTAGACTATCTGTCCAATCTGTGTTTTCTCTCGCACAACTATTTTACAGCGGCTCGGTGCGGAACTTAGCACCGCCCATGGCGATTGTGATTGGTTTAGAACGCAGGGTTGGGGTTAAGGTTAGGGTTGGGGTTAGAAGTTGACATAGAGAGAATCAGTGTATGGAGCCGAGTGTCAGGTGCATATGTATACTGATTTGTCATTAGAATTGCAAACCACCGTCAGATAAACAGACACATACAACATGTCGGAGTGTTTCTGTGATCCTTTTTTCTCTTGAGAAACATCTGGCTGTTCAGATGCTAGATGTGCCACTTTTGTTAGTAGCTCATTGCTAACTTTGTCTGCTCATTGCTAACTTTGTCTGCCATTTGTCTGCTGCTTCTTGAAACAGGGTTGCTGGGGTCACAGAGAGTGAATCATTCAGCAAAAGTGCTGTTAGAAGCAAAGTAATGAACTAAAAGCAGCTATAAAGTTCAGTAGCGCTGCAGGCTTGGCTGATAAATCTCTGTGGGTTCCTCACTGCAAGTGACAGCTATTACATTACAGTATATGAACTCATTGTATCCTGTTGATATAAAAATAAATACTGACTAGTAAGGCATGTCTGGTCACGGCTAAATGTATTGTGCCTGACAATCCCCCCAGAAAACAGAATAAGCTGCCATGGTAAAGTGATATTCTAACATACAATTTCAGGAAATAAAGGTGAATTATCATTGTACTGAAATACAGATTATCACAAAGTGAGCAAATGAACCAATAATCCTGTTACAGTAAAGTATGCAGTTTGTGGTGAGCATGCAGATTTTCCAGGAAAAAGGGAGACACATTTACATTTGCCTTCTCAACCATTCCAACTTGTTAGTCAACATTGCAGTGCGAGGTCCGAGCTAACCTCCTGAACTAAACTAAAAGAATCTATCTATCTACTATCAGACAGATTTGCCTTCTGACACAATGAAAGATATACACTGTACGACGAGATGGTTTGTTTCCAGCTGACAACTGAAGGCAGCAGTTCTGTCAGAGCTTTTTAATCCTTTCACAGATGTTAGACCGCTGACAAGCTGCTAGCCAATTAGCTGTGTTTAGTTTTTCAACTCTGAGAGGAGATTCAAGGTAGGGTTGTGCAATAGTGGAAGACACAGGTGTGTAGCTAAAACCTTTTCTCTCCTCTGGAGCACCAGGCAGCACTAATCAACCCCACATAAATAA
The DNA here is from genome assembly GCF_004354835.1 of Perca flavescens. Classification (NCBI taxonomy): domain Eukaryota; kingdom Metazoa; phylum Chordata; class Actinopteri; order Perciformes; family Percidae; genus Perca; species Perca flavescens. The sequence goes on from NC_041338.1 coordinate 32,351,991, forward strand.
ATCATAATGTGACATGCATCTGCCAGTAAAAAACTTTTATTTTTTTTGCATTTTATTTTCCCAATCTTTTTTATCTGTTGCTTTGTAATACTCGTTTTGGAGCTTATGCTTTAACATGCTCAAATGTGTTCTTCACAACCAAAATAAAGACTTTTTTTTTTCCTCAAGATACATTTTTTGGTGTGTGGTTTTTTATTTTGTGACAGGACATGAGTGTGGTTGGGATTTGCAGCTGAGTGCCAGAATGGTCTCGTAAATCACTTTGCTGGGATTGCATAAGACACTTTCCTATACAAAGATGAGCTGTGGGTCGATGGAACATGACCTGAGGCTTCGCTGTTAGACCTGCAGGCCTGCACAGCATCTCTGCCTGTTACACTCACTTTTCTGCACAGAATAGTCATTCATCAACAGTAGGGTTTTATACATTTGAGTGTAATTGTGATGTTCTGTACCCCTGCTGTGATGCTACTACCACTTATACTACTATATACTACAACTATTTCCCTTCTGCAATGTCCTTAGTACTAAAAACCTACTATTATCTTAAGTGGTGTTCAGTTCTGAAGTAATGGATGTCTTTTGTTATCTGGCTTGAGCATCTCAGGCCCACATCTTTTTTATCCTTCTTTGTCTTTTTTTTTAAATACACACACGCAGCCACGGTTCTCACCTTAACTTTAACTTCATCTACAGCCATAAACTACACCGGCTTCCGATTCCGAGTGCCGAGATGTAAAACAAATGAACTTAAGTCATCGTTTATCCCATCCTCTATCAAGCTGCTGAACTCCAGTAGTAAATCTTAGCAAAGATCAACAGAGCAAAGTGCAGTAAATGCACCAGCAGCACTTTAATTCTTACAGTCACTTTTTAAAAGGTAGTATTGTGTCTGTACAGTCATGTGTCCTTCCTTCGTGTTCTTAGATGTCTTATGTTGATTTCATGTTGATTTTAGAATGGTTTCTCTGTTACATGTTTGTATTGTGAAGCAACAGATTGTTAGTCTTACAAGCCAGACCCACATCAAGATGTTGGATCACCATTGGCAGGGCTCAATCCAAGGGGCGGTATAAACGGTTGTCTTTCAAATTCCCTCTGCACGTAATAGGATAGCGCTACAACCAACCAGAGCAACGCTAGTTGATAGATTAAACTTTTGCCGTATCCGGTCAGCAAAACTCCGAACACATCTTCTTTTTTTTTTAAAGAATGACTTCAGTGCCGTTCTTTGTTCTTTTCTCAAAGAAAAGCTGAACTCCAAGTCTTCCAGAGTCGCGGTGAAAGCCGATTCCAAAGACCACTGTTCGCCAGCAGCAGCCATTAGCCCGCCCACCGACTCTATACATGATGTGATTGGCCCAGCCAGTATGGTTTTTCCAGCTCGCAAGCAAATGGAGAGTTGCTAGATGACCCTGGCTGCAAATTACATTTGCTGCCTAGATTGCGTCTAGATTTCTAGGCTAACAGATTGGAGCACAATGCCCAAGACAAATTTCCCTCATGGAACAATAACGTGTATTCTATTGTATTCTATTCAATTGGCCCCATTTTATGTCAAAACTGCATAGACACTTTAGTGTTAAACAAAAAAATTCTTGTGTTTAGCTTTTCCCTGTGAAGTTCAGTTACTTTGACTTGCGTTGCTGCTGACGACGGGTATATCAGATTCAGCAATACAACAAGCCAGTCACCATGAAATAAAGCTGTGTGATGTTTTAAAATACAAGCGTTATGTTGTCTTCTGGTGTGTTTGACCTTTAGCCATAGACTGATACGCACACCATTCACACACATTCATACACTGGTAGCCGTTCATACAAGGTGCCACCTGCTCATCAGATAATCACTGAAACACATTCACACACCGATGGCACAGCATCGTTCAGTGTCTTGATCAAGGACGCTTCGGGGCCTGGGATCGAACCACAGACCTTCCAATTGGCAGAGGCTGTTCGTGCTTTGATGGCTCTGTATTTCTCCTCCTGATGTCAAGGGGTGCAAACAGACTGTGATATACAGTACAGGCCAAAAGTTTGGACACACCTTGTCATTCAATGTGTTTCTTTATTTTCATGACTATTTACATTGTAGATTCTCACTGAAGGCATCAAAACTATGAATGAACACATATGGAATTATGTACTTAACAAAAAAGTGTGAAATAACTGAAAACATGTCTTATATTTTAGATTCCTCAAAGTAGCCACCCTTTGCTTTTTTTGGTAACTCTGCAAACCCTTGGTGTTCTCTCAATGAGCTTCATGAGGTAGTCACCTGAAATGGTTTTCACTTCACAGGTGTGCTTTGTCAGGGTTCATTAGTGGAAGTTTTTCCCTTATTAATAAAAAAGCAAAGGGTGTCTACTTTGAGGAATCTAAAATATAAGACATGTTTTCAGTTATTTCACACTTTTTTGTTAAGTACATAATTCCATATGTGTTCATTCATAGTTTTGATGCCTTCAGTGAGAATCTACAATGTAAATAGTCATTAAAATAAAAGGAAACGCATTTGAATGAGAAAGTGTGTCCAAACTTTTGGCCTGTACTGTACATCGATCCATATATTTAAGAATAACAGCTTCTTCTTGTTTCCTATCACTACTACTCCAAAATGACTTCTATTGCTGCCACTCCTGCCATTGCACTGCACCGCTACACTTTACTCACTGTTGCCTTTGTTGCTGCATAACTGCTGTGAATACAGACACTCCCTCTGTGATAGTCAGAAGTTCCTATCACTCTCATGTCCACTGAGATAAACAGAGCATGTGTGATAGTTCTATCATTCTACTGTGTGTTCGGTACATAGGCATCTGACAAGAAACCACAGGCCTTCTACTGTGTGCAACTTATCAGCTCTTGCTTCGTTCCTGTTGTGTTTGATGTAGTCAGTGAATTAACTACATTTACCTTTAGTTAACCATCTTAATAAAACCTGTGATGAATCCAGTCCAAGCTTTCATCATGCTGACTCATCGTTAGCGTGTTAAAGGTCAGTTTATTTCACTTTGGAGCTATCAGGGTTTTTTTTAATACAGGAGTTTATTTCACTCTTTAAAGGTGCTCTAAGCGATGTTGGGTGACGCCACTTCTTGTTGACGTTCAAAGTATTGTCAAACAAAATGGAGGCTAGCTCGGCCCTCCCTCCTCCTCATCCCGTCCCCTCCCCCTCAATTCCGCGCACTAACCCCCCAGCCCCCACCCCCAAATCCTTTTGGTTGGTTATTGTTTTTTACAGCTTTTTTACAGTGTTTTCAGGTGTCAGGCAGCTAGCGGATAGTGAGGAGATGTTTGCTGTATGTAGCCTAAAAAATGCGTGACATCGCTTGGAGCACCTTTAAAAGAACATGCATCACTTTGTCACGATCAAAAAGATCCTTCTGGTGTCGAACATTCACTATGGGCACACAGCTTCTCCAGCACCATCCAGCCGGGCTGAGAACGCAGTCGCTGGGTCAGAATCAGCTGTTTATGAACCTGTTCTCTCACTGCCCAGACAGACTCATTTATATGTTTTTGAGTCTAATCAGGAACCTAAACTGCCTCAGTGTGATGATCCCACAGATCCTGTTTCGCCATGGAACTATGACTCACTCTCATTATAAAGTGTGTTGGGGTGTTGGTGACAGCACATTCTATGTAACCTGACTTTGACACCAAATGATAATCTTTGCTTTTCATCAATTTTGAATCCTGGAAGCTATTCATATATTCCTAAAACAATGTTTCATATACTTGTTGTACAGAATATGCTAATATTTGCCCCTAGGTCAGAATCTGCTGATTCTGTGAGTCTACAGCAACATAGTCTATATCCGTTCCGTATATCTGTTGTACAACTAAAACAACTTTTGAACGTACACATGTTCCACCAAAACAAGTTGCTTACCAAGGCTGTTTTGCAGTGGCACCGCGGACAACTGTGATTGGTTTAAAGAAATGCCAATAAACCAGAGCACGTTTTCCTCCCATCCCCGAATGCTATGTGGAGTAGACAGACCCTCCTCCAGCGCGCTTCGGAGGAGGGTCTGGCAAAGCGAGACTAACAGCAACATAACGTCTCTCTTTGAAACAGGTTTTCATTTAGTTATTATGATCTGTGTTCAGTGTCTCACCTGATAAAGTAAAGAAGAGTGACTAAGTATGTTCATGTATGTAGCACCTTTCCAGAACAGATGTCCCAAAGTGCTGCACAATAAAAGACAACAGCAAAAATTAAGATTCACTGCAGCTCTTCTTTAATTGCTGCAACAACAACAAAACAGCAGAATGAGTGATGTCACAACAGAGTCAAACTGACTCTCAAAGAAAAATAAGTTTAATGCCATTAATAACATATTTCAAATGTTTTAGCGTTCTCAGTTTCTGTGTGTTGACTTATAGACAGGAGAACAAGCACAAACATTTGGGCTAATGTCTTCCTTAGTGTCCAGGTTCAATGGCTGGTTACAGTTCAAGCTATTTATAGAATGCTGACAATTTAAAACAAAAACTGTCATAGCAATGGGAAAGGTAACACATATTTCCAAAGAGAAGTAGTATCACAGAGACTCAAAGATGTAGAAGGGCAGTGTCACCACATGTCAGAAATAAAAATTCTAGTCATTAAAAAAAGGCCTAACGTTTTAAAAAAACTTTTTTAGCGGATGTTTAGCATTACACTTTTTTTTTAGCCACAATCAGTTTAACTACCAATGTATTGCCATTAACAGCTTCCATGCTTCTTTTTGTGTTTCACTTTTTAAATGACTTACAGAATTAACATTTATGACTGCTTATTAGAAATTGAAAACCCCATGAACGACCAAATTACCTTCCAGTAGTAATGGCTTATAACTGATCTATAAATCATTAGTAAAGTATTAATCAACCATTCATAAGAAACAACTTACTTTTGGAAACTTAATATCAAGACAGCCTTATTAAGTCTTTTAGCTATCACAGGACAACCCAAAGTTAACAAAAAAAAAATGTTCCACAAAAAATGAAAAATCACTACCTCTGGGCATGTGTCCTTAACAAAAAGTGCATGGAACTCCAAAACAAATGCAATAAAAACAACCTATTATTTCAGTGCCACTCCTTTCAGACACACCCAAAAGAAACGCTCCTATCCTGTGCACTGCTGGCTGAAAACAGCTGAGTGTGCCAGCTGGTGTCCCTCCAAGGTGAGTTGATACAAGAATGTAAACAAACCCATGGCTTCCCAACTTTGTAAAGCTGAGAATAACAGCTGGAGGGTCAATTCACCATATTTGAGTTCATCAAAGCTGTAAATAATTAGTATAAACTCATTTTGAGGGATGAAGCAAGTGATGAAAGACTGGGTTTTATAGTATGAATACAATTTGAAAAAAAAACCTTTACCTTTTCTATTTTTGATTTAAAGTATATATGTCTTGCTCTCTTCCATCCATTACTGCATAAACAAGCATGGCAAATATCCTTGCCATAGCCAATTAACGCTCACATTTCACTGAACAAAAAGGTTAGTATACTCTTCCTTGATCCTCAAATAAAATAATTCCACGCCAGTTACAACACCACTTTAGTTTGAGATCACGTCAGTCTCTCCTCCAGTCTGGCAGATTACAGGGTGGCTCTCCTGTCTCTGCTCACAGGTGACTCCCCGGGCTCTGGACGCGCTCTGCGGGATCCGAAGAAACGCCGGAGGTTTCCCCTCATAGCTCTGGCATTAAATTCTAGTCACGTTCAGCGAAAAGGGCAGGAATTACATGACTATACAGGTCCCTGAGAAGAGCCCCAGTCCTCTCAGTTTGCCTTCACGCCTCCCACTCGGCTTCCTATATTGTCTTCTTGTCTGTTTCACCGCGCTAATCTGTGCAAAGTTGAGGGAAGCATGACAGGAGGACTGAAGGACGGCGAAAAAGAAGAGGTACAGTATGGCTCTCATGCAGCTGGCACATTTTTAGTTGAAAGATTTTAGTTGACATGGATTTTTCTTCATCGAGGAGCTGATTATTCTCGCTCATAATTTGCATTTATGAAGAACAATTTGGATGCTTGTTAGTTGTTTTTTTTTACTTCAGAGCGCATTATCTTCTTTTTTGGCACCTAGTCATGAACGCTTCTCCCACACACGCTGGGGGAATGTGAAGAATCATTATTAGCACGTGTGTGTGAGATGTGTACCTGCTAAAACCTTTATTAACCCTCAGAACAACCGATGGTTGTTTTTACGCATCAACCATGAATGTTTAGATGTTCGTGCGTAAAAGCGCCAAGGAGAGTAAAACCTTGTTCTAAATCAGGAACATGCTTAAACACTAAATAATGAAGCAAGTACGGTCGTGAGTATAAATGAGAATGTGCTTCAAAGATTCAGCAGGGACAGAGTAGTACTGTGGGGACCAATGACGTCTTTAAGCACTCCGTTTTTAAGGCAATGGGCACGGAAATCCAACCTGTTTTCAAACATTTTCCTCAAATATATCCATATTTTCACAAGTAAGATTATTGATTTTCCCTATTTGTTGAATAACATTTACAAAAATAATTTCAAAAAAGCCTAGTCAAGAGAGAATGATTTAATATTTGGAATATGCGCTTTTACGCATTTCTTTAAAAATGTTGCCATGCTCACATGTACATGTTGAATCAACTGTATGTCAGTTCAGGATATTATATTTCTCTCCGGGTGGCGAGGACCCCTTGTGGCTGGATCTAGGGGTGTGGTGCTTCACTTTCTATTCATTTAAACCCATCCCTGTTTGTGGGGCAGGCTGGTTACTCGCAGCTCCAGTCTCTCTCCCTCTCAGCGCACTCCACGCTATCCCTCCTCCTGTTCACTCTCTTCTTTTTCTGCCTCCTCCGGATCCTGACAGGAGTTTCTGCATTCTCCGTTCATCCGAAAACAAGGGAACATATACAAACCTAACAACAAAGACATGGACAACGACAGTCTGAACGAGAAGACGATGGAGGATGTCCACACCAAAGAGATCGACCTGGTCAACCGGGACCCAAAGCGCATAAACGACGATGTTGTCAAGGTGAGTCAAAACTGGAGGGCTGTTAACTTCTGAGCTTTGTATTTGGGGTTAAACGTGCAGCTGCTGTGTGCTTTTCTCTATTATCTTGTCAACTGAAACCATAACGTCACCAAAATACCTGTTGCAGAGTTTGCACTTAACTTCTGCTCAATGGAGCCGCCTGACAATCACTGTAAACTGAGATAAACTTAGCCGAAATGTAGGAGCTGTCAAACTGGCGTTATGTGCGTCAGAGGCGCACGGTAGTTCTTTTGCGCACTTGGGCGCTGTGGATCCTGCAGTGTTCCCCCTCAGTGACTTTCCCCTATTAGGAAAAAGGCTTTGAAGAGGTATCACAGCCCATTGAGGCGATACAATAGCAAGATATGCGCGTGTAAATATCTGCGCGTCTGCACAAGCAGCAGCCTTGATAACTTGAACATCCTCGCTCCAGCAGAGGAAACATTACCAATTTCCTGTTGTTGAAACACACATTTCCCACAGTCCTTGTTGCACACGCCTTGCTGTAGAATTCTTTCCATAAGAGAGAGCAGCCTGGCCGCATAAATACGGAGTGTTAATTTTGTTTAAAGGAGTAAGCAGAGGGAGAGAGGTTGTATGAGCAGAAGGAGTGGTGCGCTGGAAGCCACCTGACGCGTCTGCATGGTGGCGGGGAGCAGCAGCTGTAAGAGCCCGGCTGCCCCTTCTCTCCAGCTGGGGCGGTCTTTTTCATAAGAGTGGGGTCAAACGGCTCGCTGCATGGAACAGGAGGGGTCAGCTTTATGAAATGCCTGAACTCTGCCTTGTTAAAACAGGGAAACACCCAAGTAGCCAAGTAGTAGTCTGATGGGATATCCCTCACCACTCCCATCTCTCCTCCCTTTTTTTTCCTCCCATTCTACTCCTCTCCTCCCTCTCTCCCTTCTTCCATACATGCCTGTAGTTCAGAGGAGCAAATGTCCATGTGTTAATCTGTATTGGCTGCTGTCAGCTTCCAAATGATTAGGACAGTCTGACATTATTGACTTAGTTATTTGGAAAGATGATCCTTAGTAGATAACCGTTTACTGTTGGGGGGCTGCAATGAGATTGATTCCAATTCAGTAAAGCTTAATTGGCATTGCGTTTGAGCTAGCTACTGATGAAACTGAAATATTCAGAGTGAGTAGAAAAGCACAATTGTGAGATTCATTGTGTGAAATGATGACATGTGTCTAGATGGGACTTCCCCGCATGTGGAATGCAGATTCACATGAGATGTCTTCCATTTCACATTTCAAATATGTGTTCTTATAATGTGATTTTTTTTTTTCTGAAAACCACATGTGCCAATAAGTAAATTTTACTCATGACAAATATGTGAAATGTATGGAAATGTATTTCACATGGGTTGAAGTCACATTTGCAAGGGGAAAGAAGACACTTTTAGTGTATTGGAGGATGAACAGAGGAGACAAAGTGCTAAACAGTCTTGCTTATGATCAGCAGCTATACAGTATATCCTTCTTCCAGTTCTGCCACATGAACAGCTTCACCGAAGTGACTTTGCCCGTTTCCCTGCGTCTGTCGCCACTTCTTCCACCAGTCTCTGCTTTCTCTCCTTCCCAATTCTCCTCCATTGTGACAGTGAGTCAGACTCTCCTTCCAGTCTCAGAATAGAATGCGGCGCTATGATTGTCCCGCCCCTCTCTAATCAACTCAACAGACTGCTTGTGAAATTATCTGAAGTCACATGTGTGCGTACACTGTAAAAATGAATACTGCTGTAGGGAACTGTTGAGAGACCTGAGACTTCAAGTAAGCCCATTTACTCAAGTACTGAACTTACAGTTCTGATGTACTTTTAGTTTATTTAAGTATTCTGATGTTATGTTATACATCTTCAATCCAAGGATTTACAGCTGCAGTAACTAGCTACAGATTATTATTATTTTTAAGTATAATGAGCATATGAAATACAACACGTTCTTATACTCAAAGTTAAACCACCCAACAGAATGTTAAACTGCACCTCGGCCAACTACAATTTTGAATGCAGGACTTTTACTTTTAACAGAGTATTTTTTACATTGTGCTATTGTTACTTTTACTTAAGTAGAATAGAATAGACTTTAATTGCCATTGTGCAGTAGAACCGTACAACGGAATTTGCTTGTGCAGCCTCTAAAACAATACTCACTTTCATATACACACTCACACGATAAATAAAATAAGAAAATATAAAAAACATTATCAAGGCCTAGGGAGTCTAAGGAGTAAGACTCCTAATACTTCATCCACCACTGCTCTGAACTATTTAGAAAAACAGAATTTCCTTCATACAGACTTAACAAACTCAAACATTATTTCATGAGACCTCTGACGCATGTAGACAAATAACTTGCTACCATGAGGAACCCATGGGTGCTCACTGCCTCCGTCTGGATATCAGAATAAAACTCTGATCGGCCTGGAGGTTTTACAGTGAGCTGTATACACAGCTTCACTGAGGTGCTTTGAGGTCAATGTAACAGTCCTGCCAAGTGGAAGCGTGTGTTCGGTGTGCCCCCAATGAAAAGCACAAGCAGGGAATCCCTTCCAGCAACCCCCCCCCCCCCACCCCACCCCCCCCCCACCCCACCCACCCGTCACCCACCCGTCCCCACCCCCAACCACACACAGCAGTCACACGTAAATGTGTGTACTGTGCATGCAGACGTGCTGTATGTGGTGTGCATGCACACACAGACGCACACACGCACACACACACACACACACACACACACACACACACTGCATTCTTGTAAGAAAAGGAATATAAGCTAGCCTCCTGTAGCTGCTGCAGCTGGCCTCAATCACCTGGCCACATCAAACAAGTTCCATTACTAACATGCATGTGGAGTTTGCATTTTTGAAGAGAGCTTTTTTCCCCTGGAGAATTTGTGGGTCTTTATATAGCAGAGAGGAGGGGTCAGCGGAGTGAAAATGTCCCCACTGGAGACATACTTTTAAAGGGAATTGTGAGAAGTTTGATCCAAAGTCCTGATGGCCTAATTGAAAGGTATAAAAACACTCCCCTCTGGGACTGCAAAGTCCACGATGAGTTGACTCTTGATCATATTTTTACTTGACCACCTCATTCTGGGATGTTTATCTCATTATAAGTTTATAGTCATTGTAGTGTGATAATCTGTTACCTCCAGTTTTGACGATGTCTGTGCTTTTGTCACAACTATGCAACTACGCACTCCTCCGTGGGTTGAGACACGTCATGCTTATGAAACTCTTTTCAGACCCAGTGCAGGGGGATTTGTCGCCAGCCAAATGTCATGCAAATCTAACAGAGCTATGAATACATCACAAAAATGTACGCAAAATGGAAAATAAGCTTCCATAAAATGTTTTTCACAGATTGATTCAAATAGGTTTTTTTTTTTGCATTATGTGGTTGCAAGTGGTTATTGTTAAAAGTTTGGATTGGGATACATTTTTATGGAGGGATTAAAACAGTTCAACTGAAGTGGTTTTGTTATTGTGGAAGAATTTGCAAAAAGCATTTTAGATTAAAAAAAAAAGTTCAGCAACCCAGACAAAAAGCATTTATTGTCAGAGCTTTAATACGAGATAGAGAAACTTGTGTTCACTTCCTAATTTTTGGTAGATGCTTTCTGAATCAAAAGTACACTTTGATGAAACAATTTAAAATGCAAGTCATGGGTCAAATGAGCCGGCAGTCAGTGTCCGTTGGTCGCATACTGTGTCTCTCCGCTGCCAATCATCCTAATCTCTCTCCTGAAGCCAATCAAACATTTCCTCTGGCTACTAGAGCTCTTAAACCAACAAAAGAGTCCATTAATGTGCTGCAGTCTGACCTTCTCCTTCAGTGACCCACTGTCTATTCAAACATAGTTGACAGCCTGAAGATAGAGCTCTGGAAATAGCACATTGCCTTATTTACTCAATAATACAGTCGCCTTGCCAACTGGTCACATGCTGACCCTGAGACTCCGTCATATCATACTCTGATTGGACCACAGAGGCCCATGCTTTGACCCAGCATAACTGGGCTGCTACAGTAAAAGTAGACAACGTTTTGGTGTTTTTAATGCTGTTTATACTGGAGATGTTTACATTATTATTTATTATTTATTTTTTTCATTCAATAACTGTTAAATCTTGAGGACTCCAGGAAATTGTGGACTTTTGGGATCTTCAAAAACACCCTTACTTTGATCAAGAAGTAGTGCATTCCAGTTTCCTTTGGACAAAACTCTTCATATACCATTGGAGTAAATGGACATTTCTAGATGATATTAGTCACATTGTAGCCAAAACCCAAACCTCATATTAGAATACAACAAAATAAAAACAGTGGAGGACCCTTTGTACTGTTGATATGAAGGGCTCATTTTAAGCTAACGAATAACAATTCTTAGTTTCAGGTGACAAATGAAAACAAATATTAAATATTATAGGGCTGGGTAGCGCCAATGATTTCCTAAATCGATTCGATTCCGATTGACAAGGTCTCGATTCGATTACATTTCCGATTTGACTTAATATGAATTATGTTAAGAAAATTATTTTACCAATTTTGCTTGGATATAAAAGAAATTCTAAGAGAACTTATGTTGTAATTTGTACAAGCAAAAAGCAACCCCTTAATTTAAAGTCAATTGAACATAGTGGCCAAACAGTGGAATTGCAACACCTGGCCCATCACGGAATGCCCTACTACATACAGTACATGATGGAAAACGGCACATTTTATTGATTTATTGATTTTATTAATCAATATCAGATCACTCAAACGAAGATCTATTTTAAATGGAGAATCAATTAAACGAAGATCTATTTTAATTGGAGAATCAATTATTTTAACCCAACCCTATTCTATTTCTGCCAATAGATCCGCCTAAATCCTACACACTGGTCCTTTACGTAGCAAAAAAAAAAAAAAACCTCACATCTAACCAATTCTGAAACTGTTGAACCTGAAGGGGATTTGTTTATAGACGTTAAAGTGCCAAATTTCAGGTAATGATGATCATATTCCTCATAATGTTACAAACAGAACAGTATTTAGAAAACTAAAAGCATGGAAAGAAAAAAAGCACCAAACAGCTTGACTTTATGAAGTCAAACCTCTCACCATCCTGCTGTGGTTGTGCTTGTGCCTCTCTGCAGAAGGCCCTCATTTAGTCTCAATCAAAGTTCTGGAAACTGGAGTAGAGTGGGTCCACTTTAAAATTTGTAGCTGTGGAAAAATGAAATGGACGGCGCGCTGGTTTTGTGGCTGCAGTCAGATTTATATTATAAGGCTGTCGTGAGCTCTGCTGTGAGAAACGCTTTATGCTGCTGCTTGGAGTAAAAGAATTGGACTTCTCTCTATTCCTTTCTCGTAGTTAAAGGAATTGTTCCTTTTTGGGGAAATGCACTTATTTTGCCAAGTTAGGTCGGAAGATCGATATTGCTCTCATATCCGTCAGATATTAAAGGGACAGTCAGACAGTTCTATATGTATTCTATATATTAGAGAAAAGGCAGACATATCTACGGTCAATATCTACAACACTGGGCAACTCACACCAAAACAATCTAGATTGATAAATAGCAATACTAGTACTTTGATTTGGGAACTGTCCCTTTAAGCTGGAGCCAGGGCCACGTTCAGCCCTGACCAAACATAGCAACACGTTTTTTTTAAACAGAAACGGGGGTGCGTTGAACACACTGTTGTGTGCTCTAGCGATCTGCCTTTTTATTAACACGAGTTTACAGACACGTCTCTGCTGATTGGGTTTCACCTGTGACACAGCCACCCACCAAACAGATCCCAAAGCCCATTGCACAACGTTGCACACCGTTTCACACATTTCTGAGGAAACATGTCGTTAAACCAGGAAACCGTAGCAACACTGTGCACACCGTTTCGAGATTGAACGTGCCCCAGGAGACAGTGGAAACAGGAAGCAAGAAGAATTGGTCTACCAGCACCTCTAAAGCTCACTTATTCATATGTTTAATCTAAAGTGTGGTTTTACAGCTGGAAATTTAGCTCTGATTCGCATAACCCCTCTGACGTACAAGTTGTACGCACAACTTGGTGTTTCTACACTCTGGTTTGCCCGCTTTAACCATTTTTAACAATGAGTACGTTCATTAGTGAGCCTCAGAGGTGCTGGTTACCTTTGGACTGTACCAAGCTACCTGTATCTCCTTGCTTACGGTCTTGAAGCTAAGCTAACTGGCTGCTGGAGCCTGCTTAACATTTTATTTGAACAGACAGATATGAGAGTGGTATCGGTCTTCGCTTCTAACTTTGGACAATAAAGCAAATAAGCATACTTCCCAAAATGCCTAACTCAAATTTGATTCAATTTTTAAAATAGTAAAAGTAAACCATTATGTGCTTTTAACAGTCAGCTTGTGTAAGTGTCATTCTGTTTGAATGATGTTGCTAGTACCTCACTTGGGAATGAAGCACTTGACTTTTCCATTTCACTGTCAGTTTGACACTGTATAATATCTGTGTGACTTATTGATATTACAGCCATTAGCCCTCAGTAGCCCGACTCTAGTCTGTTAGACGAGACACAGTTTCCAGGTAACTGTAAAATAAATATTGACTCTACGCTCGGAAGACTGTGGAGAGGATGAGAGAGAGAGGGAGAGTATGCATTGTGTTTACAGTGTGCGAGTTGCCACTTTTCCGTCCCTTCCTTAAACAGTTGCACTGGTGGGGTCACGGACACTTGCCGAAATTGTCAAATTTAAAGGCCTGAGAGATGTGTTTACAGTGAAAAGAAGCACAATGGCTTTGTTCATCTTAATGGGAGGTAGACGAGGGGCCCAACAGATCAGATCAGTGTTTGAGAATCAAACACAGTGCGGGGGGGTACGGGCATGTCTTCGTCTTTGGATTTTCTGCAGAGGAACTTTGAGTTTCTGTGAGGTTGCATTGTGTCTGTTGTTTGACCATCACTGGTCACACTAACTGTGCAGTTATCCTTCTGTGTATTCCACACACAAAAAAATCTGAAATGTGAAGCCCACCACATCCTGTGCACCACAGAAGTTTTCCTAACAAAGACAAACCACACACTGAATGTTTACAACGGCAGCTTCTCGATTTAGCCTGATAATTATTTGGATATCAAACAGTGACATGTTGTCTTTAAACCGCCAAGCAGACAAAAGTCCTGACACTGTTTATTGGCTACATCTGGTCCATCTGTGGCCATCATTTAACATAAGAATAGCTGAAAATGTAACTGCTCGGGTGCCCGGATAGCTTAGTTGGTAGTGCAGGCGCCCATAGAGGTTCACTCCTCAACGCAGTGGGCCGGGGTTCGACTCCGACCTGCTGTCCTTTGCTGCATGTCATACCACCTCTCTCTCTCTCTCCCCTTTCATGTCTTCAGCTGTCCTATCAAAATAAAGGCTGAAAAATGCCACCCTCAAAAAAAGAAGAAAATGTAACTGCTTACTTTGTCCATTTTGGTCCAAATTTAGCCTCAGAATGACATCTGTTTTATTCATTACTGTCACTCATCTATCTATCTATCTATCTATCTATCTATCTATCTATCTATCTATCTATCTATCTATGATGCGATGATAATCAAGATGCGCTGGAGACAAAAATCCTTTGCAGAAAGCGAAGCAGATGCCAGAGATAGTGTGTAGAAATCAGTATTTTGGGTGGGGCAGTGTGTTGGTGGTTAGACTGTGTACCAGTCACCACGAGGACAGATGTGAATCTTGCCAGGAATCCTACCCTCCGTCCCAACAAACTGACATACAAACAGGGAGTGAAGCAGCTGATTTATGAGGAAATAATGAAGGATTATTAAGTCTATGTGATAGTTTAATTTGCACCATATTAGGGCTCTTGTGAAATTCTGTTGACGGTGGATGAAGGTATTTGCCAAGTAATAGCAATGAGTCTAATGTGAGTGAGTGTCTCTGTATACAGGACAGTACACGTTAGTGTGGGATGGTTACTTGAATTTTCTTTTCACTTTACAATATTTAAAACATGTGTGGTACATACCTCTAGCGTACAAAGAGAATGGGAGCGAATAAAAATGGAGTTTATCCTGCTCAATGCACTTAAAACTTGCATTTGACCAACTCAACAGAAAATGGAGCCTGCATCGCTTAAGGCAAAGACGGCTTGCACTAGCTGATTGGCATCAGCTGTTATTTATTCTTCACTATCAGTGGCTCATTCATCAGCTGCTTGTTGTATGTCTCCTACTGGTCTTTTTAGTCTGATTGGGAAAATTCTGTTTTCAGCTTAAAAAAAAATGGGGATTTCCTGCTCTTTTCTGTTTTATATCGATTTAAACTGAAAATCTTTGGGTTTTGGGCTGACAAAACATCCCCTTGGACTTGGAGAAATTGGGATAAACATTTTCTGACATTTTATAGACCAAACGTTTAATAGAGAACATAATCGGCAGATTAATTGATAATGAAATGAATCTTTAGTTGCAGGCCTGGTGGAGGCCTAGTATATATTTTAATATGGATGACAGGAAGACTAGTTGCTGCCAAGGTAACTGTCACTACCCGATGTGAGTCGAGTGCAGATGTGACTTGCGCATGCTCAGATTTAAACGGTTTACGGCATAACGTGTCATACTGAAATTTGTGAAATCCATAAAATAATAAACTTTTCTCATTACAACATACAGAACAGAAGATGGAAATCATTTCAAAAACGTTTTAGCTATCTATGATTGCTTGATTGCTAACGTTAGCTCAAAATGCCATTCAAGTGACAAAGTGCCTTTGTTGTGTTTGATTGCGAACTTGTAGCCAGCAGTGAATGAACTTCGTTATGTAGGTCCATTTTAGGCCATGCCCTATATCGCAATGTCAACAAAAGTGAAAAGAAATTCAATGGCTTCTTCCTTGGCCCATGCTATACCCTCCCACCAAGCATCATGAAAATCTGGCCTGTAGTTGTTATGTAGGTAACAATGATTTTAGATGCCAGAAGGGTTTTTGCCAACAGTGTCTTACTCTTCCACTTGCTCCTTTTTCAGGTAGACTTTGAGGACGTGATCGCCGAGCCTGCAGGGACCTACAGCTTTGACGGCGTGTGGAAAGCCAGCTTCACCACCTTCACTGTCACCAAGTACTGGTGCTACCGGCTGCTGACGGCGCTGGTCGGCATCCCCTTGGCGCTGATCTGGGGTATCTTCTTCGCCATCCTGTCCTTCATTCACATCTGGGCCGTGGTGCCGTGCGTCAAGAGCTACCTGATCGAGATCCACTGCGTCAGCCGCGTCTACTCCATCTGCGTGCACACCTTCTGCGACCCGCTGTTCGAGGCCATGGGCAAGTGCTTCAGCAGCATCCGAATCCGCACAACCAAGGAGGTGTAGCATCCACAAAGACGAGGAGGAGGATTAACGGAAAGAGGGGAGGGAAGATGGGAGGGCTAGAGCAACACAGATGGAGGGAAAAGTCAGAACAGGAAAGAAGAAGAAGAAAAATAGACCTCTGGAAAACGAGAGACTTTTCCAGAGCTGGGCGGGCTTGTTTGGAAGGGAAGGGGCGTGGTCACATGGCATCTGACCCCGCCTTTTTTTCCAACCAGCTGTTTTTTTCTCTCCGGTGTTGGTGTTACCAAACGGGTGGGCACAGGAAATCAAAGGGTCGATCTCCGGGGTTTTTGTTTGTTGTTTTGTTTGTGTGTTAGTTTTTTTAAATTTTTTTTTTATATTCCTCACTGTTAACTTTGTCCAGAAAGCAACCAAGCTCCGTATCTGTCTTCTGTTAGTTTTGCCACATGATGTAAATTCCTTCCATTCTTACCGTTTCAGTGGATTGCTTATCACTTCGATTGATTCATGTGAAGAGGGGATGTCAGGGTGTATCACCGTCTTCTCTCGCGCTTATTCCAGTTTGTTTTTTTTTGGAGCCATTGTGCAGGGCAGGATGGGTGGGTGTCGGGGGTTAGGAAGGTCAAAGCGGAGAGATAATGAGCGATGCCAAACTCAGCGAAAACAAAACAACCCCACAAGCCAAACAGCACAGCAACGCCCCTCCCTCTGCCCCCCATGACCTCCATAACCACACAACCCACCCCCCACCCCCTCCATGCGCCCGGCATCCCCGCAGTCTGACACTGAACCTGCCCTCGTTCCTGCATGCACCTGCGTCGCCTTGCCAGCAACTCGCCGTCCGCCACCGCCACGCCCCCGCCACACAGCCTTACAATGCAGAAAAGATCTGCAGCTCAGCTCACTCGCTCTGTGCCTCAGCTTCTTACTTCTCTTTTTCCAACAAAAAAAATTCCAGTGCAGGTTTCATCACCATTATCCTCCCGATTGCACGAGTGTGCCAGAGAATGTTAGCATTTGAATTTAGCATTCTTTCTGACCAATTTAGCCTTTCGTCTTTCAGTGAAGCTAAATGCTTTCAAATGCACATCATCATAGTTCCAAAGTGAATGTTTTTTGTTTCTACAGTATGAATATGAAGAACTTTGAGGGTTTACCTTCAATACCGTTGTTTTAATACCCTGTATGTACTGTATGTGTCGATGCAGAAAATGAGACTTTACAAGCTATGGCCTCATTCCAGTGCACTAATCTATGGGAAATTATTGTTAGTGAATAGCACTAATGAAGATCGCCTGTCTTTATTTGCAAAGGTAGTAGAGTACTAGCAGCTACTGTTGCACACACTGCACTTAGCATGTGCAGTTACAAGCTTGTGTGGAGTTTTATTTTTTACGCGCTGTGGTACTTACACAGGTTAATGCATTGGAATTAAGATAATGTGAGACGGAACGTGTGATTTTGAATGCATTTTAATGTGTTATTTGGTCATAAGTTTGCTCCATCCCCCTTTTTTGTCTTCCTAATTGTTGTTGTTGTTGTTGTTTTTAATTTCCCCAACTTGTTGGTTCTGCTGCCCTGCTTCTTGACTGTGGACACGATGCTGAAAAGCATCAAACTGATGCCTCCCAACCCAGAGATGGGTAAAGAGAGGGACGGTTGGGTGGGGGTTATGCAATGGGGTGGGTGTGGGTTATGTTTTATTGAGACACTAAACTCGCTTTGACTCCGTCACCTTCAGTCTACCTGCTGTCTTCTCACAGAGATGGTAATATCATAGCACCTGTTCCTTGAATTGAGTGTTTTTAAGCTCCAAAGGTGATATTTTTATAAGAAAATATGTTTTTCCTTCCTTGCTTTTAATGTACATTATCACGCCGCGCACATTAAAATTTAATATAATCCAATGTGCATTCGTTGTTGTTTTTTTTTATAATTTCTATTACCAAGATGGATAAAGTGATCAACAGCATGGGACTCTTATTAAAGTCAGATATTCAACGTAGATTTTTTTGTTATTTTTTACTTGTGATATTGAGTCATAGCAGATCTAATTGTGTAATGATTCACAGTAGATACTTGGTGACTGGTTTCTTTCATCTGTACTGCAGGAACCAGCCAGTTAAAGCTGGCTGGTCGCGGAAAAAATACACAAGAACGAAGTTAAAGCAAGAGCATCTGAACAAAAAATTCCAGCAGCAGCCCCCTCCAAACCCTCTGTAGTAGTTCTATCTGAGTCTGTGGAAGTAAAGCCTTTAGTGTTGCTCATGGGCTTCTTTTTTTTTTTTCCAGAGCCTGGCACAACATTTTCATGGTTACTCGATAAACAAATGAAAGTGTTGGGCAATGTTCATGGAGACTGGAGTCAAGTCACTTGGCTGCAGTCAAGTTCATTTCCAGCAAAGGCAGGCACGTAATTATGCCGCCTGAGGCAAGCCTGGACTCTCGCTGTAAACTATTGTTCAACAGTAACATGTTCAGGGATGATGTCAAGTCGACTTAACAGTGGTTCATTGTTTGAAACTTTCAAGGCTGATTTCAAGGATACGACGGATACAATAGAAAAGAGGAACAACGTGAGCTGTTAAATGCCGTCTCCAGTTTGCTGTTTTTTTAAAGTTTATTTTTAGGTCATTTTTAGGCCTTTACTGACAGGACAGCTGAAGAAATGAAAGGGGAGAGAGAGAGGGGGGAATGACATGAAGCAAGCGTTGAGGAGTAAACCTCTACATATGGGCGCCCGCTCTACCATCTGAGCTATCCGGGCTCCCACACCTCCAAGTTTTTGTTTCAATTCATGGATACATTAGTAGTAGCCAGTCCTCTCACATTTGAGTCACAGAGCTACACTAAATGGCCAAAAGTAAGTAAGGGCAGACAAACATCACAACCATGTGTGCCGGGTTCAAAATTAGCACCATCTACCAGTCATGGCTGGTAAAATTTGAACAATAACTCACTCGCCATTTAGTTGATGGACAAAAAAGTAAATTTTGAATCCTGCATATGTGACTGTTGAACATTTTCAAACCATTTATTCAACCATTAAGCTGCTGCTACAACATCATCCACTCTTCTGTGAAAACTTTCCACAAGATTTTGCAACCAGTCAGGTACCAATGTTGATTGACTGATGTTTAGTCCTGGAGTGTCCACATACTTTGGTTCTCAAAGACTCTTTGGATGAAAGCAAAAGTTCCATTAGCTGCACAATAAAAACATATTTTTAACCAGTCTCCTAAAATGTGACTATTAATCCAAGCAAAGATATTAGCCCAAAGTGCCCAGTTTTCATCGACAAAATGAAAAAGTTGATCATCATCATCATGTATGTTGATATGATATTTTTCCATTATGTTAGTTGATGTAATAACACATTTATATTTTTCTTGCATTGTCTAAAACGAGAGATACTACACTTATGATCATTATAATCTTTCACAATTTAGGAAACAGGGTGAAATCTGTTTTATTGTACAGCTGACGAAATAGTTTCTTTAAGAAATACCTTCAGAACTGTAATAAACACAGTACATGAGAAGCACAAACTGGGGCTAGATGTTGAACTTAAGTCACTAATAAGTTGACTAAACGAGACATATGCATGGACAGAAACAGTCTCAGTGGACTCCGACACTCAAGCATCATCGCAGTAACACATCCAAGCTGTGTCACAACAGAAAACTCCTGAGCAGGGTGCAAAAGGTCTTGGCTAGAGTAAAACCAGCACGGAAATTTCCAGTACTTCGCAGTGCTGGACCAAAGTAGACATAACAGGAGGATGAGAGAACACAGAGACGGCTCTGTTACCTCCATGCAGACGACAGGATTGGACAGTGGCACTTGTGAGCTAATGGCAATGACCTGATACAACCAGCGTGAGAAGTTACCACCAGCTGCTCAATGCTCCTCTGTGCGGTGGAGGTACGTTAACTTTGCCTGTTCTATCAGATATCATTTAGGGGTTCCGAATCTTTACTATAAACCTACGTGTCTGGTGAAATACTGAAGAATCAAAGGACCATAAGGCTTTTGTATGTTTTTACCAATTTGTCTACAAATCATGTAAAATGTATGTAATTTCCCTACCTTTCAGGTGGCTATTGGCTTCCATTCATTTATATACATTGGTGAAAAATTGAGTAAGACTTTACACACAGTTTAATAAAAAAAAAAAAAAAAAAAACACGTTTCAAGAGTGCAAATTGATTTTCAAACTGTACAGAATTTAAGGCAAATTCCTGGAATTAGAGACAAAAAAAATATCCAAAGCCCTATTTGCACAGGATTAGTATTACCTGGTGACCTCGAGTTATTTGTAATAATTACAGAGGTTGGCTGTGATCTTAATCCCGTGTGAATCGGCCATGTCTGTAATTTGTGAAGTAAAAAATTCCCTTGCAAATGACCTACCATATTGTAGTTACAGAGCAAAAGTTTGCAGAAACACTAATATTGTGTTTTTACTAGATATTGTGGCTCGTTGGTGGTTCAGCTGTCTGTACTAACTGTCCCCTCCTAAAAAAAGAAATCCTTCGGCTTGATCCTGTTCTCTACTATGTTTGCGTGTTCTCTCCAGCGGAGAAGGTGGATTAAAGACTCTAAACTACCAATAAATAAGAATATGATTGTGTGGATATCTGTGTTGAGCCTGAGCCTGGGGTGGAAAACTATCCTGGGTGTTATTTCGCCAAGTGCATGCTGGGAATGGCTCCTTCGTCCTGTGACTATGAATAGAAATGATAAGGTTGACAAAATAAATGCATGATCCCTGTGAATGAAAGTATAAAATAATGTTTGGGGTATTTTGTTATGATGTCTCCGGACTCTCCTCAGCTTTTACAATGCAACAGTTCCCTCTAGTGGGATAAATTGAAAAATGCAACAACCGGTATAAAATATATGGCCAAAAGTATGTGGACACCCATACTTTATATGTACTGTATATGTGATTGTTGAACATATCATTCCAAAACCATTATAGCCTTTAATACAATTTTATAACAGCCTCCAGTATTCTGGTGTCAGGCTCTACACCATAGTATTGAACCTGGCTGATGCACATGAGAATTAAAGTGAGGTCCAACACTGGTGTTGTGTGATCAGGTCTGGCTCACAGCCGAAGTTGGATGGAGTTGAGGTCAGGGTAGTCTAAATCCATGACGTTCCACTTCTGGTGCAGCCGGAAATTCGGATCCGGATGTCTCTCTTTTCGGCCAGATGTCCGTTACTTTCTGCTTTCTTTGGGTTGTAATTTTAAACTATGGTTTAGGACTTTGGTTAACTCCTCCTCAGATCTGTGTGGTCTAGACCTACTCTATCTGTAAAGTGTCTCAAGATAACTCGTTTATCTGTGTTTTTTGCCCCAACGGTGCCTTCCAGGCAGTGCTGCCTGGAAGGCACCATTGGGAGGCACTGGTTATCGTGAAGGTTAAGGTTAAGGTTAAGGTTAAGGTTAAGGTTAAGGTTAAAGTTAAGGTTAAGGTTAGGTGCCTTGAAGGCAGCGGTCGCAGCGCTGCCTGGAAGGAGCAGTTGGGGGCAAAAAACACCATCGAGCAGATAACTCTTGTTATGATTTGATACTATAAATAAAATTGAATTGAATTGAATCTGAATTTTCTATTGTCACGACTAAAACAACTTTTGAAGGTACACGCATTCCACCAAAAAGAAAGTTCCTTCCAGAGGCTATTTTGCAGAGGTGCTCTTGCTCTGTGCTAGTGCCTATAGCGCCGCTGAAGACAATTGTGATTGGTTTAAAGAAGTGCCAATAAACCAGAGCGATGTGTAGGTAGGTCTGGCAAAGCGTGACTAATTTCAGGACTCTGTGTGGGCCCAATGCAGTTGTTTATGGACGTGGCTGTGCACAGGGTCATTGTGGTGTTGAAACAAGAATGGGCTAAACCCATACTGATTCCTGGTGGTTGACTGTGATGACCCCTCCCACTCTGTGGGTGTCTCTTTGGTACTTTCCTTTCCCTGTCAGCTGTTTAGGAGGCAGGCTGAGTGGTAGACATGTGGCAGAAGGATCAGCAACACCGGAATCCACTCCTTCTGGTTGCCCTCCACATCAGGACGTCAGGACATGCAGTTCTCTCTATCTCTCTCTCTCTCTCTCTCTCTCTCTCTCTCTCTCTCTCTCTCTCTCTCTCTCTCTCTCTGTCCTCACAGCCAGCAGGGTTTGTTTTCGGTGCAGTTTTCCTTCGAGTTCTGTTAGCTTTGCTTTCCACACACAATACATTGGTTTTAATGTAATCCTTAGTGATGTGTGGTCTCCCTTATTTTTGTCTAGACTTTGAGCTGATAACACACACACACACTCACACACAAAGTGAAATCCAACTTTTGAAATCCCCACCATCTTGAATAGAATTCAACCCCCTGTGCAATATTCATTCTGTTTGCGATAGTTAATGTAAATAGGCTTTGAATGAATCAATCATACAGTATATATCAATAATATATCAATATCAAAATTGTATGTCTTTTTATGTGTACTGTTTTTCTTAATTGCCCCTTATATTTATTTACTTATTTTATTATATTTTAATATGTCCCTTACATTTTCTACTTACTGTTTTCCTTTAATGGAGCCTAATGAACTTGTATAACCCGGTGTGACAATAACCATCTTGAATCTTGTTTCTTGCCAGAAGGTTGGAAGCACACTGATGTCTAAAATATAAATGTGTGCTGTGGCATTTAGACATTTAGATGTCTTTCCACTTTAATCAGTCATGGAAGGGACAAGAGGTCCTAATAATATTGTTTGGTGCAAAGTAATTATTTGAATCGCTCTGGTTGTGCCGCGTTGTATCACATAACGCTGTGAGTGGCGGGAGGTTTGCATATTTAACATAAATAAATCAGTCATCAAAGTGTTGACTGTTTTATCTGCCCTCTTCAGATGATTTATTACATGTTTGGGATAAAATTCCTCTCCAAAGTGTGGCCGCAGTAGATTACACCAAAATGCTGTGGTTGTCAGCTGAACAAGCATCCTGTGGTTAAAGAGTGAGATACTGTAACAGCCAGATAACAGATGTAACAAACGTAAGGTAGACATGATGTTCGGTCTCTTCTGTCGATGAGGGAAAGGTGACACAACCATTGTGGCTTTTGAACCACCTGGAGCTGCAGGATCAGCAGCTGTTTCCTCTCTCTGCAGACACAGCAGTGATTAGACAGAGTTCTCGGGGATTCGGTGTGATTTGTTGCTGTCAAAATACATCAAGTCGAGACATTCACCTTCCCTGAAGATGGTGATTAAGGCCAGGTGCGGAGCTAGAAGGGGGACACGGGGTGGCACAGTTTTAAAATAAAAACAAGCGAAACTAATAATGAATGTGATGTTTTATTTGGCAGAATTGCATTGTGTTGTTCTATCCTCTCCAATATTTCCTATATTTCTAAGCAGATTTTCTATGCCTCAGCCCCCCCTTACTAATTGTAGTGCGTAGTTTCTGTCGTAATGACAACAAAACTGTTGACGTGATACAAGCGTGATCAATTTGCAATATTGCCCATAGTTAGTTGTGTTAGCCTTTATCTACTGAAGTTTCTTTGAGTTTAGTGGTCAGACTTTTGTGCCGGTTTTACGAAACCCTTTCCGATCTGAAGTTATACTTTCAGAATCCTGAAATTGTTTTGAAAAATTATCTGTTTCATCATTTAACCCTTGTATTATGTTAAGGGTCAATTTGTCCCATTTGCGTTTTTGTGTTGACCAAAATACTGGTTAACCTATCTTTTTCTTCATGAAATTTTATGACATTTCCTCATTTAGGGTCATGAAATCTGGACACACTGATGTGTAGTGGAATGTCTGTTCAGAGTTTGTACACAAAGATGATGTTTGCGGGTCATTTTGACCCGGAGACTTTCAACACCCATTTAGAACCAGGTGTGTGTCTGTGTGTGTGTGTCTGTGTGTGTGTGTGTGTGTGTGTGTGTGTGTGTGTGTGTGTGTGTGTGTGTGTGTGTGTGTGTGTGTGTGTGTGTAAAGTAGGAGGAGCTTTCTCGCGTTTGTCCTCTTCTCTGTTGTAATGTCATCTCTTTGACACGCACACTACAAAATTAGCTCCAAAAGGTTTGCAACTGAAGAAGTTTTAGCACAGTTTTTTGATGGTAATAGTGATGTAGAGGAAGAGGTTTCAGAATCAGAGGATCTTTCAGAGACCGAGAACAATGCTATTGATGATCCGGATTGTGAATTTTCCTATGATGAAGAGGATTCAGGGGACCAGTCTGGTGTAATATACATTAGCTAAAAACAATGGGCAGCAATCATCCTCAACATGGACAGCTAAAGATGGTAACATAAAATGGTCAACATCACCACACAGACTAACTGACTGTCATCAAAATGACTCCAAGCCCCACAAGATTTTCTGCCCCACTAGTTGATGATATTCAATCACCATTTCATCTCTTCATATCCCAACCAACAGATAGGATCATAGTGGACATAACCGACTTGTAGGGGAGGTGTGTATTTCAAGAGCCACTGGATCTTGCATGCATACATTGAAATCCTAGTCCTGCTGCATCAACCCATGCTCTGCAGTGCCACATTACATCCCGCAACGCCCTGCTGTGATGTTCATACGCACAGAGTAGTCAGGATCCAGTATTGGAGACTGCACTACTCAGTATGACACGATGTGCCCTGCTATGACATGAACTTCCACGATAACCTTCGAAGTCACTGTTCCATTATCTCTAATGTGACTATTATTGCCACTGTTCATCACATCAGCAACCGGCCCCGTCAGACACCACCTAACAAGAGTCTGGGTCTGCCGAGGTTTCTTCCTAAAAGGGAGTTTTTCCTCGCCACTGTCGCAACAGCCACTGCTAATGCTTGCTCTTGGGGGAGTTACTGTAATTGTTGGGGTTTTGGAATTTATAGAGTGTGGTCTAGACCTACTCTATCTGTAAAGTGTCTCGAGATAACTCTTGTTATGATTTGATACTATAAATAAAATTGAATTGAATTAAATTGAATAGTATTAGCTGGAGTGTACAAGTCAAAGGGAGAAGCAACTGCCAGTCTGTGGAATGACGAGAGTGGAAGGCCAATATTTCTAACAAAAATGTCTTTGGAGTCAATTCATACGAAAGCTTGGGTTCTCCGCAACACTAGAGCTGGTCGACGTGAAAGAGAAAAACTAGCTGAGATCAGAGATGTATGGGATAAATGGGTCAAAAATTTTACCTGTCTTGTAAAATCCTGGTGCCCATGTCACTGTAGATGAACACCTTGTTCCATTCAGGGGGCCCTGTCCCTTCTGACAGTACATGCCCAACAAGCCTGCCAAGTATGGCATCAAAATATGGGCATCCTAGGCCAAATCTAGCTATGCATGGAATATGCAAGTGTATACAGGAAATATTTTCACTAAATAATTGGTAAAAACAGTTTTGGGGGAAAAAATGTTTGTGATGAGGAAAAAAAGGTTGTTTTGAGTGTATTTACACTGTACGGGTCATTTTGACCCGTAACATCATCAATATAATTTTTTTTCAACATAATACGAGGGTTAAATGAGACAGCTACACTCAGTTAGCTGTCTCATTAACACAGACTGAAAAAAAAGACAGTGTCACAACCATGCAATCCACTTTACAGACTTTTGGTTTTGACCCAGATGTTCTTTTATTTTCTTTCTCTTGATTGAGTGAAATGGAAAGACTGAAAATATGATTTATATTTTACATCTTGTTCAATACCTACACATTTTCTCTGGATTACACAATCTTTCTTTTATTTTTTTTTGCAGGAGTGGATTTTTTTGCAGCCGGTTGCTGGTGACTCACAACTATCAGTGGGCGCTGACTGATTGCACATTCATCAGCAGAGCAGAGGAGCTGCAGCCGTCCTGATCTGTTAACAGACATCTGCGGCTGAAACACATTTCTGACAGTTTTTACAAAGCCAGCTTCTCGGGTCAAATCACACACACTGCCCTCTGTGTTCTCCAGCGTGTCCTCTTTATTTGGTTTCAACAAACAAACCCTCAGGGAAGCTGCTGCCCTGGTTTGCCCCGATCTCTCTCTCTCTCTCTCTCTCTCTCTCTCTCTCACTCAGACTCTCACACACTCACACACACACACACACACACACACTTTGCCTTCTGGACATCGAGTCTGAACTCATACAGAAATCAATAGAATTCATCATATTTGTCTTATCTTGTGTTTGTTGAATTTATAAAAAAAAACAGGAGTCATATACTGACAAATATGAACCTTAACTTGATACAAGGCATCTTTGATGATTTCCATTCGAGCAGAAAGGCACAGCATTTGCTTTTTTTGCTATGCTGCATTTTACTTTGTAATGGCTTGTACCAAAGTCTCTTTTCTCTCCAGTCTCTTAAATTTGCTCTGGTTATGATTTGATAGATTTACAGAAGCTCCTTTGTAACCATAGACTGTATGTTAATATTAACAGTCTATGTTTGTAACTAATGAAAACATGAACACACACACACAAAACACAAACACACAGACATTTTCACGCTCTGCCAGCTGTTACGGCAGTGAATGTTGAAAAATTATGAAGCGTACTACGACATCAAGTAAGAGGAAGGCTGGCACAGATCCATCCCATCAGGCTCAGCGTGCCCCCCCCTCCTCAGCACACCTGGTTCTCTGTAAGTCAGTCTTTGAAATCATACGTCACTTTTACCACATCTGTTTGAGACTATGTAATGTGACATCTTCCTTTGTTGATTCTGTCTCGAGTTTTGTTTCTGCACTGCATTTCCCAGAGATCACCCGTCAATCAACCGCTTTCCTCGGATAATGTCTTTATGACTTTGGCTTTTCTCCATCACTGCTCCTCTATTTGTTCAAAACAAACACATCACATCACTTTCATCACACAGGAGATTTTTTTCCCCAATGACAAACAACCCATTGTGTTCAGAACCGCTCAAAACGGCTTGTGTTGTAATTCTTAGTCTAATTGCCCATTAATGGTTTCTATTTTTGTTTTTAAATAAAACTATGAAAGCTGTTTTAAGGTTGAAATAGACACATAGTTTACCGATTTACATGTGAAGATATGTTGGCTATATACACGCTAAAACTTTTTTAAATGGAGTCTGGTGGGTTTAGCGCTAGCGACTTCAGAGCTGTTTCTGGTTAAACAGAAAGGTCACCAAGAGGTTGTAAAGGTCTATATGTGAAGGGATCCTTTCCATAATGTTGCCAGACACTTAGAATATTAATCTGAGCCTGTCAGTGGCGAAACCAGCACTTTTGTGAAGGTAAATATAAGCCGGACAATTGCCCTATTAACTTACATTGTAGCTTGTTTCACCGTTGCCAACTGCAGCGGTAATACTGGACCAATGTCAAAGATTGTGAGAGTGTGTGAGCGTATGTTTGCGGGTGTACACATGCATGTGTATGTAAGTGGGCGTGGATAAGTGTATTGCCTATTGTGATGTGATTTTACACATATTCTTGTAATGGAATGTCTGTGATGTAATGGTTTGTATTGTGTGTCTAATGTGGACCCCAGGAAGAGTAGCTGACTGCTACGGTATCAGCTAATGGGGATCCTTTTAATAAACAACAACAATAACTGTAACAACCACATCAAATAAATAATTTCATACTTACAGCAGATTACTATTTGCATTTAACCTTTGTGTTGTCCTCCCGGGTCAAAATTGGCCCAGTCTGTTTTTGCAGTTTGTTTTCAGTTAACATGGCTGATTGGACCTCTTCCCAGGACTTTGTGGGTGTGTCTAGGCTGATTGATCGACATATTCCTGACTCTCTTTTAGTTTTGTTGCTCCAGTTAGGGCAGGACAAATGACACCTTTATATTTCTTATTGATAGAAAATATTTGTGATCTAATAAATTCCCATCCAATCTCCAGCCCACTTTTAACCTGTGCAGAGTCTAATCAGCCAGATCAACTGAAGTCACATGTGTGGGTGTTTTAACAGATGTGGTAGATTGCAGGGAGAGGTGAGGGGAGTGGTAATCGAAGGGAGGTATATTGCGGCCCGTTGGCTCCACCCCCGAGCCTTTTATGGACTTCCTCTTCCAACAAGGAGAGGCTGGGATTAATTAGGTGATTGGGGTTTTGGAGGGAAAAGAGGAAAGCAGTAGCCTGGGTAAACCCTGACGAACTTCCGGCAAATTTGAGATTTGCTCTGCAGGTCAGTCTGGCGAAGAGCCCATTCAAACCCATTTCCAATGTCCTCAAAATTGAGGCACCAATCACAACCGTTGAGGCGGGCTTAACACCAATCACAACCGTTGAGGCGGGCTTTACGCGACGAGGATAGCGCAGCGACGGCTAGCAGCTTTTTGTTTACATTCAACATGACGGCTACCGAAGCCGTGCTTCACCAAGACCAGGGACCGGCAGGTCAGTCTGACATATGGCGATTTTATACCGGTCAATGCTATAATTAACTGACAACATAAGTTATACGAGTTACAGTTCTCAAGGACGCACGCACACACGGACAGAGACAGTCTCTTTTTCCTTTCTCTCAACTTCTCCGCCGTGTGTGGCGTGTACCCGCTCGCGGTGTGAAGCGCGTGTCCGCGCTATTCTTGCACATGTAGGGAGCCTCGTGAATTAACCTGCAACATATCAGCTGTTTGGAAATTCTTCAGCGTGTGTGCAGAAGATAACAAGTTAGCAATATGCAACACCTGCAAGGAGAAAGTAGGGCGTGGAGGGACCACACCAAAAACCAAAATCACATTTATTTTGTTGGATGTGAAAAGCGTCACCAGTATCGTTGGTCTGATTGGTTGAAGGACTATCCAATGAGCCCAGAGGCATTTGAGTGGCGTCCGTTGGTGACGCCCTTTTGGAAATGAACTGTCAATGAACCTTTCCCAGACCCACTCTCAGTTACAGCTGAGAAGGGTCTGGTGTTAACTACAAAAATCTAACCGCGGTCTAAGCTACCACGAGCTAATTTTAGCTAACGTTAGCTAGCATGTCAAACGGGGCTGTCAGTCTTTAAACGGCTCTGGAGCTAGTAAATCAGCACGTATACGTATAGGAGAATGGAAAGTCCCACGTCAATGTTAAAATAGCAAGGTGACCAGTAAAACTACAGCAGACGAATACCCTTGGCTAATTAAAAAAATAACTTAATTTAAGATGCTTCTTCAGGTTGGAGGTGGAGTAATAGGACGCTGAAAGAATGCTGGTTGCTGGCAAGCAGAGGCTGCACGGCACAGTTAGCTGTATTTCATTCTCCCTGTTCTTTCTTTAATGTGAAATGCTGTTTGAATTTCCAAGATAGAAACGTATTGCTGCCCTGGCTCTGTCGTGCCGGTTCCGACTCCATTGTGACTGATCACGGAGCTAATTTTTTCGATTTCATATCGGGGCTTCTGGAAAATGCGATAGAGTTGCCTTTTATTCAGAGTGAATAAACTTGTGAAACAGAGAAGTATCGTCAGGTAATCCATTGATTTCAACAATGTAACTTTATTCTAAATACCAACTATTTAAATTGTAACTGTAACGGAATACAGTTACTCATAATTTGTATTCTGAATACGTAACGCCGTTACATGTAATCCGTTACTCCCCAACACTGGACACCCACACCCCTGGGCTTGCCACACAGAGCATAAAGTATACGTTATCATTGCCATTAAAATGTTGTGTTACATCTTCTAAGCCAACTTCATTCCAATTTATCACCTCTCAGGTCGTCTGGGACAGGTCTGCTTTCTGTCCCCTGAGTCAGAAACATGGAGAAGCAGCGTTCAGTTTCTAAGCTCCACATATCTGGAACAAACTCCCAGAAAACTGCTGGTCCGCTGTAACTCTCAGTTCTTTTAAATCAAGGCTGAAGACCTTTCTTTTTGATGCTGCCTTTCTTTAAATAATTGTTCATTTCTTATACTGCACTGTAAGTTTTTAACATTTCATCTGTTTTAGATTTTTTTTTGTGGTTGTTTTTAACAGCTCTTTGGTGTTTTATGTAAAGCACTTTGAATTGCCCTGTTGCTGAAATCTGCTATACAAATAAAGCTGCCTTGCCTTGCCTTGCCTTGCCTTATTACAACTAGTTTTACACTTATTTTTAGAATTCATGGTCAATAAATCAAATTCATATGAAATTATACCTAATTTTTTAGTTAAAAAAGTTGACTAATAGTTAAGATAAGAGGAACATATGTGTTTCATGTAACCATTCATGATACTTTTGGGCAATTTAGTTAAAAGAAACCCATATTTTTTTATATCGAAACTGGAAAACAACATGAGGGTTAATTAAGGAGAATGAGAAAGAAGAGAATCAGTATACAGTACATACAGTATGGTAAGGGCAAATGTAAAAGCAGGATAAAGCCCAGACTGTGATTTCAGTGGTACTTAAAGGTGCAATATGTAATATTGTGTGTAATACTGGCAGCTAGCGGTTAAAATAGTTACTGCACTACCAATTCAAAATACTGGAGAGTCGTTTCCCCCGCCCCCTCCTGCTCAGTTCACGGGGGTTGCCAGGCTGAGACCGCAGCATTCACAACAATGTTGCTAGACGCTTTTCTCACATAGCCAGACATTACTCCACAGCACAGCGGAGTAGCTAACGGTAGATGCTAGTCTCACATAGCCAGACATTACTCCACAGCACAGCGGAGTAGCTAACGGTAGATGCTAGTCTCACATAGCCAGACATTACTCCACAGCACAGCGGAGTAGCTAACGGTAGATGCTGGCTATATTGACCGTCATAAAAGCCCGTGCTCACGCGGAGCTCTGTAACCAACTGACAGACACACTTTTTCGGCTTAAAATTACAGTATGAACCGCTAAAACATAACAACCTCACTGTCCTCTCCACACGCCAGTCAGGCACACTTCCTCGGCTTAGAATTACAATACGAAACGCTAAAAATACCAGTACCTTGCCGACGGAACACACTTCATTGGCTTAGAATTACGGCAACAATCGCTAAACACACCGCAAACTCACAGTCCTCTATTTCCGATTTACAGCCCCCCTCTGGTGGTTTAAAATAACTCACCGTTGTCGGCTCCAGCCGCTGAACTACACGTTGTAAACAGCCATGGGCTGCTTGCCTGGTCCTCCCGGTAACGTTAACAGTTAGCAGGGTTAGCATGGCGGCGTTAGCCAGGACCAGTCGGGATCACTTTACTGGCTGTGTCTCAATTGTTTTTGCGAGTAACCAACTCGCGTACTCTAGCTATATAATTCAATGTGAGTACACAAATGTTGAAATGACAAAAAATGCCCATCCCTAGTAGCTGTGATAAATTAGCCTGAAGCTAATGCTTACCTGTTCAGGAGAAAATAAACCAACTCTGCGTCCTTTTGGGCTCTAAGCTGTCTCCATCTTTCAAATACATCTCCAATATTTACCAGGGGGTTGTTACGTCTCTGGTCACGCAACTGTTAGAAACATGCTGTTTTCTTTTTTTTATGTCATGTAGAATCTATCTCCGTTGATCCTGTTCGTTTGTTTGCTGCTTTCATGGCTGTACTACCGTTACAGCTGTAGCGCGCTGGGTTTACGTTTTTACAGGTATTACTGGCAACCCGGCCTGCCTGTCAAACTGGGCCGTTGATAACAACACACAGATCAAAACATAAACATAAATTCCGTCACGGAATGTAAATTTCAAAAAGAAAAAATACTGACATTAGCATTGTTGTCAGAAAAGATAGTATTTCATTTTAACGTGTTTCCTAAATATCTGATGAGGCACTGGTGTCATTTTGGGATTTATTAAAGTACAAATATTACATATTGGACCTTTAACTGTGGTTTATTTCAGTCAAAGCTTCCACAGATAATCAACCAAGACGGGAGAGTTTACGAGCTCTTAAAGGCTTCCTATAAACTGAAAAAGACGAGGCAACACAGCCGAGGCAAATGGAAATGAAGCAATCTGGCACACGGAATACAGTCAAGACTTGAATCCATTGAATTTGCTTACATTACAGGAACAGGGAACTGATTTCACAGTAACTGATGTCAAAGAGCAAATACATTTGGTTTGTAAATCTTTAAATCTTTAACTGAGTTTCTTCACAAAACCAATGTCTTATTACAGCACATCAAAGTTTATCTGCTTTGAACGGCTGTTTTTTAATTTGATTTTCTGACATTTGAAACAAATGTCTACCAGTTTCTGAAATCCGTGGTGTCATTATCAGTCACTTATGACTCATGTAAATGTGTATCACGTCTTAAGAGCTGTCTAATAAACTGAAACATATCCACATTAATTCCACTGGGCTATATAATAATAATATTATTATTATTATTATATAGCCCAGTGGAACTTATTTATATAGCTCCTTTCTTGAAACCCAAGAACACTTTACAGAATGACTGTGGCTAAGCTAAAGGAGGTTGTAGGCTGTGGTAAGCAGGTGGGGTTTCAGGAGTTTTTTTTTTTTTTTAATGTCCAGGGATGTAGCATTTCGGATATCTGCAGGGAGGGTGTTTCCAGAGGGATGGGGCTGTAACACTAAAGGCCCTGTCTCTGAAGGGACAGAGTCTGGTGTGGGGAATGGAGAGCAGGCCAGCGTCTGAAGACCGCAGGTTTCGGGGTGGGGTGTATGGATGGAGGAGGTCGGAGGGGTACAGTGGGGCCAGGGCAAGGAGGGATTTGTAGTTGAGGAGGAGGATTTTATATGTGATGCTGGACTTAATTGGTAGCCAGTGAAGGTGGATGAGGGTTTATATCTCTTGTAAACCATGGCAGGGATACAGGGATATGAATGGACTATGGGATCTAAAAGCTATGTGTGAGCTTTTCTGAGCTGATACTGCTGCTTTTATCATATTTGTGCATACACCGATGGCTTTCGCCGAGTGTTGATACGCAACGTCACTCCATCTATCCCTGGACAGATTGGCAGATACAGACTTATTGACTGACAGTTTTCTTGCCTGTCTGCTGCAGTAACCATTTCCTGTAATGTATGAGATTATAATCTTTTGATTTCCTTTTTCATTCGGAGGGACTTCATCTGACACACAGGGAGTGGAAGAGGGGAGCACAATCTTTTTCTCCAGACGTCAAAATATGGAGTCTAGCCTTCCATCGTGGTGCTCTAATGGCTGCATGGCGAGCAGTAACCAAAAGGTGACAAAAGGTTCAATCAACAATATGAACATCAGTGAGCATGGCATGCGTACAAAAAAATAACAATGTTAAAAAGCAACATAGCACAAAATCTTCTATTTCTAATACAAAATAAAATCAACTTATTTCAAGAATTTCCCTTCTGTAGTTCAGTCCTTATTGTTCATATAGCTTCTAGATTTTACATCCAATTTAAAAAATTGGTCTCAGTCATTTTTGGCTGATATTCAACTGTCAATTTTGTCAACAAAACATGCAGAGATGCCAGTTTCTAACTCCCACCGTAGCAGAAAATCAAGGCAAAGCAGCTTTATTTGTACAGCACATTTCAGCAACAGGGCAATTCAAAGTCCTTTACATAAAAACGATTAAAAAAAATTAAAAACAGATCAAATACAAGAATAAAAGTTACAGTGCAGTGTAAGAAATTAAACATTGAAGAGCACTTTAAAACAAACATATAAAAGCAGATAAAATACGAGATTACTTTTAGTCTCCTTTTACATTCCACTATTGGTCCCCCTGGGACATGTGTCTTACTCTGTTTGCCACCCATTCTGGCGTGGAAAAAGTACTTTTATTATAAAATATAGTCATCACTATAAGTCTTTGTTTCTCTATTTGGAAAGGAAAAACTTTGCAAAACCCTTTTGGTTGAATTCACACTTTTTGTAATTAGATTTTGATTAGTGATCTCATGTCAACCGGTTGAAATTCACACTTTGTTGTAATTGGTGAGCTCTTCTCAACCCAAAACCCTATTGATTTGAAATTCACACTTATTTCATTTCAACCTTAAACCCTTTACTATTCGTAAAAGGCTGGTTTCTTAGTAAAACCCAGACAATGAAATCTGGAACCATAAAAGTAAAATAATACACAATAACAAACACACATCTGCACAAAAATTTCGTTGACTTTTGAATTTTGGTCAGGAAAAAAAACAACCATAATGCAATGCAGCTGCAGGGCAGGTAAAGATTTAATAAAAAGGTGCAACTTTTCCACAACAAGAAAATATCATTGTGGTATTATTTAGCTATCTTAGACATACTGGAGAGCACAGACATGAACTGAAATAACCATGTACACTCGCTATTTGTCAGAAGTCTTCTTTAACAGCCTCGACTCCTTGATGGTAGACACTAAACTGTCATCTGGTTGAGAGTTACTGCAGTATAGACAAGATAGCAAAAAAAAAAAACTCCATTGACCTATGTTTCATGTTACCTTTTGTGAAGTGCTCTGTCGTTATATTTCTCATGACCCGAAGTGAACCTGCTGAAGAAGCCTGTCTATGGAGATACACAGCTGAGTGATGAAGAGCACTTAAACGTACAAAATGTAACTTTCTGCCGCTAGGGGTCTCTCAACCAAAACAATGGACGGTAAAACTGGATTTTTGATGACGTTGGGAAGTTGCGTGGAATTATGGGAGTTTTTAGTGTTAAACACCTTCGCTGCCAGTTAGAATGCATCAGTTCACGGACGAGTTTACCCATTCAAGTTTATTCACGTTACGTTTTGTAACGTTTGTTCATGTTATTGTAATAAAATAGCTGCAGTTTCCCCAACATATTTACGTTTTTCTTGATTAGATTTTTATTTGTAGCTGACCAGTTAGCTAGTGAGCCAGCAAGCTAACAGTAGCCAGCAGCTAAAGCACAAAATATTTCACATATCAATGTCACCTTTTGGATGGTTTCAACACCGGGGCGGACGGGTTTTTTTTTAACGCTAGCTAGCTACTAAACGAGGCTGAGAGACGGGTGTGGGTGGGGATTGTCGGGGGAATCTCCGCGATAGCGAGCCAGGACGTTCGATGCCTGTTGTGCAGCAGCAGAACATCTCCCAGCTGACCGGAATTATCTCCCCTTCACTTTTCAGTAATGTTAACTTTTCGTTTTGGTGCTTAACCCACCTTTTGTCGGGTTAATTTAGCTAACCGTAAAGACAGCTAAACGCGAAGGGGGGAGAAATTCGGCAGGGACGAGATTTTCGGCACATACACCGGTAGCGCTACAGAGATGTAGCTAGCTACCGCTATGGATGGCCGCTGTTGTGACTCGGTGCTGGGTCTGATATAGTCTGTTTCCCGACGTTTAATTAAACTGCCGTTAGCGTCGTAAGCGCCAGGCACTGGAGATAAGTTCTGGCCGGGGGTTGCTGTAATGAAAGTAGCTGGCTGATAGCTGACTGGGGGCTAACGGTAACTAGCTAGCTTTATGTCCCGGGGCTGTTGTCAGTTGTCATCCCGACTGAGTCTCTCTGCGCCGGGGGAGTGAGGCAGACAGACCGGGGTGTGCTACTTTGGCTAAATTAGCATTAGATTAATCGTCTATCTACAGCTAACGTTAACGTTACTAGTGAAGTTATTCGTGGGTTAGCTCAGTCCTGTTAGCTGTGGTCGAAACAGTCCTACTAAAAATAACTTCATTAGTGTGTTGAACAATGTTGTAACCTCATAATGTTACCCACAAAGCTTTAGCATCAACATTAGCACATTGTAGTAAAGTCAAGGTGGTATCGATATTGAACTTTCAAAATAGATAAGATCTCTGTTGTATTACTGTGATAAAAAGTGGGATGTAATTAATCACAAAATGATGCTGTATGGCAAAAAAAAGCAGTATTGCGGTTACAAGTATTTTTTTTTCTGTGAAATTGTATGATTTACAATTACTCCTGAATGTATCATCTTGGTGCCAGTGTTCTGACGGAAGTTAGAGTAACTGGAGGGTGAAAGGTTATATGACGCGACTGACGGGCGACTAAAGGAAACGTGCCGTGTCTGAAAATAAAATAACAGATTTCTCTGGGTTTGACATTTGGTGGAAACATTTGGGATAGTGTAAGAACACAACTCATAAAAATATATAACATAGGTATGGTCATTTTTAGACATTTTAAAGCAGAAATGTTACATATTGTACCTTTAATCACTGCGCCGCCCATAGCGAGCTGAAAGAAGGTAAAGAGTCCATCCACAGGATGAAGCTGCGAGGGCCTCTGATGGGTCATGAGCATCAATCAGAGTTTACTGTCTCGGTCAGCAGTTAACCAGGGTTTGTATTGACCCTGCAGGTGATAAATAACCTCTGTTGGACTAGTTTTAGGGTTGACAGAAATGGGGAAATCAAGACTGAGTGCAGCCCTGCTCCTCCCTGATAATACCTGGAAATTAGCCTGACCTGAAGCTCCCCTCATGTCTCCAGAGACCAAAGAAATGCCTGTTCACCTAGTGCACCAGCAGATGGCGCCACAATGAGTCAGATTCCTGCCGTTGTGGTAGGATTTAAAGGGTCAGTTCAGCCAAATTATAAAAAATAAAAATAAAAAACATTGGTATTTAGTAATGCAGATAGTTTCGGTTTTAATGGCCCAGGTTTGGAGATACACTACATGGCCAAAAGTATGTGGACACTGAAATTTACAAACCCCTATGTGATTGTTACATATGTACTGTATGTATAATATATATATGTATATATGTTTATCTCATTCCAAAGCCACAGGCACCATTGCTATCTGCTTTTCTTGTTTCAGGCTTTTCAGCAGATTTTGGAACATGGCTGCAGGGATTTGGATGTTGGCGACAGATGTAGGGCGATAACACCCGGCTCGCAGTTATTGTTCCAGTTCATCCATTTAAAAAAATTAAATAAAATCAACAAGAACATGCATTTCCAGTAACAGTGTCCCTGTTTGTAATTTGGGTGCACTGTGCAATTTAATGCCACTTCACACACAAATTACTTCTTGATGTTTTTTTATGTCAGCTATGTGCAAAACATGCACAGAAAATAGGCATAGTTCTTGTGCTGCAGGTGTTGTGGTTGCAGGATTCAGATCATTCCTGCAGCGCATGTCATACTTTTAGGGTTGTGTGAGGTTCACAACCCAACCAACTTTTTCCTTTTTTCTTCTTCTTCTTCTTCTTCTTCTTCTTCTTCTTCTTCTTCTTCTTCTTCTTCTTCTTCTTCTTCTTCTCCTCCCCACCAAGAAATGGGGCCTGAGCCAAAATGGAGTTTACCACAACAGGAGCCACACAGACACACCCGTCGGCTATACAGTCAGACACACACACACACACACACCCTGTGTCAGACACACCCCTTGGCAACTGCGTCAGAACTGCCCCGAGGTAAGGCAAAACACAGTTGCTCTGGAAAAAAACAGACTACAAAGAGTGAAGGAGTGTGTTACTTCTCACTTCTTGCTCATCTCTAAGAAGTAAAAGAAGATTGAGCTTCAGGTGAAAGAGAGATACAGTAGAGGTTTTGTGTCATTTTTAGACAAAGTGGTTGCATAAAACAGCTTCTACAATTTCTGAGCTTCTGTTTGATCCTAATTATTAGCTTAGTTAGTCCGTGAGCCTAAAGGAATAATTCAACATTTGGGAAAATATGCGTATGCCGGGTGTCTCCACTGATTGCCTGGTAAACATCACGTTAACAACAAGACTCTTAAAAAGCCAATGCATCGTGGAAACCCATTTGTCCTGCACATAACCCCCCCCTGTAAAACCATGACTTGTTTGACTCTTCAATTTTTTTGTGCAGATTAAACAAACAAGATACAACACGTTAAAAGGTGCTGGCAGCTTGTTTTGACCTGTTTTCAGTCTTTACGCCAAGCGTAAGTAATCTAACTTTTGGCAGGAAAGTGAATAAATGTCCCAACTATTCCTTCTGTAAGCACTTATTTTTATAAATTCAGATCTTTGTTTTTTTCTGACATTTCCTCTGTCTTTCTGGTTTGTTTACTCAAAGTTAGTATTTTTGTGTTGCTCACCACCGAAGCTTCTTCTTCAGTGGTGCTTTGAGAAGAAAAAAGAAAAGGTTGATGATGTACAGTGACAGTTTGAGGGCTCTCTGGTGTTTTGTCAGAGGTTACAGTGTTTTCCTCTGGGAAATCAGGGAGCTGACAGTAGAAAAGGTTGATGAATTGGGTGGGAGGGAGGAAGGGGGGGTGGTTGTCCATCTCTATGTTTCAATTCTAAGAATGAATGTGGCAGACATGTAAAACTGGCCGTTCTATCATAAAAAACAGGAAAAAAGGGAAGAAGAGAGGAAACTGCCACTCTGTAGTGACACTTTAGCTCGCTGAAACCCTTATTTCATCCACATACAGAGTGATCTGTCTAGTTTTACAGAGAAGATGTGACCGATTCCATCACATCACTCATCACCCCACTTGAACACACTCGTCCCCCGGCTGTCTGTCTCATTAAACCCTCACATGTCACTGCGTCTGTCAGAAAGTGAGCGCAAACAGCCGTTGTGCTGCTCCTCGGAAGCTCTGTACCTAGTCATTCTCCGTCCACACTCTGTTATCAGGGTTTCCAGTTCTTCGTTCCTATTGCCCTCCTTTTCAGGAAGTGGGACAAAGGAATTTTTTGTGCCGGCCACTGTTGATTCATGAGCTGAGACACACACACACGCACACACACACACACACACACACACACACACACACACTCAGAGTTGGTTAAGTCTTTATAACTTAGCTCATTATGTATGGCTGAGTGAGCCGTTTTAACATGACAACCAGTAGTCTGACTCATAGGGCTGCTGGAGGAGAGTCAGGTGGAAGTTGGAGAAGAAAGAAAGTAATTCCTTTGTGTAGCCTATGCAACTTATTTTGGGGATTTTGTTGAATTTTGAACATTTATGGAGTTAAAATGGTCAGCCAGGGCATGTTGTGCTGTAAAAGATGCTTTATTAATGGTTTAAAGCCCCTACTTCAGAGTCCAGTTCAGTAATATTCAGATCTGCTGAATAAATCCCTCCAAACCAATTTTTGCTTTTAGGTAATTAAGAATGTACACGTAAAATATAATACTTTAGTACATAGCATGTGCTATCAAACTACAGAAAATAGTTACATCAAAGTCATTTGAGTTCTTTGAGGGCATTACACACAAACTTTTTGGCATTAAGTGATACATTAAAAAGCAGTACCTGGGACGTCTTTGGAAAAACTGGTTTTGTTGTAATTGGTGTTTCTGTGCCACATGATTACCACTAACTAGAGCTCATAATTCACTGTTTGCTCAGCTATCCTAGCTGTGTGGGTCTGTTTGGTCTCACCTGAACTCCACAGAGCGAGGAGCCGCAGCAGCACCTGGACGCGTCACAGAGTTTTGGAGAGAAAGAGGCGGAGCTTTTACGCGCCACGAGAGGAGCTGATGGGAGAGCGGTAGGAGCAGCAGCAGCGTGTTTCTGCTGGATGCAGTCAGTCAGTGTTGAGACTCACAGGTTTCAGCTGGCGATCAACGAACTAGAGTTGAACTACTTGGAAAACGGGCAAGGTCAGATTGAGGGAGTTAAAAAGCATCGGACTATTTTTTTTTTCTGGGAGTTTTATTTACGGAGAAGCGAAGAAAGATTCCACAGCGATCACTTTGGACTTGATGAAAAAGTCAAAGAAGTCCCGCTCTTGAAGACACCAGCGGAATATGATTTTGAATCAAGGGAACTTATAACACTGTTGCTCGCTAACAGGTGAGTTTATTATCCGCAAATGTTCTCACAGTTTCT
Organism: Perca flavescens; assembly: GCF_004354835.1. NCBI lineage: Eukaryota > Metazoa > Chordata > Actinopteri > Perciformes > Percidae > Perca > Perca flavescens. The sequence goes on from NC_041338.1 coordinate 32,391,994, forward strand.
TGATTTGACTTGCACTTTTTTTTCATTTCACTCAAACTGTAGTTCCATGCGTAAAAACGCAGAGACCCTGAAACTCCCAAGCCTCTCATTCTTCTCCTCCTCCTCTTCTGGATATCCCAGACTTTGAAATGTTTAGTTTTTTTTCTGGCTCCTATCATAATTTCACCAGCTTCCCATTTGTGTTTTCTGAGACCTTTCACCATGAGTCACTTTCCTCTCGAACTGAAAACATTTTCACTGTTTCCCACCGCCTTTTGTCCTTTAAAAACACAGCCGTGCGATGAGGAGGTCCATGTATTGTGTTTGGTGCAGGTGCGCAATAATATGCCCACTATTACTTATAATTGTAGACCAAAACAAGAAGATACTCACCTCACCATATCCTTCATAACAAAACTCTACTCTACTACTGCGTAATATTCTATAATGTGTGTTTTGGGTTCTTAATGTATACTCCTTTTATATATTTATTTTCGTCTATATTCCCTTTGTCCTCCTACAGTGTTGCCTCAGTCTCTTATATTATGTCTTTGGCACTTGTCAGTAATGGTATTTGCCTTAGACCTTCATAGGAGTTTGCCTATAAGCACCTGTTAGGTCTGTCTGTCTCTTCATAACACTGTGAGAATATAAAACCGAGCCTTCTCCCTCAGACTCGCTCTAAATACAAATGAGTTGCTATAACAGTGAGACATCAGTCATAAATCAGTCCAAAATGTGCACACAGGGGATCTCAGTGAGTTTATGCAACACTGCGGATATACATGCAAAAGCCAAACCCACTGTGCTGGAAGTTATTGCCTTGTTTTGGTTTACATCTGTTTAAACCACATGCAGATATAGGGGGCATGCAAATGCACCTTCTGCAAATTCTGTGGTGTTGCTCACCCACCCAACCCCCTCCCTCCGTCTGCTTAAAGCATCTCCCAGTGGATTACCATTTAGTTGCTGGGGTTATTTATCATTTTGCAGGATTGGTCCCCCTTGCCTTTACCCTCCAGCCTCTTTTGTTTTAATTGAGTTTATGTCCACTCCCTCGGGCCCCTTGCCGTCTAAACTTAGGCCCGTGGTCGCGTCGCCCTGCAGAGCGCGGGCTGCTCTCTGGGTGATTCACTGCTTCGCCTCTCGCTGTGGTCACTTGGGAACGGAGCTGAGCACCGCAGAAGTGCTCACCCAGGTCCCGCTGCTGGTTTGTCTAGGGTCAGTGGAGTCAGACGTAGGAGCACGGAGGATTAGGAGGCTGGTATTGAAGCATTGTGTCACCATAAAGCCTTCAGTCACTTCAGTATGAATGGTTTCACTGCTCGTGGTGAAGTGAGTAAACCCTGGTTTTATACCCTGACACAGTTCCATTTATGAGTCTCAAAAGGGATTTCGATGTCCCTCTATTTTCTCTTCAGTGGTCCCTATTCAGCGCAGACTGCGCCCTTTTTCCACACATTCACACTCCGGACAATCGAGGCCACCTATTCAGAGATATTTATGATTGATGTTTTGAGTTCTCTGTGTTCCAGCAGGAGTGTTTCACCAACTCATTTCTCATGTCTCTTATTTCTGGAACAGGATGAATCTCCGCTCGCTCCATGCCGTCATGCTGCTGTGGGCCTTGTGCCCCAGTGTGCAGTTCCAGTGTGATAAATCACCGGTGACCAACAAACTGAACCTCTCCGTCAACTACGAGCTGCCGACGTTCACTGCAGACTTCCCCATCCAGAACATGGTGACGCTTGACGGGATCATCTACGTCGGAGCCGTAAACCGAATCTACGCCCTGTCTCCGAACCTCACAAAGCTGTCGGAGTACCGCACGGGGCCGCTGCTTGCCAACGAGACCTGCGGCCAGAAACTGTCCAGCGCGAGCAGCAGCGGCGGCAGGGTGGACAACCACAACATCGCTTTGGTGGTGGAGAACATTTACGACAAGGGCTTGTACAGCTGCGGCTCGGCAGACAATGGCGTTTGCCGCCGCCACGTCCTGGACGACGACACTGGCCCGAAAACCGTAGACGAGCAGGTCTACTGCTTTGCTGACAGGGTGAGGCAACACAAGGGTCAACCCAGCGACTCAGATGTTGTGGTCAGCCCTTCCGGCTCTCAGGTACTCAACGTGGAAAGCAACGTCATCACGTTTTTCGTCGGGAACTCTGAGATCCCAGGCATGGGAAACACATCGGGCAGTGCGACACATCCTCATACCATTTCCCTGCGGAAGATGAAGACGAGCCAGAACGGCTTCACTTTCTTCTCCAGGCGCTCGTACATGGACTTAATTTCGCCTCTACGTGGAAACTACTACCTGCGATACGTTTACTCCTTCCACAGTGGACCTTTCACTTACTTCCTCACAGTGCAGCGGGTGAACAGGGACTCCCAGGCCTACCACACGCGCATTGTCCGTATGTGCTCCTCGGACCCCGTGATCCGCCGTTACGTGGAGATGCCCCTCGAATGCATCAGCACCGATAAAAGGCGGCGCCGCTCCGCGGAAGATGTGAAGGTATTCAACATCCTCCAGGCTGCCCACGTCACCAAAGTGGGCAATGACGTTGAGCTGCAGAAGCAGCTGAAAGTGGAGGAAGGCGATGACGTCCTGTTCGCCGCCTTTGCCCGGGGGAAGCCGAACTCTCCGGAGCCGACCCCTAACTCAGCCGTCTGCGTCATAACCCTGAAACACATCAACAACATGTTCAAGATGTACATGCAGAGGTGCAACACAGTAGACCCGTATCACTTCACTGGATCAGAGCAGAAGTCCTGCTACAATGTGGTAAGAGCTGGGAAGGGGTGGGGCTTACTGTGCATGGGTAGCCGTTGTAGAACTCCGACTTTGCATTTGTATTTTCTGAAAGGGAATATGGAAATGTTGCTCTTTCCTCAACTGTCAGAAAAGCACAAAAGAATATTTAAATCCAAAGCAAGATGGAAAGAAGACATTTGTCCTGCAGTTGTCTTCTTTCCTCAAGTTAAGTTTTTACCAAATTCTTCAACTAACGTAAGGAGAAATCAGTTATAAAAAGTGATTTCTCCTTACGTTAGTTATAAGTGTGCAGCTTGCACAAAGTTGTTTACAGTGCATTTGGTATAGTCTGTCTCGATGTCCAAGTCACTTGCTGTAAATTGCTAAATGCTTTGCTCGACAACTGTATATCAGACATTTACGCCATTACCTTTGCAGATGAGCAGAGCATCATCAGGATGCGGTTTTACGATGTCTTTCAGACACATAAAATAAGCCTCTATCAGTCATCTGTTGTAAATGCATGGCTTGGTTTTTATCTTTGAGAGTTATAGGCCCTGGCTGTTTATTCAGTAACTGGGTGGTCTCAGGTTTGGGCAGACAGTGTATTGAAGTCTACTGGACCTCTGTCCTTGTGTCCTTGTGTTCAAGTGTCCTTGAGCAAGACACTGAAGCTTGACCTCCTGACTTGTCCCCTGGCCTATGACCCCTCTGGTTAAGAGCATACATGCAGGTCTGCATAATAGCAACATGTGGAGAAACAAATCCCTGACGATAGTGTGTTGAATCCGTTTTAAAGATCCTTATGTGCCTGTTGATTGATTACCAGAAAGTGGAAAATGTTTCGAAGTTTTGGCTCTGTACAGCAGCACATTGGATTTGAAATGAAACAATGATGATGGTGTTAAAGGGCAGACTCTCTGTTTTAATTTGAGGCTTTTTACAACCATATTTGAAGAACAGTGTAGGACTCTTAGCCAGGTATCAAGACAATGATCCCAAACGTACAGAAAAGACCAGTGGAAACATCTTGACTGATAACTGGTTGGGTCAAAAGCCAGTTAAACGTGCAAAAGGACGATTGATTCCAGGTCTGGCAGAGCATCACAAGGGGAGATACCAAGTGTCTCACTAACGTATTTGGGTTGGAGACTTTAGACAGTTATTTAAAAAGGATATGAAAATCTGATGATGAAATATGGTGGTTTAATTTAAGTTCATTTCAATTTGTCCCATACATTTTGGCCTATTAAAACTGGATAACTATGTATAAATATGGCAACAGTTCCTTAACTTGTCATCTGATGTGGATGTAATCACCCTCAAATTAAAGCTGGATGTCAGCACTTTACCTCCTAAGCACTGCTTCAATTCATGTGCATTTTAATGAAGTAGAGCTGCAAAGGTTAATCGATTAGTTGTCAACCATTCAAATTATTCACCAACTGTTTTGATAACCGATTAAGTGGTTTGAGAAACTCTTTTATGGAAAAAGGTCTATGTTTTCTGATTATAGCTTCTTAAATGTGAATATTTTCTAGTTTTTGTACTCCTCTAGAACAGTTAAGTGGATATCTTTGAATTGTGGACAAAAACAGACATCAAGTAAACGCTGAATCGAGAAAATAATCAACCGATTAATCAACAATGGAAATAATCTTGAGTTTTAGCCTTACACAGAAGAAAACGTCCCCCCTTCCCTGTGCTCCTGCAAGCCAGTTCTTCCCTTGCCTGTAGTCACTCACCTCCAATCCATCAACATTGACTCAATCAATCGGTTGAATCACCTGATCAATAATGACATGAAGTTAACTGCTGACCACCTGGCCAAAGGTTCTGTCAATATGTTTACTGGCGCTGAAACCCTCACTGACTTCCTCTTTACTGAACCTCAGCATCAGTCAGGCAGTGGATTACCTTCGTCTCCTGGATATGTCATATGATTTATATCCTATGTTGTATGTTGTCAAAGGGCAAACACATACAGGAGTAATGGCAGAGTCCACCATCCACACTCCTGAAGAAGGTGTGTGTGTGTGTGTGTGTGTGTGTGTGTGTGTGTGTGTGTGTGTGTGTGTGTGTGTGTGTGTGTGTGTGTGTGTGTGTGTGTGTGTGTGTCCACTTTACATCACAGCTTATCATTATGAAAACAAGGCATCTATGTGTTTATGTTAATTTTGTATGGTATGAAAATCAACAGACTCTTGGAACTTTAAGTTGCATGATAAACAGCAAGTCTGCATTAAATGCGCCCTATGTTTTCTTTTGTAACACACTTCAGTCCTAATCCCCATTGTGTGTATCCTTGAAGCCTAACAAATGGTGAATGCATTTCCGCACTCATAAAACATTTGCAGAGCCATTGTTTTCAATATTTTAAAACCCTTATTGTTTATACACCTGTCTATATTGGCTAGTTGTCTTCTTCTTCCCTTCTTTTTTCCTGGTGCATTGCTTCATTTCTTGGTGATTTACCTCCACTACATGTCCATAACTGGAATGGCATGACCTGTCTTCTAATGTATGCACTGGTGCATCTACTTGGACGTACTAGTAGAGCACCACATACACACACAAAATAAACTGGATGGATTATACAACTCAAGTAAATTTGAAGAGCCTACACATTTCCATACTGCACAAAACTAAATGGAAACCAATGGCTGGGTGGAAAGATAATATAAATCTAAAATGTTTGCATCGCAAATTAGTTGGAAAAAGTGTAAAGTATACTGTAGCTAGGGAGCTATACATTGCAACACACAGTCCTTTAAGTTTAGTGCTGTATGTAGTGATCTGAAAGACGGGCTGCAGTGAAGAGATCAGACAGACAGACAGACAGACAGACATGGTGACATGTTAAAACGGATTCAAACCAGCTTTGCGAGTACATGGTGGGTGGGTGTTTGGGTACATCGGTACAGTCCATGACAGCTATCAGCGGCGGAGATCCACAGGGGAAAGTGAGGAATGCTGGGAGCTTGGGGGGGGGGGGGTTTCGGGGGCAGCGCATATCTGACTCTCAGCGAGCCGTGATGAATGGCTCGGGGATAACAGGGCATCAGCAGCTGGGCGGAAGATGATCCCCTGACCCGCTGGGGCAGCCGGCCACACTGGCGAGGCGTCTTCCCCACTCCCCTCCACCCCCACCTGTTACCAGCACCTGTGGGAAAGTGGAAGTCGCATCAGTAACACCAAAGAGCCTTTTTATCCGGGTTGATGTTTTCATGGGTAATCATGTCAATCAATCAATCAATCAACTTTATTCAAGACACAGAGGTCCATAGAAACAACACAATACAAATATATGTATAAATATGTCCTATGATCTTTCATTGACTTTCTAAGGCATCGCATCTTGTACGAGTATTCACTCAGTGACACCGCTCAAGAGAAACCTTTTTTAATTCAACATATTTCAGTTAGGGATGTCCTGAGGGATGATCCCAATCCGATTTTTCTTTTTTAAATATTGAATATCTGCAAATCCGAGTCCCAAGCATGCTGTATGCTTATTGGCTTACTGATGCTGATGAGATTTGCTCCTTAGGTATTGAAATTTGGTATTGAATGCGTTTTTAGATACTGGATACTAAGGAAAAAGTATTAAATTGGGTACCCAGCCCTACTGTTGGGGAAGCTGGAGTGCTGCAATTTGGGCACTTTTGTCACGGAGAATGATTTGAAAAAAAAGTTAAAAATAGTTTTGACGACCTTCAGGCAGATCGTCTGTCTCCTGGCGTCTTTGGTAAACAGATGTGAAAGGTTTTGTGTGATGTAATGCTTAACAGTGAATGTCCAAAAGTCCGAGACAGCCTTCAGCTGTGAACTGATTACTCACAGAGCCTGTTGTTGAGCTCCTGTTCACAGGATCAAAGCAAAAATCATCCTGTTACAAATCAAACAACTAATGCTTCAAACTGCTCCGGCTTCAAACTCTTTAACAAGAGTTGTACAAAGTGACAAATGCTGGGAAAATCTGAAAAACCCCCTGAAAACCCCAAACAGTGATTGTCTGCTGCCACCTCTTTGACAGTGACTGGCGGTATGAAAACTGTTGTTTTGATCACTCCGAGAGAGATTGTGCTATTCCATTATTAGACATTCTTTCCTCTTGACTCACTTGATTACCGGGTTGGCATGAGGTATGACATAAGTTTTGCAAGAGAGCATCTCTGTGCTGTATAATTATCATAGAATGCTTCCGACTCTGCGTCGCTTTACTATGTCTGTAAAAAACTTTAATTTAAACTATGCTGACTTCATTTTTTTTGCAGCTGCACTGTCCTCAACCAATGATACCTTTTTAGCACCTCCAACCCAAAAACTAGAACAGTCATGTTTTTTTCTCTGCAGGACTCATCAGAGACAAATGGCAAAAGAATCTTCTGTTTCAAATTTCTTCCAAACGTGCAGACGCAGCAGGTCAAGTGCTGAATCGCGCAGCCAAAAGAGCTTTTAACTCAGTGCTAAGCCGTTTTCCAAGTTCTATTTTATTGGTGACAGTCTTGCGTGTATCCTCTTGTCTTCAGCTGCCAGGTTAAGAAAAAAGCTGTAACGACAAAAGCCCATTGAACAACTACCCATCTGATGCTTGTGTTGTAAGCCTGAAGTTAAATGATCTAATCATAGCGCTGCTTAATAGATTTATGACTTGTATTCAGTGGCATATGGCAGGTTTGGTTATCATGAGGATTGGGAGAGATACGCGCGGCCATAAATTCATAAAAGGTGTAAACGCTTGGAGGAGGCATACTTATAGTAAGCACACAGGAGGTTATTTTTGTCGTTTGCTCCACCAAACTGTGTATTTGTGGTGGAAATCTCCCAATAAGGATCTGGATCTGGATGAGGGCGAAAGCCCAGCGTAAGAGCATGTTTGAAGTTTTTAAGTGGTGGTTGTCAGCTAAGACGTGCCTCTTAACTCCAGTTTAGGCAGCAAGATATGATAAATGTTGTCATGATGAGTGGCTCTCTCTATGGCTGTCTCGTGATGGATCAAATCTGCTGTTCTTATTGTTTCTACGGGGCCATTTCTGTCTTCACTTTGATGAAGAAACTGGAGACACAGTTGCTATTCTTAGCATGAGACGTTAAGTATGACTACTGATTCCTGTGCTTTAGTCAAAATTTAATTATGCTACATTTCTAGGTGCAGTTTATTTTTCAAATATTTTCAATTGAATCTGTATTTGTGGAGGCAGAGGCACATACACAAGCGTTCCTATCAAAAAGGCCTCAGTTGTTAGAGTTAGAGTCCATTCTATTATTTACAAAGGCCACATGGAAATGAATAATCACTAATCTTGGCAAACACACTAACAAATGTGAGTACTTAATGAGGCAGTGTGATACTTTTATTATTTTCCAAGCATGGATGCCAAAACTTAACCTGAGTCAAGTAACAATTTAATGTGATTAACCGATTTATTCTTGAACAAATATTCTTATTTTTTAGTAGCTTTCCACCTCTCATACCAAAAGCGCTCTTTAAACTATTGATCTGACCCCCGGAATGAGCTGTTGCCTGACAGTATCGAGTGTAAGAGTAAGAGTACGGCCATTTTGCTGGGTAATGTAGTGTGCAGAGCCATGGCAGGGATCTGGAGCGTCCCCAACACGCGTCGCCAGGCACCCGTTCCCATAAGTCTATTGAGGGAGCAGGAACATTTGAGACTAAAAATAAAGATCAGCCACGGGTCAAAATTATCATCGGATTACCATTGATTCCAGAAAAACCCACCAAATGCTGATTGCTTTTAAATTGAATCTTGGGCCTGATTGATTATAGTGTGTGTAATATAATTCCAGCTGGAAGACGCTTTTGACCGACAGTCATTTTAATTAGCCCGCCTGTTTTAATGAACAAGCTTTAAACAAGCAGCCACAGATGCCCATTGATTTTATGTTATTCTGTTAAGGAATTCCTAATAATTTCTGATTATGAAATACAATAAAGATGCAGTTACGGGACCTCCAAGATATATTTGGCTTTGCCAGTCAGTTGTTTGGTCACTAGATAAAATGGGATTTCATTTTATTTGCACATAAGAAATTAGCATTTAGCACTGAGTAACAGAATGTAGAAGGAGCATGCAGTAGAGGTTTTGCCTGTTGTAGGGCCTTACCAGGACAATGAAAGCTTTATACAGCATCAATGACAAGATGCACTGCATGCATATGCAACTCTTAAACAACTTATGGAGTTTAGTTGTGTTTTACATCTGTAAAAGCCACAGCTGGGAACTTGATTGAGGTCTAGTGGAGTATTAAGTATGGGATGCTGTGTGGACTAGTCAGAACCTCCTCCGCAGCGCTGTGAAGGAAGGTCTGGCAATGCTAGACTACAAAAATGGTGACTTGACAGACATGAAAGAAAGAAAGAAGGCTCCAGTTTTGACTTGGTTAAAAAAATTAATATTTCATGCATTTGTTGTAGTTTTCCAGTGACAGATAATGAGACCTGCAGCAGCCTGACAATAGATAGACTTAATACGGTGAATCTCTCAGTAATGCTGCTGATTCAATGGGTTCTGCTGTGGATTTTGGCCCCACATGCCCGAGCCTGCTCATGCCATCACTAAACTGGTATTTGTTCACTTAAACTCTCCCTCTGCATGAAACAGCCAGAACAGTAGACTCTCATGGGGCTGGAACACATAACATCGACATTACCGCCATCTAGAAGTAATATTCTGAAGTATATTTTAGATGCTGCACAGCAGATATTACACCCCAGAAAAGATAAGTAGATAAAGAGAAGTTGAATAATCAGATGTCACCTTTTATGTTGGTGTAGTCCTATGATCTTTGACATTTTGTCCTAAAAGACTGTACTACAAGACAAGACAGTTGGAACTTGCATGATAAAATACAGAATAATTAATATAATAATAATAATAAGTAATAATTTTCTTCTATTGGCAGCCAGAAAGTGCATTTTTTTTTGTATAACTCACCACAGTGGATTAAGATCTCAAACTGTTTTTCATTTCACTTCCAGGACATAAAGACATGAAGTCGGTGCTCCATGTACAGAGACGTAGATTTACAGTATAGAGAAACATGATTACAAAATTTAGTAATTAAAGTAGATAATTTAACGTTTGAATCGGAGAGAAAACTCAAAATTTGTCCCGTATGAACTTTGACTTTTCAAAAACATTTAGAAAACCAGAAAATATGAATCTTGTTTATCAGTTGTGTAGAAGGGCTGCCTCCTCGTAGTCAATTAGTTGATTAATCGGGAATTGTGGTCTCAAGATTTCTTATTAGTGATCTGATTAGTCATTTTTTTTATGCTCTTTAATTCAGAATTACTTATTTCCAAGAAACCTATGAGCAAATATTTGGTAAATGCAAGATTTAAAGCTATAGTGCGTAGTTTCTGTCGCATCCATGAGGAATTCTAAGTAATGACAACAAAACTGATGGCACATCCACATGATACAAGCCTTCCGTGACCGTGCACAGCCCCCACCCCTCCTCCAAGCAGTTGCTAGTAGCCGAGGAGGACACGGAGGATTTAAAAAAATATGATGGACTCTTCAGAAGACGTAATTATCTTCACTTAAGTTTCTGCTGATAGTCTTAATTAGCTTTGTAGCAACTATTTTGGCAATAGCTTGAATGTTAAGGTTCATTAATATAAAAAAAGTTACGCACTAAAGCTTTAAAAGGGGTGTTTTCGTATGATTCTTTGTGCAGTTTTACAGATCCGTCAATTAAATCAACTAATCGATTAGTCAACAAAGTCATGTAAGTGTTAGCCGACTTAGAGTTTCTTTAGGCGAGGACAGCCCTATTGGACAGTAAGAGTTGCTGATTTCCTGATTTGGAATCTACCAGGCACAGTTGTTGATGTATGCAAAATGTCTTCTTTCTTATCTTTATATCTGATTGTGTATAACAAGCGGAAATGATCTCTCAGATTCTATGTCTGTGGTATGCCACAACAGAAGCTAATTCTTCCAGGATGAGCACAAACATAAAAACAATGAAAATTAGCACTGAGGCATCACTGTCCATCCCGAGGGTTTTACACCCCAGTTGTCCCAGAGATTGTGTCCCACATGCCCGAGCCTGTCCATGCCATCACTAAGCCGGGTGCAGAACCCATCGGTGCTCTCAGTAAGCGGCGTGGGCGGGGGGGTCTCCAGCAGCAGCAGCAGCATACAGGAACCAACAAAAGAATGAAAATACTACGTTCCTGTCCCGTCCTGTCTTTTTTTACTCCTCGTAAGCCTCCGTTTTGATAAAGAAGACAAATGCACGTGTGTGTTTGTGATGAGATTGGATCGGCTGGGTTTCAGAAGCTTGCTTCTATCTCATAACACACACTTTTACACAGATCTTCAGGTGTATGTACACAAACACAGCAAAGTTAGACATTTTGTGGATGGATCAAGCTATATTTTTGGTGCTTTTTTTAAATAAACTTTATTTCTATAGCACTTTTCTTAACAAGGTTACAAAGTACTTTCCATAAAACGGCATATAAAAACCAAGAACACAACCAAAAACAATGAAATAAAATACAAAAAACAGAGGTATCATAAACTCCTAAGAAAATAAATAAGAAATATATATGTATAAATACATACATACATACATACTGTACATACATACATCCACACATACATATAGACCTACATGAACATATACATACACAGATATATTAAGTCAAATATATGTAAAGTGTCAGATTAGCTGCCATTAAATCTGCAAAAGCAGCAAATAGCAAATGTAATGCTTGGACAGTTTTAAATATTTTTGAGCTGAAACAATTAGAAAATGTGAAGTCCATCGACTGAATATTTCCAGCGACTGAAATGCGAATATTTGCTGACTTTCTTAATCTTCCATATATTAATCTAAACATATTTATTTTTCTTATGCCCTAACCCTTTAAATTTTTATTGATCTGACAATTTACAGATCAAGCGATTAATTAATTAGAGAAAATAATCAACCAATAATGAAAATAATCGTTAGTTGCAGCCCTAAAATATTAATTTCTGTGTTTATTTCAGGTTTCAGTAAAGAGTTTTAGTAAGAAAAGGAGTAAATCAAATAAGTCAGGAATAAAAATACAGTAGTTGGCAGCTTCAGTGCAACAATTAGCCGTATCAGAACGGTTCAGGCCGGTGCGAGCTGCGGTTTATTTGTAATAGCCTCATGGAAAACAGCCTTTGACCCGGCACACTCTCACTGGCCATATGGCGATATGTTTTCAGTGAAAGCTGGCAGCTGTGTGCGCCCCCCCCCCCCCTCCGCCCCCATCCCTCCACCCTCCTGTGGGCAGCTGCGTCACCTGGCAGCCGTGTCCAGACAGGTACCTGTGCGTGAGCACCCATATCCAGCTGCACAGCACATCAGGAAAAAAACACTTACTTTATTCAGTAGGGGTGTTGAAATAATTCATCGCATCGATGCATGGCGACGCATTCATGGACCACAGTCGATGATTGCCTAGTCTATATCCTTAGCGTTCCACTTCTGGAAAACTCCGCCGGATGCAAGTATTTTCCATTTTTCTTCTTTGAATTTTAAATTTTGTGGATTTATGAGGACCATATGGTTAACTGCTCCTCAGATCTGTGCATTGTAAATTGAGACAGCTAGCTGGACTATCTGTCCAATCTGAGTTTTCCCTCGCACGGCTATTTTACAGCGGCTCTGTGCAGAGTTTAGCACCGCCTGTGACGATTGTGATTGGTTTAAAGAAATGCCATTAAACCAGAGGACGATTTCCTCCCATCCCGAATGCTATGGAGTAGCCAGACCCTCCTTCAGAGCGCTTTGGAGGAAGGTCTGGCAAAGCGAGACTAATGATTGCCTAATGATAAAAAGGGGAGTTCATATATATCTGACTGCTTGAACTTGTTGATGAAAACCATGTATATATATAACAATACTGAGGAGGTGACCAATCGTGATGCATCGTGATATTGAATCGTTGACAGGATAATCATAATGAGACCAGTGAAGATTCACTCCCTTATTATTCAGTTTAAGGCTGTGTTCCGTGCCGCAGAGGGGACACTCAAAAAACCCACAGCGGGCATGATGCAGTGGCCAATCATGTGATCAGACTTGTCAGTGTGCTTTGAGCTATATGGTTTGAGGTGGTGTGAGATTCCCATACAGTAAACAGGAAACATCATTGCCTCTATCGCTGCCACAAGACAGTTTTAAACACTATGAGGGTAAAAAACGAAATGCAAGCCCTGATCTGCCCAGGAGTTTGTGTAATAGCAGAATGTTTCCTCCAACAACAAAGCACTCGCTATGTCGCCACACCACCCTGCGGAAAATCGGCGGATCACCTTTCTTGGTGTGAATGCTAGAGCTGGGCGATATGGAGAAAATCAAATATCACGATAGTTTGGACAAAACACCTCGATATCGATACTGTAGTGTTGACTATTGGTGCTTTCACAAAATATTTTCACAATGATATTTTTGACAAATACTCATCAGTAATGTGGATATAATGACTAAGTGGGTAAAGGCAAATAATAAAACAGCTAGAATAGTCTGATAAGTTCCGAAAATTACCTCACTTTACTGTAATGCAGCCTTTATAAACAGGAAAAGACACCACTTATACCATATTACGATATCCAAATTCTAAGACGACATCTAATCTTGTATCACAATATCGATATAATATCGATATATCGCCCACACCTAGTGAATGCCCACTAATGGTGTGATGCTAAATGTCACCCTTGAAAAGCTGTGGCAACCCTGACAAACCACAGTTTGATTCGTGCTTTAACGGATCATTAATCTTCTATCAAGGTTTTGATCACCATTCAGAATAACAGATTTCACAATGCTTTCATAGAAGATAAAAACTGTCACACATGGATTGCAGCAACTTTATTACAACATTCAGTCCTCCTCAGTAACATCGGGTCGACGTGAGATGTTCATGTCTGCAGGCATTTCCTGGACGGTTTTCTACATGATTTCACATCCACTCAATGTCAATGTTTAGTTTTGAATCCGTTGAGTTAATGATTAGCCCAGGATTTTGTTTTTTTTTGTTTTGCTGGAAAGCTGAAAGTGTGTGTAAATCCTTTTGCACAGGCTTTTGTATGCACATCTTATCTGTGTTCCCTAGATAAAGAGTAGAGTAGTAAATGTGCAAACCGCCAGTGCCTGCATGTCTTCCAATAAGCAGGGTGGGAAAGTACCATCAGCCGACATCAGCCAGACACTCTTCAATTTAGGCCACAGCTGATAAGATGTTTAGTGCTAACTACCACTCCTTTTGGATAAACACCTATCACTTGCGGGTTTTTCTTCTCATTTGTCACTTTTCAAATGGAGATTTTGCTGCTTTTCTCTCTTTTCATATAATTGTTTATTGATTATTGTGGGGGGTTTTGAGTGTTAATGGAACAACACCAGCAGTTAAACAATGTCAATTTGGCCTCTTGGAAGTTATTTTCCATATTTATTTCTCATTTTTTTCACTATTTTGTTTAAAATGTATATACAAAATGATTAATCCTTGGACAAAAACATCATCAGTTGCAACTCTACTTGAAACCTTCAAACATAGCTGGTGGAATTTTAAACCCATCCTTCGCTGTGGTTGGCTGATGGATAAAATACTTTGTTTCCGGGCCAATTACACAAAGTGCCTTGGTGATTATTGTTGCGTAGTCATCTTTCTGATTTGAAACAAATGCAAGGTAAATGAGATACTTATCTCAAATTCCATCCTATTGACAGACTCATTTCTGACTTAATGTTTGAAATGCTTTCCTTAGCAGCACGGAGGCATTTGCCAGCAGTGCCAGAAGACATTCATGATGCACTGTTTAGTATCAAATATGGAGGAGCTTTGCTCCGCTGAGCTTATGAGTCAAGGCCTCCAAGCTATTTCCTAATCAGCGGCATGCCTCCTTCTCTTCTATTTCACCACATGGTGATATCCTGCTCTGTATTGAAATGAGGCGTGTGGATGCTTATCTGTCATCCCCCGCGCTCTAAATGAAGGACCAAAAGCAATCTCCTTTTCTCCTGCTGATGTCCTGAGCAGCGGCCTCACCTCGACCCCAGATTGCTCTCATTTCCTTGGCTCTGGATCCTTCAAGCTTTGTCATAAGTTCTCAGTCTGGCCCTGTGAAACGCTCATAATCCCCAAGTTCACTAGAGCAGCAAATGGTCCAGGCAGGACTGCAGAACATAAATCTTACCTCATCTCCATATTTCTCAATCTTTAGTTCATGCAGTAAGGAGTACATAAAAAAGGGGAGATGTGGATTGTTTATGTGTATAGTCTGGTTGATGACTTGGTCGATACCACAAAAGAAACACAGACAGAAACCTTTGGCCGGTTCATTCTGTAGAACTCAATTTAACCCTTGTGTTGTCTTCCTGTCGACTTGTTGTCCTTTGCTTTATTCTGTGCTTTTGATGCTTTTTTTGTCACTTATTTTAACACTTTCTTTTTTTATTCATGGTCAGTAAACCTACTTTATATGACATACCTAATTTTTGAGTTAAAACAAAGCAGAAATCATGAATTATTATTGACTAATAGTTAAGATCAGAGGATGTTGAGTGGATCACAGACTGGTACGTCAACGTTTAGTCAGGATACTGACATTTTTTTGCTATTGCTATGAAATTGTAGCCTGGATGCCAGCCGAACTTAGCCCCGCCCACAACATTCGAGGTCTGACTAGAATCTGAGTATGACCATGTCAGGCTAATGAAATTGAATTAAACACCCAAAATTAAATGAAAGTAATCCTTGATTTTACGTTTATCGGTGTTTTAAGCCCCCAACATTGCACTAGGATTAGGCAATGATTAGGGTTAGGGTTGGGGTAGGGGGGTAGGGTTAGAGTTAGTGGTTAAGGGTTATAATTCTATGGCACTGGCCTCTTGATCCGAGGGGGAAAAAAAGGTAGATGGAAGTCTGAGAGAGTTGAATTGGCTGCTATTGAGTAGTGAGCAGTTGGGTTGGTAGTGTAGAGGCAGCTCTGTTTCTCCAAAACCGGGGGAGCGGAGTATGAACCCCAGGCAAGGTATATCCACCGGACCGCAGGACAGAAGAAAAACAACTGATCTGGGGCTGGGATGAGGTCTGGGTGTCCATTTTAGGGAGGGGGTTGGAGGGGCACCAGAGTGTTTAAAGTTTAACCAGAATAGGATTTTACGTTTATCTGTGTTTTAAGCCCCCAACATCTCCTTCCAGGCAGCGCTTCCTGGAAGGCACTAGGATTAGGCAATGGTTATGATTAGCGTTAAAGTTAGGGTTAGGTGCCTTGAAGTCAGTGGTCTCAGAGCTGTCTGAAAGGAGACGTTGGGGGCTTAAAACACCATCGTCTCAGAGATGGATGTCTCAAATAAAGCACAAATAAAACCCAAACCAACTGCATGTCTAGTTACCATCGAGTAAAAAAAGTGAGAAAGTGTTTTTTTCATCTATTGGGTGAACTGACCCTTTTACGTTTCTTCTGAACTTCTGTTCCATGTGAACAACCGGCTACATTTCCAGTCACTTATAGCTCTCCATATCAACCATTTCAAGTTGCTTCCTGAATACACAGACAACCAATCAAGCCACCTACATTTTCCTAACCAAATGGAAGTGGACAATGATGTCATTCCAGAGGAAGGTCTCCCCTCAGATCTGGACTAATCCACCCTGTTCCATTTAAACCAGTAATCCCCACACAATGCCAGCAAGGGATTATGTGGGAATGTGTTCTTAAGTAATGGAGGCAATGAGAGAAGAAACCCTCCTCCCCATCTCTCTATACGCACACTTGTATGGCTTTATCACTCTGCTGCGCTCCCAAACAATGCACCGCAAACAGAGAAGCTATCTAGTCAATCCCTAGCACACTAATGTCTCTGCAGGCTTTGATCTTATCCTCTTCATCGGTGACGGCTTGAATCATATTACAGGAGGAAGGCAAGCTCACACCTGAGAGGGCTGAGTAACTTTTTCTGGGAACTGGATGCTGGATTTTACGGTTATAACCCTAATTTTGTCAGCAGCTGGACTCTGCCTAGATTATTTTGGTTTAACAAGTGAGAAGAAAGTCTTAAAAATAACTTAACAGGTGCTTTTGGAAAACAGTTATTGGCTATTTTTAGTTTTATGGGAATACAGAATCAGTTTTTGTTAGGTTTGCAAACCTGACTAAACTGTTGTTTTGGAGGATAAATGACTCTCAGGTCAAGAAACCATTGTTATAGTTAGGTTGGTTGCTTCACACATCTTCCAGTCTGCACATTTTTTTAAGTTAAACATGGAACCATGCCCTCATCATGAAGTCAGTATAGTGACCTTCTCCAGTGCTGAGCATTAGATATTCTGGCTTCAGGCCTGGTGACTGAGTAAGGGAGCGCAAGCAGATGCAGCAACTTTACTCCAAACCCGATTCCTGAAGATCTCACATATTGCAACACTGCAAAGCCAGATGTCTACTTTCAGGGGTTTTACAAGTGTGGAAAAAGTAGCACAATGATGCATTGTTGCACTCCTGGTCAGCTCTCTGAGGACAGCGGCAATGCCGATTTGTTTGCTTAGTCAGGCAGTACGGAGACTCCAAAACATACGAACGGCTGCCACCTGCAAGCTGTCACGACATGCAGTGAAATATTTGATAGTGACTTCGTAAAGATATGCATCTATAAAAACCCTGTCTGTTTTCACCAGTGTTTTCATACGGTTTGGGCTGTTTGTGTGTCCATGGGATTTCACTGTTATATTTAGCTCTGTTGGTTTCCGTGCAAAGCTGCTGGAATATTACATTTACTTTTCTGTGTCACTTGGTGAAAAGGGGACAAATATGAAAGGCAGTGCCACTGAGCAAAGAACGTACATTCCCTCTAAAGGACAAATATCTATATTTCAGATTCCCCACTCTTGTGCTGTCGCTCTGCAGTCATTTGTTTTGCTTTCTTCATCTGGCTCTGAGATCTAGGAGTACGAACAAAGTTTTCTTTGCCAGCACAGCGCTTGCCAGAGATCTCATCTCATCCAGTGCCGTGCTGAGATGAGGAGGCCCGGGTGTCCAGACCTTATGCTGACCCTGGCTTGATAAGCTGTCTTGCTCCTGAAGCGCAGGCCACTGCTGTTTTACAACCTGAGGTTATCTGGCTGTTCCTCAACGGCTGCTGTTGGGCTGCGGCTCTCCAGCTGCTGTTTCCCTGCCTTACCTCATGGCCCCCGCAGTTCAATCATTCTCCAAGACAGAAAATTGCCCCTCAGATCTGACATAATACAAGAAGCAGAGCGAGACACTTATACTCATGAAGGCCGTATGCTTTAAATGGTAGTGAGAAGGCCAGAGGAGCTGTTTTTGGCAATTTCAGCTCACAGTGAAATCTTCAATGTGCAGTGAAATCTTCACAGTGTGTAGACTCTGCCAAGTGTCTGCACCGGTGGGTGGATTTGATTATTCCAGACTGCTAGGAAGCAGGAATTCTGGAACAAAAAGAGATTTGGCTGAATAACATTGAAAAATGACAGTTTTGTGCATGTCACCGCTTCAAATTGAATGTAGCATAAAGGGACCATTATTTTGACATTTTCCACGAAGCTGTTATGGCTGTGCACGGCAGAGCAGCTGTACTTTTAAACTCCACTCTGACCGTAGCAATCAATGGGAGAGGGTAACGCTAATGCTAATAAAGTCATGCGTATACAGTAGATGATTGGTGCTAACTGTCCGAAGCAGCCTCAACATTAAATCACTCCCCACCCCTTTACGTTCATGTCTTTCTATAACAAAGAGCACATATAGGAAAGGCAGCTGCTTTAGTAAATACGACTGATCGCTCTGCTTAGCTGCCAGATTGTTGATTGATCTGACCTCAGAAAGACATTAATGCTCTAAAATAATGTCCTGAGTGAGGAATATCCAGGCTGAAAAAGCAAAGCAAGACGTGCCGCTCATTTGCACCCAAAAATTACCCAGCGTCATAGCTCATTTAGTTACAGAGCAGTCTGAAAGTATTAAGACAGGGTGGTTGGGGCTGTTTACATCTATATTCATCCACATTATGCTTGTCGCCCTTTTTACCCTCGGGGGCTATATATATAAAAAGCACTGCAATATCTACACCGTTTATTTGATGTGAAGTGTTTCCCTAATTTATTGTGGTGAAGGCAGAGATATCCGAGACAGATATCTGAAAAAAACTGGACAAATTAAAGCCAGCCTGTCTGCATGGCTCGATACCACTATCATAAGCAAGAAGGTAGGAGCTTTTCTGGGTGTACTGACCGTTCAAAAGCTGAAAGCCAGCACCTAAACCTCCATTGTTTCACTTCAAATTGAATCTGTTAGAGCAGTGGTTCCCAATCCCTGATAATTCAAAATAACAATACATTTTGGAACTTTATGAACAATTTTGGGCTGTATTTGTGTCGTAATTAAATAGAACTTGGATGAGTCTTTGTGCTGCATATTTCATCATCTCGCTCTGTCACTCCCACAACAACATGATACTGATTTTAAACTACGAGTCAAGTCAGTGGCCCAAAGTGCTTTTGTTTCAAGGCAGATGGGTTAAGATCTGCCTCAATACAGGTAAACAACATTGAAGAAATAGAAGGTGGATAGCAAACATTAATACTAAATGTAGTACAAAACAACTGACATGATAAAACCAAAGTCACTTGTAATGAAATATGAAGTTACAGTTTTTTACAATTGCTTAAGCACGATTTTCAAAACAGGGCCCGTGTTTTCAAAACACTACACACAAGTAGCAAAACCACACACCCAATTAGCAAAACACCTTTGCACCTTTGCAAAATGAAACACTCTTGCAAAAATTATACACTAATTTATAAAAAACATATTTTGTTACCATATGAAACACACACCTTTCATTTGACTTAATGAAGTTTTAACCAGATACACACTGCTGTTGCTAACCTAAAACACTTTTAGCAATTCTACTTCTCAGTGATTAGAGTACTTTAAATGAAGTACACAGAGAAATTTACAATAAGTTCACCAAACACTACACAAGACCAATGCTGCAGACTGAGGAAATATAATTTATTTCTCTCCATATACCCATATCAGTCAACATGGAGAATCAACAACAAAACATGTCCCAGTTTTCATTCTACGACAGTAGTGTGCATAACACTGTTAGCTCCACAAACAACAAACCTAAAATATTCTATCCAGTACAGGTTACAATCACAGAAAAAACAGACAAAACAACAAAAAAAGATCTGAAAAAGTACAGAAAATACTAGACATTATCTCTTCGCCTAGCTGGATCCGGCCAAGAGAATTTCATCAACATCACAGGCGATATCCTCATTGGCAAGACAACGTGGGAAGAACCGTCTTGAATGTCAAATCCATCCTTGCACAGCTGCAGCGTAGATTTGGTCACAGGCGTCCTCCATGGCCTCAGTGAGGGGTACCTGAGCCTGGGGCCAGAGATCGTAAACCCTCGCGTGAATATGGGCCCCCTTCCTCCTTGTCGTTCTCGACCCTCAATCCTCATGTCCCAGGGATGGGTATCAAAAGTGCTGATATGGTGCATCCAATGAGAGGCTGATTACTGTAACTGTAGACAGATTTTCTTTTACCTGTTTCCTTGTCTAAATGTCCTTATGACAGATGCCGCTGTATATCTACTAAGATTTAGCTGACTCTCAGTCCAGTCTCCCTCAGCATCAATCCGTGGTTCACAACATGGTCCACTAGTGTGCCTCTACCTCTGTCTGGGCCTCTTCCTCTACCTCCTTTTCCTCCTCTGTGGATTCTCCCTCTCAATCTCATTCTTCTTCTTCTTCTTATGACATCTTATGATGATTTTGGTTGAAGGCAGGTGAACTTACCTGCTGCATTTTATATAGTGCTTAAACCCGATTGGTGTGTCTACAATTTAGCAGTCATGTGTTTGCGTACCTGGTGGCTGTGTTTAACCAATTGGTTCATGTGTGTTCATTTGAAAGCCTTTGCTTTGAAATTGCAAGGAAATGACATCATGATCAATTTCGGTGTCAAATGCATACAAGTGTGTTTAGTGTTTTGCAATCACTGTGTGTAATGTTTTGCAAAAAGTGTGAAGCTGACAATGTGCTTACAGTTGTGCAAATCTAGCCTAGTGTTTTGCTCCTTGAGTCTAAGGTTTTGCTAATTGTGGGAAAGTTTTAATTTTAGTGTGTAAGCAATTGTAAAAAACTGTAAGAGAAAAGGAATAAAATCAACAATAGATTAAAAAGCAGTGGGAGAAGGGTCATTAATGCAAGGTTAGTGTGATTAGCCAATCATCACTGTGTGCTCGTTCTTTTAGACAACTAGTGGGAGGGGTTGAAGGTTGGGAAGAAAATAAATCCTGAAAGAATATAGATTCTGATAATACAAATACAAAGATTTCAATAGGTGCTGGTACATATTTGTTGTCTTACAGTTTGTACCCTTTGGGAGCAAATGTGTACCCCATTGGACAATACTGGACATAAATGCTCTAGGGCTAAATTGCACTCTTTGAAATGGTACAAGTTTGGCCTTTAGAGCAGGGGCTCTCAAACCTATCCCTCAAAGGTTAGGGGTCCGGAACGATTGGCAATAAATATATATATAATCAACTCACTTTTAACTTTTAAGCAACAAACATTCAAGTTGAGTACTCAGTTTCCCTGGTCAGCTTTTGTACCGATTTGGGAACCGTTCCATGGAATTTAACTTTTAACAGCTTCTAGCAGTAAAAGTAAGGGCGCTTTAGTTGATTTATTGACGTTCTTTTTTGCTCACTTCAATGTTTTTAACAGGTTTTTTTTTTTTTGCCCTTTTTCAGTTTTTTCTTCACCTTTTCTCAAAGTTTTTTTTTTTTTTTTTTTTACTATTTTGGGATGTTTATTTGCCAGTTTCCTTCCTGTACATTCAACGTTCCTAATAATTTATTGATCAATAAAAAATTTATTTCAAAAGGGAAAACACTTAATAATGTCGTGGGCTGGGTCCGGATTGACTTGCCGTACCCTGTGATGGCAAATGTGTACTCAGTACAATATGAGAAACAGTCAAAAATAATGTTGGAAAAACTTGATTAACCTTTTTTTTTTTTTTTTTTAAACTACAGTAGAATAAGCTTCCTGCCTCACTTAGCCAGTAATAACCATCATGAGGGCTCCTGCCACAGCATCCTCACAGCAGATGTCACAACTATCGATGTGACCTCGGTATTTAAACAAATAAAAGTCAGGGAGAAAGGTGCGAGTCCGGTGGGAATGTTTTACTGTATGTCTGATGCGGAAAATGCAAGCCAAGCATGACAAGCCTGGGTTTATATGGTGTAATGTATCTCATATGTCAGGAGCTTTTATGAAACACCTAGGATAAGAGCTGCATGGATGTAACCTAATATCAATCGTCAACGAAAAAAAAAACATCCATCTGTTTTGTAAATACCTCGGAAATTGGCCTTCTTGATTTCATTTTTAGAAACTTTTCCATTTAAAAAATATTTTCTCTCAATATCTCATCTTTATCTGAAGGTAAGAATGTCTTAAGGAGTTGACCTGGTCTAATTCTCTTTGATCAGCGGACTGTAACTTTAGCTACTGTGTCAGTCTGACCGAAATGATTTGCAAGGCAACTCTGGAAAGCTCATCTGAAGAATGTCCTGTTGCCGTTAAGTAGAAGACGTGGAATCAAACGAAGTTCCCAGACAGAGCAGAAAATAGTGTCTTCTGCCCCCCCGATCACCCAACTCAGCAGTTCATCATTCTTCCCCTTGTTTTGAATCGCATAAATCCCCGATCTCCGAGAAGAAGAGGAGAAAAATATGTTGACACATGCAGGAAAATAAGTCGCTGTGTCAAGCAGCGATGAAAAATCCTCCCAAACTGTGTTCTCAGAGATGGTATTTTAGTCTCCTATTGGAGGCAGAGGAGACGGAGGATGCAGGATCATCATTCACTCAGCCAGGTTTCATACAGTTGGGGTGATTTAGTGGCGCTAAGAGGCTGGAAGCTGCATTGTTCCTGTGTGGGAGAAGCCTGGAGAACACACAACCAGATTATTTAGCTGTTAGAATGGGCTGTGCATTGATGTGTGTGTGCAGAGAGGTAAAGGAAATAGAAAAAAAGAGAGGAAGGTGGTCAGTCAAGAGAAGAATTGAAGTGGGGGTTGGGAGGGTAGGTGGGCGAAAGAGCAAAATTTTACTCGGGACCGGCCCAGAGGAAAAGGGGGAGAAACACAGAGAGGCTTTTTAACATTTTCATGAAGAAATAAGATCTTATTTTCAGTATATGGGCTAAACAAGGGAATACCTTTCTGTCCGTGATGTTTCCTGCTTTGGGGAGGAAGAGCGTTTGCACAGGAAGTGATTTGTTTTAAAAGAAATAAAGAATTTCGCAACGATCTGTGAGCTATTTTGGATGGTTGCAATTCGTGGGCAGTGCATCGTTGTGGGCAACAAATAAAACACAATTAGGCAATTAAAGGTAATTTCCCACTTCTTCCCTGGGAAAGACTTTACCAACACAGGCTCAAAAATGTTCATGCAATAAGCATGTGAAGTCTGGAAACGCAAATGACATGTTGTGAGCGTGGATAATGTACAAACCACTTATAGAATACCTCATCATAGACACCATCATTACCGTTTGTGTGAAAAGATCAGCTAATGGGTTAAAATGCGTAGGTTCTGTCGCCCCCATGAGGAATTCTAAGTAATGACAACAAAACTGTCGGCGCGTCCACATGATACAAGCCTTCCGTAATCGCGCACAGCCCCCCACCACTCCTCCACGCAGCTGCTAGTAGCCAAGGAGGACACGGAGGATTAAAAAAACATGATGGACTCTTCAGAAGAGGTTGTTATCTTCACTCAAGTTTCTGCGCGGGAAAGTCACCGGAAGCCACAATCTTCTGAAAATAGTCATACTGAGAAATCCAAAGAGAGTTGCGTGGAGCTGATAGTCTTTATTAGCTTTGTAGCAACTCATTTGGCAATGGCTTGAATGTAACGGAAGTTTATTGATATCCGAAAGTTACGCACTAAAGCTTTAAGGATCGGCAACTTGAATATCTTTGGTTCAGTTCAGTTCAGTCACTTCATTATCCCGAAAGGGAAACTTGATATGCAGTTGGGAGTGAAAAATAAAAAGAAACATACAAATAGACAGGACAACAATACAAAGACATGGGTACAAAAAAGGTTTCCTGTATGTAATACACACCATAATATTTATCACCACCGGAGCTCTAAAAACATTTAAAAAAAAAGAAAGTACTATATTATGTGCAAATTAAGCCGAGTTATTGCACATGGAACAAAGGAGTTTTTACTCCTATTGCTCTTGCACCGGGGTACTCTAAATCTGCGACCTGAGGGGAGTGTTTCGAACTCAGAGTGAAGTAGGTGGTTTGTACAGTCTAATATAGACCGGGCCTTGCGAAGTACTTGCTGGTCTGGTTGGTTTAAGGAGGACTCAAGGCAAGGCAGCTTTATTTGTATAGCACATTTCAGCAGCAAGGCAATTCAAAGTGCTTTACATAAAACATTAAAGAGCAGTTCAAAACAATTAAAACTTTGTGAAATAGAATATAAAAACAGCTCAAATAGAATAAGTCAAGTATGAAATACAAGAAGAAGGGCAGCACGTTGGCTCGGTGGTTAGCACTTCTGCCTCACAGCAAGTAACCACAGCAGAGTTGGACCCCCGGTCCGGGCAGGGCCTTTCTGTGGGGAGTTGGCATGTTCTCCCCCGTGTTTATGTGGGGTTTTCTCCGGGTGCTCCGGTTTCCTCCCACTGTAAAGACATGCATGCTAGGTAACTACAGTTGAAAAATTAGCCGTGCTTGCGCATTTACAGAAATGTTGATTAATGTGCATTGTCCTAATCAAATAAATTCAATCTTACAAGAATAGAAGTTACAGTGGAGTGTAAGAAATGAACAGTTACTTTAAAAAAGGCAGCATCAAACAGAAAGGTCTTCAGCCTTGATTGAGAGTTGATTCAAGCAATGTAGTATCGCACTTCTATAAAGTTGGGGGGCTCAGATCGATGTAGCAGAGGCTGACTTTGTTATCTGGTATGGTGGATAATCCCAAAAACACTGGATCTGGAAAGTGAACAGTGTGAAAATCAGCATACAAAGCATGTGAAGGAAAAAGCCATTTCTTCACATGGGTGTTTGTGTGACGATGGCCTTGTTGGTTAAAGTGTCACATCATTACATTTCGGGTTCCTTGCAAAACTGCTATCTGCTTTCACATTGCTTTACGTGTGTTTATCTCAACATTCATACATTCAGAGCAAAAAGACCTTTCAGTAGTTGCTACTCGCAGCCTCAAATGCTGGAAAATGACAGTGGTGGAATTTTACATGAAGGATGTTTTTTGGAAACCAGTGATTTTAGAAACCTCCAGTTTGCTGCCCCGCTGCATCAAGACGGCCACAGTGAGTGACACTATGAAGACTGTCATTTCTAAAATGGTGTCTATTTTGGAAAATATTCATACATGCTAAATGAATTCAAGATCCCATTTTTTTTTTACATTATCTGTTCATATGACAAACTGTATACTGCGAAGCATCGGAGGAAATGGCAAGTCAACTAAATAGGATTGTAAAATGTGTCCCAATCTCCACCTGAGCACTGTTTTTTTTTTTTTTTTTTTTTTTTTTTTTTTTTTTTTTTTGCAAAAGCTGGATGTCCAGTTTTGGAATCAAATGTGTCGAAGGGGTTTGAAATTGTGTCTGTGGAAAGTTCCCACTGTCTCATCTGCAATCTTTAGCTATTAGACTAAACACTGCACAATGATTACAACATACCGGTAATATATTAGTAATATTATCAGTACTACATCAGGTTCTTCAAAACGGCAAAGTCCAGATGTCATGAAATGAAAATATGTCCCTACAGTTGTGTTGTTTTCACGTTTCTGAAAACCTGGAGAAGTGTAATTTGACTATAATCTCCACATATTATTCTCCCGGTCTTCTGTTGGACCTGTTTATGTCCGAGGCCCCATTATAAACAAAGCTATAGTCCTGCCTGGCGTCTGGGGGGGGGCCACTCGAGGGCGAGGCCAGCTGCACTGCGAGCGCCAGAGTCTGTCCTCACCCTATTGTCAGCTTCTCTCTCTCCCTTAACTGTCCCTAACACCCTCACAGTCCCCTGCAGCAACACGCACACACAGACACATAAACACACATTAACACATGACTCCATGCACATGGTGCGACCAGCCACCTGCGTACTTAAACACACACCCACACACACACACACACCCACACACACAGGCACTTCACGGTAATTACAGCAACTGAGAGTCAGGTTGCAGAGTAACGTGCACCGTAAGTCCAGGTGGTGTACTGTAATGCGCGCCCCAACATTGCCGCAACAATGCACACACACGCACACAGACCTATTTGTGCACTCCACATTCCTTTGCATTTCACTTTCTCTAAAAAATGCATTTCCACACACCCCGACGACAACCAAACCTCTCCGCTGTCTGGAGTGCGCAATTGCACATGCACTCCGCCGGTCAAAGGTCTGTTATTCCAGTGAGAGAGCCAGCTGAGCGTCAGACAGACTTTGTGCATGTGTGCGAGTCTGCTCACTCGGGCTAAGCCTCCGCAACACGATGTGTATTTTTGTACATTAGCAGGAGCGCCTTTACCCTATTTTTGCACAGCAGTGACAGTGTTTGTACCCAAACCCTCTCCTGCCATTAACCCAGCCCATGGTTTACAATTCAGGCATTAGCGTGTCTATTCACATGAGACCCAGGGGCCACAGTGAGAGCATGAAAACGACATTAGGCCACGCAGATCACCTTTCACCCCCTTCTTGACTCTTCTGAGCAGTGCCGCAGGGTTAAGGAGCCCCACGACACCGAAACCCTATCGCCATGCCGTTGTTTTGGGGACAATGGCTGCTGGTTAAGTATGGGGCAAAAGGTGTACAATATTTCACGGATCTGCCCGACGGTGCCTGTTCTACGGCAAGAAGACACGTTCACAAAATGGCCTGAGAGATGTACAACATCAGGAGCACTTGCCAACACCGTAAATCTTCCAAAAGATGAATGTAAGAGAAAGGTGAAAAATGTGTTTTAAAACTTAACTTCAAATGGAATCCGTTCCGCCGTTAGGGCTGGGTATTAAACCTTAATACTGTCCTGATATGAACCAAACTGGTTCTGTAGCACCGACAGTGCCCTCACACTGTGTACCTATATATTTTTTTTTAATAAAAGTTGTTTGGTTGAAGCATCCAATGCCAGCTAAGCCTAGTGCATGTGGTTTTAGTTACCTGCAGGTTAAAAGATATCTTAATAGCTATCAAAACTGGACTGCATTTTATTAAAGTTGACAAGATTATAACCTCTATTTCAATGGCATTTTGATGACTATGTAACAGGTTCTGCAGGACCTCCTATCTTTTTAAAGCTCTTAAAATGGGGCTTCTTTGCTTGCGATTCGTAGCCCTGCACCTCGGAGCAAGATTTCAACCTTTTGAAACTCTTGTCGTTCGTACTCTGGTTTAGAAGCTGCTGCTAGCGTTAGAAAACCACCATTACACAGTTTTAGGATCAATAAAAGAAAACTTTTTGTGTCTAATTAGCTTGAAAGCTTATTGTGAATGTTTTGTATTTCTTTTTTGGGCTTTTATTTGATAGGAAAGCTAGGTGAGAAAGGGGGAAGACGTGTAGGAAATAGTCACAGGTCAGATTCAAACCCTGGACCTCTGCGTCGAGGCATAAGCCTCTCAGTATATGTGCGCCTGCTCTACCAACTGAGCCGACCCGGCCACAACAAACATTTTGTATTTCTGTTCATCACTGGCCATTGTAAACTGTTGTTCCAATACTGTGGTTGTCGATGGAGGTTGTCATGAATGATGAATATATATTTATAGTTAAAATAAAAAAGATCTCTGTTTCGTTCTCTTTGGCAGCAGATTTTGGATCTCACTTATACTTAAAGTTCGTCTGTAGTCATCACCCTTTTCTTTCTTTGTTCGGCCAGGGTGTGATTTTCCGTTGCTGCTCGTATTTAGCCGCTACAGAGCTCAGTCGTATAAGCGGCAGTTGGTAGACGTGTTTAGCCGCCAACAGGTGACTGCGAGCCTTGGGGGCCTCAGGGGGCCGTGGTAGTGGAGTTTAGCCAGAAAACGTGAGCGTCATTCCGCGAAGAATAAGATTGTGATTTGGATTAAAACACTCCCGAGGAACGAACCGAGTTTCCTGGGTGAAAGTCTTTTGTTTTTGCCGGGAAGTGAACTCCGCTCCCCGCATTGTTCAGTCCCTCCAGAAAAACGCGATTATACGATTGCATAATTCAATGCATAATCAGCCAAAGTCCACATATTGATGCGGGGGCCGCATTTTTTCAAATACGCTGCACTTTTGCCGCATAAATTGCAGATTTCCGCGCAAAATATGCGGGGCGAATGATTTCATAATCCCCGCATTTTCATTGCAAATAAATATCCCACATATTCCATCGCATTTTTTAAGAAAACATGCCGCGTAATCAAGGATTTTTGCCCGCAACAATCACAAAAAAAACTCCATATTTTTCTGGAAGGACTAATTGTTTTATGTTGACACCACGTTGTGCTATTTAATTTTGAGATTATTTTCCACTGAATATTAAAGTTCATAAATAAGTCTTTTGGCATGGCTGGCCCGAGTGGCACTTATCCACGGTATTGGAAAGGGGGATTTCATTCTTGTACATGTAGTTTTGTTGTGCATGATCAAAAAACATCACCCTGCTCGCAATGCTAGAAGAGACTGGAAAAAAACAGCATGCCTCTTCACACACGAGTAAAGTGAAGAGTGAGTCTGTAGCGTTAGCTCCGCCTACCCTCTCTTGCGGACCAATCACTGCTGGGTGATAAAATCCATCAGGAACTGTGCGCCGCTTGGGATTTTTCCCGGGAATGTCACCACAGACACCCAGTTCGTAAAACTGCAAACGCAAGGGCTTTCATCAGTGGGCCATAGACTTAATCACCATTGTGTTACCTCAATAGATTACAAATGAATACATTTATTATACATGTAAATCTTTGAGATTATTACTTGAAATTCTTGTTTCTTCTATGTGTAAGAATTTATTTATGGAGGAACCTGTTTGCCTCTGTTTGACGCCCTCTAAAACTCTCTCTCCGTGCCAAGAAAAAGCCGCGGACAGCAGCAGCGGAGCTTCAAACGAAGCTTGTCAAAACAGCCTTTCCACTGTCCAATTTCATTTGCCTTGATCCTCAGGAATACCTTAGCAGAGGCAGAGGAATGCCTCCAAGACCTTTTCCACTTCTCCCTCCCATCGTCCTGCTCCGCTTCAGCAAACAACCCAAAGTCCTGTTTGTTTGCTCTGAAAATAATCAGCCCAGGGGACTGTTTTTTGAGCCGCGTGGCATAATCTCCACAGTGATGACGTCTCTATCTGTTGTAGTTTTGAGAAGTGGAAGAGTTTTGGCAGATTCCCATATTGGAGTGCAAGTGAATCGTATTTTACACTAAATGTCTGGGTGAAAGTAGACACACACAGATCCACAGATCAAAGGCAACCTTTCCATCATGTTTGAAGAATGTTTCTTCTGCTTTTATCAACCCCTGGTCCATGTCTTTATCTAATTTCAACTCAATTTCAGTCACAAACTGTCATTTCTTATACGGTTTGCGCTCCTCCAGTAATTCAGTGCAGATCAGCTGGCTGCACCACCTCACAGCTGTGCGTTTGGCATAAAAACATTCGACCTTTCAGCCAGCTTTCAATTTCCTCCACATTTTTCCCTGGGATTGACTTCACCATTGTCTCTCTAACTGCCGCCGTTGGCCTTGAGGACATTTCATTTGACCAAGGTTTGCTTTGCTGCGCGCTTGTCAGTTAGCCAGCTTTCTCTGCTCTCCTCGGCTCCCCTCTCCACGCGGCCCTGTTCGTCCCGGCTATGTAATTTCACCAAGAAAGAAACTGTCCTGATTTATTTCTCCCACCATTGTTCTCTTCATCTTCAAAGCTCGCCTTTTGAGATCTACACTAAACAAATGATGCCGCATGTTTCACACAAACCACAAATAACGGCTTAATGACCCAGACAGTGCTTTAGGTAGAGGCAGAAAGAGACCACGAGTCTGTTTGTGATTAAAATCCACTTCTTTTGATGCAACACGTGATTTACACTTTAAGTCACAACAAAAGGTAGAAACCAAGGTCACAACATATCTGTGAGGAGAGCAAATCAGTCAGGAGTTTCCTGCTAAAACTGAACGCATTACTGGCTCTGTGTGGCACTTTGAAAGAAGCCGTCCACAGGTCCTCATAATCATTCTACCTGTACTCCCTCACCCCCCACCCCCCCTACTTGTGACTCCAGTGAAGAGGTCACGATCCAATGAAGCTGAGAAAACAACAGAAAGCTCCGGCCTGGTCAGGCAATCAGGTCAAGGACCTTAAGAGCCATAAGAGGCCCGCCACCCTCTGGGTCATTAATAATTAATGAAACCTGAGGCTGGGACAGGACGCCATGACTAAACACAAAAAGAGCCGGAGCAATGAGAGAGCAGTAAGGGGAGAGGGGGGAGGGCGGGTACTGATAGAGAAAAGGCCCAGAATCCAGCTCGGTCTACAGTCTGTGCATTCACTGTATGCTCCAAAGGCTCCAGACACAACAATCTGCACAACCCAGCGACGTTTGAAAATCCCAAAAGTGGAGCGGGAGGGACAGATTTTGGTTATACACTCAAGTGAGGAAGGAGAAGAGAAAGAAGGGGGTTGCGAAAGAGAGAAAATAAAGTGGGGTTGCCCATTGGATAGGGAAAACGTTTTTTTTTTTTGTTCATGGAATGAAAAACAGCATGAAAGTCTTCTTGCTGTTTCCCATGAAATCCTGCCGTCCTTAAACTTCTATTCAACAAAGCGTGTACTCGCCCTAGAGGTACTATCACGCCGAGACCTCCATTACGAGCACGGCCTGATGAAAGAGTAGCTAAGGGGGGCTTAGGAGGTTTGGTTCTTAACCCTCCCCCATCGGGCCAGAAATGAAAGAAGATAGTTTGACATGATATTATATAACCAGTAGTTTTTAGGAGGGGCTATGTGTTTGGATAAGGCGATCTAATCTTGCTGACGATTCACAGAATATATGGTGTACAGTGCATTATCTTATATTTGTGGCAAACAGCTTCAGTCTTTACTGCTTCCAGCTTTTCATTCTTATGCAAGTTCACTACTTAGAAGTGGACGTTTTTTTTAACGTTAAACATGACCACACTGACGTTGCCGATATTTCTTGGCTGCACCCAATGTCATATCAATATCATGGCTGTAACCGCAATAAGAAACACTCTCTCCACTGTTATTCTTACTGTATATCTTGTTATTCTTGGGGCACACCACAGGGAAAACTAATGCATTTGATTATTTTTTTTTTTTTTTGCAGAGTTCATCGGACGACTGCGACCCACATGAGGGAATCCATGAAGGGAAAGAGGGCAAGTACCGCCTGCAGGTGACCCAGTTTGTCCAAAGGCTGGAGTACTGGCACAAAGAGCTGACCAACACCTTGGTTACCTCTATCACTGTGATGCCGGTACATGGCCGCGCAGTGGCATACCTGGGCACCGCCGACGGACGCCACATACAGGTAAAGAAATCATGTTGTTTGTGTCTTTAGTGATTTTTTTTTTGATTTTTTTTTTACAAAAAAAGTGTCTTTAAAAGACTGGCAGGAACCTCATTTGCATGTAAAATACCAGCAGTTAGGCGTAAACAGAGAGCCTGAGGCCACAGCAGGCAGTGTGGTTTCCACCTCTTGTTGTTCATGTAAATTTGGCAGGATGTTGGTACATGAGGAGTGTAAGCGCCCTGCTGGAGACACAACACACATCAGCTCCAGGTGCCTCTGCTAGAGGCATGTTGGGGGAAACTATGACCAGGCACCCAGGACCTTTCTGTTTGCACAATTTGCTTACCTTTGACCTGTGCTCAGTGAGCCTCCAAAAAGCCCACGTTCCAGTTTGCCATCTGAGCAAACAGTCCCATTTTGCCTATCGTTGTACAAACCAACAGCGGATTACAACCTCCTGATTTCTTTTTTTCAGCTGCTTTCACCGTCTCATACATGACCTGTCAATACTGCTTTAGGGGATTTTAGTCATGGGAATGGTTTTAGTCATGGGATAACTTCAATTAAGGCGGGAAAGTGCATATTTTACGTGTCTTGTTTAAGGACAGTTTGAGAGAATACATACAATAATTTTTTACTTTAACAGCACAGATAACATGGGCAGACACAGGAGGGGGTTTAGTTTTGTGAGTCTGAATAACGTGGAGCAATAATTTAGATTCCGTTTTGAGCAATTTTTGCATGTCAATCTATCATAAAGACTCCGACTCCCCTCTTCCATAATTAATATGCAGTCATTTGTCTTGGTGACACTGGTGGAGTGAAAGCGCTGGTACACACGAGGCAGGGTCAAGGCCTCACATAATGGACAAAATAATGGAAACTCCTAAAAAGGTCTGGATATTAAATACCACATACACCGAAGTGGCCTTAACCTTCTTGCTTTCCTCCACTTCTCTTCCTTTTTTGTTAAAGGTTACTGTATGCGCTCTTTCCATCAAGATATGCATCCTTGAGCCCTGGCCTTGATTGCAAGTTATCTCTTAACTGCAGCGCTGACATTTAAACTCACTTTCAGAAGCTTTAATTAGCAGTTTTTGCTGAGACTGTGAGAGAGATTTAAAGTGTCTATATAGTCTTGTCAGAGACGGAGATCACTCTTGCATTTAGAAGGTATTTGGCTTCTAAGTTAGCACTGTTTTTGTAATTTGCAGGTCAAAAGACGTTGAGGTTAAAATAAGGCTTAATTCGGTTGAAATATGAAGATTTTACATACAACTGTCTCTTGAAATATAGTCATTCAAATGCATTTTAAACAGTGGCTGTATGTAACTTAGATGTCTAAAAAAACTTTCCCTTCTCAAACAAATAGCCCTGTTTTAGACACAATAAATCACTCAGTGTTAAGAGAGAATATGTTTCAAATCACCCAATCAGTGTTAAGAGAGAATATATTTTCATGACTGCCCAGACTAATACCTGGCACATGAAATAGATTTGTAGCTTTTAGTGCCAGTTAAAATGCTGATTTGGCCTGTTGGAGGTCCGTTTTGTTTTGAAGAGTCCTACAAACTGCTGATCATCAGGGTAAAATTTAGCATTTTGGCATCTAGCATTAATTAAGTCAATATGACTAGCCTTTGTAGCTGCATGTCACACTGTGACTCACTGTGCTCACTTTCCCTCTCTTTTCATGTGGTCACTTATTTTTGCCCATCCACTCTAACTGTACACTGAATGCATGCAATGGTTACAGCTGCAAAGTACAGCGATATGTGCATTGGTCCCGTGCTGGACCCAAAAAACGACAAGGAATGGAATAACGTGCAAGAAGTGAAAGCTGAATTACCTCACGTGTTTTTGAAAAACAAGAATGAAAAGACATGCATGGAGAAGAGAAAAAAAAAATACAGGCGAGAGAGCCGTGGAAAAAAGGAGCCAACAGCTGCACGGAATGGGATGGAGGGAGGGGTAGAGGCGGTGGTAGTGGGGTGCGAGGGGGCTTACAAGCCGAACGGCACGTTAATGCTGAACGACGGGCTTCGCTGACACGTTCCCTCGCACGGCATTTTCTGCTCAGCGAGCTTCCCGTGCAGCTGTCGCTGTTCTCTACCGTCGACCCCCTCCCAGACCCTCCTTAGGTTTTTTTTGTGGTAAGCTGAATTGGCTGTAGTTCATTGTTTTAGCTGAAGGGGTTTAGAAGGTCTGAAGAGGAGAGCAGCTGCCCTGCACTGCAAAACTTTCCATTTTATCAAATGTGTTCTGCCTCATCATCTGAGACACAAAGGGAGGGAGACGGAAAGTTGTGACAGAATGAACCGAACACTGATATTTCTTAACTTTTATTAGCTATCAGTCCTACGTAGACGTTGGTGAAATTATCTCTAATGGTGATAACATTGATTGATTTAGCAATACAGATTTATGTGTGGTCGTGCAGGTGAAACCGACTACAAACTGAATAGATTTGATTCGAGGCGAGTTATAAGATATTAGATGGAGAAAGAGCAAGGAAAGAAGGTGGAGGCAGAAAAAGAGACATCAAAAGCGGAAGAAAAGTCGGGGAGAAAGAGACACAGTAGGAAAGAAACCTAAGACAAAAAAAAGGAATGGATTACAAGGGACGATGAAATGGTAGTAGGCCTACCGAACCTGAAGAGGAAAATGAGAAAAGGAAAATAACTGAGGGAGAAACGGAACAGTGATTTTTTTGTTGTTTTTAATTTTCCGGCTCATTTTCACTGACATCCTCCATCTCATTCATATATTTACATTTTCAAACTGCCCCAGTCTTATTTTCGTGGCTTCTCATGGCTTATTTTTCTGGTAATTTGGCAAAATCAGAAGACGATAGTACAGATTTTAAACATACCCGCAGTTTGGCCAAACTTGTTGGAAGATAAAAGGAAGCTGAACAGTAACAGTTACCCAAACAGCCATCACAGACCGACTTCCTGATTTAATTCTCACCTACAGTACTGTACTACGGTGGCCGAGATGGTTCAACACAAACGCAAAAGCCACAACACAAACGCAAAAGCCACAACACAAACGCAAAAGCCACAATACAAACGCAAAAGCTACAACACAAACGCAAAAGCCATAACACAAACGCAAAAGCCATAACACAAACGCAAAAGCCACAACACAAACGCAAAAGCCATAACACAAACGCAAAAGCCACAACACAAACGCAAAAGCCACAACACAAACGCAAAAGCCAAAACACAAACGCAAAAGCTACAACACAAACGCAAAGTTATAACACAAACGCAAAGCCAAAACACAAACGCAAAAAAACACAAACGCAAAGCCACAACACAAACGCAAAAGCAAAAAAAACGCAAAGTTACAACACAAACGCAAAAAAGCCACAACACAAACGCAAAAGCCACAACACAAACGCGCAAAGCCAAAACACAAACGCAAAGCCATAACACAAGCAAAAAGTTAAACACAAAAAAAGCCACAACACAAACGCAAAAGCTACAACACAAATGCAAAAGCTGCAACCAAACACAAACGCACACAAGCGCCAAAACCACAACGGCAAATACAAAAGCCACAACACAACGCGCAAAAACACAATACGCAAAAGCTAAAACACAAATGCAAAAGCTACAACACAAACGCAAAAGCCACAACACAAGGCTTGTGACAATCACATTGCAACAGTAATCATAATGAGCAAGGAACCATGTTTCACTTACTTCTCAAACAAACCAGAACTTTCCTCCTCCGGCTCCGTTTGTCAACCACATCTGCTTCCAGCTTATATATTTATGTTGTGGCTTTTGCGTTTGTGTTTTAGCTTTTGCGTTTGTGTTGTGGCTTTTGCGTTTGTGTTGTGTCTTTTGCATTTGTGTTGTGGCTGTTGCGTTTGTGTTTTAGCTTTTGCGTTTGTGTTGTGGCTTTTGCGTTTGTGTTGTGTCTTTTGCATGTGTTGTGGCTGTTGCGTTTGTGTTTTAGCTTTTTCGTTTGTGTTGTGGCTTTTGCGTTTGTGTTGTAGCATTTGCATTTGTGTTGTAGCTTTTGCGTTTGTATTGTGGCTTTTGCGTTTGTGTTTTAGCTTTTGCGTTTGTGTTGTGGCTTTTGCGTTTGTGTTGTGACTTTTGCATTTGTGTTGTGGCTGTTGCGTTTGTGTTTTAGCTTTTGCGTTTGTGTTGTGGCTTTTGCGTTTGTGTTGTGTCTTTTGCATGTGTTGTGGCTGTTGCGTTTGTGTTTTAGCTTTTTCGTTTGTGTTGTGGCTTTTGCGTTTGTGTTGTAGCATTTGTGTTGTGGATTTTGCATTTGTGTTGTGGCTTTTGCGTTTGTGTTGTAGCTTTTGCCATTGTGTTGTGGCTTTTGCGTTTGTGTTGTAGCTTTTGCGTTTGTGTTGTGGCTTTTGCGTTTGTGTTGTAGCGTTTGTGTTGTGGCTTTTGCGTTTGTGTTGTAGGTTTTGTATTTGTGTTTTAGCTTTTGTGTTTGTGGTGTGGCTTTTGTATTTGTGTTGAACCGTCTCGGCCACCGTACTGTACTGTACTATAGCCGAAGATAGGTAAGCACAGTTTTCCTGTAAAATGAGGGATTATTACCCATATGTCTGTTTCAACACACTTTTGGTTAGTGGCTTAGCTGTTCTGGCTAAACTTGTTGAGTCTGAACATTTGTGTTTTTTTTTTTGCCCTGTACAGTACTTCCATGTCGCCTTGTTTCCAGATAGCACCACTTAACTTTATTGAGTAAAATGTTTGTTTTAATAACATGGTAGAAATCAATGATAACAATGATAACAGAAATGCTAGATAGAAATGATAACAAAAGACCCAAGTTGGAATTACCTAGGCTTATACATCAAGCCAAACCTAGCTGCTCAAAGGTATCCGGGTGTGACTGCAGTGTCTCATTTGCTTTCCCCTAGTTGCTGATTTTCCAAGGCTTGCATTTAAACTGACGACCCTGCGGCCATAAGCTACAGTAGGAATCTGTGAGAGGAGGTCATTTCATTGTTTGTACGACAAAAAGAACCTGTCAACTTTGCACGTATTTGAGTTTCCTGGTCGCTCCCAGCGGACTAGACAAGAGGGAATATGGAGCTGAGGCAGTGAAAGAAAAAGAGCGTTGTCCCCCGCCAATGAACTCCACTCTGGCTCAGGAAGTGTTTCCCTCGGCTCTAGTTGGGCCACTGTGGGAATAAGACAGTGGCCGTGTTTAGATGCCAAACTCCCCCCTCCCCCCCGGCTTGCTTAATACAATAAGCTGTAATTTACACCGCTATTACCTCCAGAGAGATGCCTGTTGTATGGCTTCGTCCCCAGCGGAAAGCCACCCATTATACTCGCTGTTGCAAAGCTAACGTTGATCATGAGGCTCAAACAGTGGAAGGAATGACTCGGGAAAACAAGGCATTTCTGAGGGTGAGGCGAGGGTGAGGCGAGGGTGAGGCGGGGGGGAACGGTGTATCAGCCAACCAACAAAAATCACATTTAAAGTTTACAATGCAGAGTGTTATTAGTATTTACTGGAATCACACACACATTCCACTACTCCCTTCCCTTGCAGTGTCTCGTCAGTGCTTTGTTTTTGGAGGATATATGGCATTGCTGCTCCATCCTGACAGGGCAGAAAAGAAATTTGTGTGCCCATGCACTATATCTATTTGTGTGTGTATAAATATTTGCGTGTGCGTTGGGGGTGAATGGTTTAATTTATAGGGCGTCATGTAACTGGAGCAACCACACACCCCATTAGAGATCCTGTTCTGTTCTGTTTGCTCCCAGGCCTGTAATTGCAGCGTAACCGCAAATGATAAATGCTGTTCCAGGTGTGTGTGTGTGTGTGTGTGTGTGTGTGTGTGTGTGTGTGTGTGTGTGTGTGTGTGTGTGTGTGTGTGTGTGTGTGTGTGTGTGTGTGTGTGTGTGTGTGTGTGTGTGTGTGTGATAGAACTAAGTGGGAACAGTGTGTTCATCAGTCTGGGTATCTTTATGTTTAAGTTTAACATGTGTCTTATTGAATGTGTTTGTGTGTAAGTCCTATGTATGTATGTATGTGTGTGTGTGTGTGTGTGTGTGTGTGTGTGTGTGTGTCTGTGTGTGTGTCTGAAATACTTCCCAACATGTCTCAGAAGACACAATGGTTCCACCGGTTGCTGCATCATCTGGCTCTGTGCACCCAAACCAGTTGTCTCACATCTCTTTCAACCTGCTCAACTATGGTAGAAGTTACCAGCTAGATTTAAAGCCTCTTTTACAAGTTATTTCTTTCAATTGAAAGAAGTTGAACTCAGGATTACTGCTTATCAGGAAACAGACAGTGATGTTATGTTGTAAAGGTTGAAGCTGACCGATATTGTTTTTTCCATCCAACTCTCAAAAAGATAACAAAAATGGAATTTCCCCAAATATCACGTGTAAAAGTGTTTACTTGACTTTGTTATACTTCACTACTCAGTAGAGATGGTCCGATACCGATACCAGTATCGGTATACGCTCCGATACTGAAATCATTTCACACATCCATACAGGGATAGTAGTATACAGTTGTTAAAACATAATAAAATATATGACACACTGGTATCGGATCGGTACTCGGTATTGGCCGATACGCAAGTTCAGGTATCTGAATCGGTATCGGGAAGCAAAAAAAGGTATCGGGCCATCTCTACTATTCAGGACGTTTTCACACCTGGAGTTCGTTTCGCTCTGGTTCAGATCAGTTGAGGAGTTTGTAAACTTGGAGCGATTTCCCCTTGGTTCAGTTTCGTTTCACACCTGGAAAAATCCAACCGTACCAAAATGCGTCACTACAAACCACGCAAGAACATTCGTTCCGCTTTTTGGTCAGATGTGTCACTTGGTCTGGGTCGAGCAAGAAAGTAAATACAGGAAGAAGGTCCTGTGTTCTGGACTAGTGCATAAACTAGTGCATCTTCATGGTCAAACCAGCTCATTTCATTCAAATAGTCTGACGTTGTCACCGAGACTTCGCTCTGCTCCTTGCCGTTGTCTGTCTCCAACTTTAGCGGCGGCTGGTTTGACCAGTACCGAGCTGTTTAGCTCTGACTTGCGGAGTACACATACAGTAGTTGGTGTGGTTTGAGGTCGGATCACATTCTCACCCTGTTGCTGAAATGTGCTATATAAATAAAGTTGCCTTGCCTTAAAATCATTTTAACTAAATGATGATTTTTTATTTTTATTTTTTTGAAGTTTTAGTTTCCTGTCAAATGGCATATAATGGGGGTTGTTTCTTAACCAACCCCACACCTTTGACAGGGTGGACATTTTTACTTGCCAAAACATATCTAACTAATTGATTAATCAATCCATAATGGCTGCATTCCAATTCAGTGTTCTAGGGCAAGGGCCCTGATATTGTACAGTTTATGCAGTCTGACTGACACACAGACAGATTGTTAGTTACGCCTGTGCTTTTTCTGCTATGAGAGAAAGGTAAGACATTTTTTTTCTCAACCGTGACACTGGACTAAGAGGAAATATCGTAATGAAATGATTTCAATGCAACTCTGCTTAAAGCCAAAGTCCAGTGAAGGGAATGCCCAAGAAAAGATGACACAATCTGGATCGTATTCCTTCAACCAACTCCCTCTCAAGGTGTGCTGGTGCAGCACCAAAAAACTTGTTGATGTCTTCCACTTTTTCATCCCCGAGGCTTGATTTGTCCTCAGGAAATTCTGTGGATCTATTGTTGTGTATGCCAGACTCCGTATAATCTTTCCTTCTTCTTTAATTCATGGTGTGTATCAGTGTACAGCGTTGTGAAGCATTTCAAATAAACACAGCAACGTTGGAAAAACAGCGGTGACGACACAGACGAGTGAACAAAATCACACATCCTAACCAGGTGTCCTCAGCTGACCTGTGATGATGTTGGCTGCTTTTTAAAAAAAAAAATTCGATTCATGGGCAACAAACACCAAATATCTTGCAAACCAGGCACCTCTTGGCTTACAGTACTTCTCTTTGACTTGATTTGATTGTACTGCATCTTTAGCGACAGATGTAGCCAGTGTATAAGCCCTGCAAGTTTGGCTGCATCCACAAGAAGTTGAAGTACTAACTGGTGGAGAGAAAAATATTGGTTATTTGTTGAGAAATATAAAGGACTGACTGCAGCAGGCCATACAAGCCACCAATAGTTTGTCCATTGGTGACTTAAATGTCTCAGAAGGTTCTTAATAAAGCTGTGCCAGAGTCATGACAGTGTTGTTGCCGTTACATTAGTAACGAAATTCCGCCAGATCTCCTTGTTTTCGGCCGGAGGTCCATCACCTTACGCTTTCCTTGTGTTGGAATTTTTTAACTCTGGTCGATTTTATGAAGACTATGGTTAACTGCTCCTCAGATCTCTGCAGGGTAAATCCAGACAGCTAGCTAGACTATCTGTCCAATCTGAGTTTTCTGTTGCACGACTAAAACAACTTTTGAACGTACACACGTTCCACCAAAACAAACCAGAGCACGTTTTCCTCCCATCCCTGAATGCTGTGTGGACTAGCCAGACCCTCCTCCGCAGCGCTGTGGAGGAAGGTCTGGCAAAGCGAGACTACCGTTACATTAACAAATGCCCCTTTGAGACAATTGCAATGACGTGTCCTCTTTCTTTCAGGTGCTGTTCTCCCGATTTGCCGCTCCTCACGTCAACATCCGCCTGGACTCGAGACCCGTCTCCGCCAGTGTAGCCCTGCTGGACGCGGACGGCTCAAACGGAACCCTGCTAATGGCCACAGGGAACAAGGTGCAGTGTTGTAATGTAACAAAGTACAAATATTTCGCTTCTGTACTTAAGTAGAATTTTCATGTATCTGTACTTTACTTAATTATTCATATTCCTGAAAACATTCCCTTTTACTCCACTACATCTCCTAAATAAAATGTATACTTTTACTCCACTGCATTTCCCTTAAGCCTCTTAGTAACTCGTTACTACAAAATAAAATCGGAAGAAATTTGTTACACCGGAAAAAAGCAGGTTTGGCGAATCATTGCTCCTAAATTGCTAAGATAAGGCACCCTCCATTCCAGTCGGTGATCTAATGCCTGTTTGTTGCCAAGCAGCAAAAAAAAAACATAGGCCAAAACTAAAGAAGAAGAGGAGGCAGCATAATGACTGATAGTATCATGGAAGCACCTGCTGCAGGCTCTGCGGCCATGTTAACGATGACCACCACGCCAACAGTGGTGATGAAGATAGCGTTACACACCTTTGGCCATAAAGTTCATAATCAAAGTTTTTTTTTACTTTTACTTCTAATACTTATGTACATTTAATATCAGAAAATTACTTTTGATAATTAAGGACAGTAAATATCAGATACTTTAAGACTTTTACTCAAGTAATATTTTAAAAGGAGACTTTATCTTCTACCAAAGTCATTTTCTGGTAAGATACTTGTACTTTTACTCAAGTATTGCTTTCAAGTACTTTATAGAAGACTGACAAGGTGGGATTAGAACCACAAAGGACAAAAATGTACCTTTTGGCGCTTTCCTCAGCAAAATGGGGAGAGGTTCGAGAACAACGTTGAGCCTTGTAGAGACATATTGCTATCCTACACATTCGGTCGTTTAAGACAGTCCTGTGTTCATCTCTGAACCATAACAAGTTTCATATATTATTGAGAAGAAAAAAACACTCCTTCACCAAAAGCAAAGAAACAACAGTGAATGCGGAGTAGAGACACCAGATAAAAGAGAATAATGTTCCTAGAGGCTTACCGCAAGGGTTCTGCTACCAACCACTGACTCTAATCCATTTGTGGCTGAGGGGAAATACTTTGTTTGTGTGTTGGGGACAGAAATGAAGACACACACAACTGACTTGTCTTACATCTTCCTCTTCCTAGATCACTATGGTCCCTCTGATAGGGCCCGGCTGTGGTCAGCTGACCACCTGTACTTCCTGTTTGTTGTCGTCACGGGTGACAGAATGTGGCTGGTGCGATGGACGCTGCACCAGAGCTAACCAGTGTCCCTCCTCCTCCCTCTGGACCCAGGACTACTGCACACCCGTCATCACTAAGGTAACCACAGCGACTTGTCAGCATGGTTATAATCAGAGCAGGAGACTTACTTTTTGGTTTATCAGTGTTTTAAGCCCCTCCAACATCTCCTTCCAGGCAGGCACTAGGATTAGGCAATGGTTATGGTTAGGGTTGAGGTTAGGGTTAGGTGCCTTGAAGTCAATGGTCGCAGCGCTGCCTGGAAGGAGACGTTGGGGGGCTTAAAACACCATTGAGCCACTTTTTTACGAATTCATCACTGGCCGCCTTCACTATTTTGTCAGCAAAATATATTTTTGGAATACACAATATGTATTCAATACTTGACCGTCCCAGAATTAGCTCAATAGCTTGATTTCATCAGAAGGGAAGGGCAGGCGAATCCACAAAGGAGTTGTGGTATCAAATGTTATGCTTCTGGTACTAAGAATAATCCTAGAAATTAAAAACACTTTCCATTTTTTTTTAAAATGACATCATTCAAAACATACCAAACATAATGGCAATGTGACAACTTTTAAACTCTGGCCTTCTTGAGTGTATAAACTTATAGCCCTGATGTGCCCGGCTATGACATGAACTACTACGACTACCATTGTAGTCACTGTTCTATTATCTTTATTGTGACTATTATTGCCACTGTTCATCACACCCTCAACCGGCCCCGTCAGACACCACCTACCAAAAGCCTGGGTCTACCGAGGTTTCTTCCTAAAAGGGAGTTTCTCCTCGCCACTGTCGCAAAAGCCACTGCTAATGCTTGCTCTTGGGGGAATTACTGAAATTGTTGGGTCTTTGTAAATTATAGAGCGTGGTCTAGACCTACTCTATCTGTAAAGTGTCTCAAGATAACTCTTGTTATGATTTGATACTATAAATAAAATTGAATTGAATTATCAATTCTTAACAATCGTTCACTTCACTGCGGTTTCCAAAACCTGAACCTAAAAGTAAACCTGACAAACTTCTGAGTAACTTTGGTTTGCCAGGACGCTCTCTCTCTCTCTCTCTCTCTCTCTCTCTCTCTCTCTCTCTCTCTCTCTCTCTCTCTCTCTCTCTCTCTCTCTCTACTCTCCTTCCAAAAACAGCTCCCATAACCGAGTCTGTTGAAGCTGAGATCTGTAGGTTTGCACTGTATTTGTCTCTACAGTGTTGCGTTTGTGAAGGCCACGGTGATTCCTGAAATACCAGCCCTTTTACAGCACCACTGTCCTATTGTACTTAACACTGCTCTGACATTGTGAGGCTTTACTGAGCTCAGTGTGGGTGGTGTTTATTCTTTCTGGCTTTACTGTTGCACCCAATGCGGTCAGAGTGTCTCCATGTCAAACAAAAACACAACACCAAGATACCTCCGCTGCCCCTAAACGCAACAAAATGTTTAATGGGACGAGAACCTGTAAAAAAACACCTCTTCCTCTGGGACAATTTTAACAGATCTGTAACTGACTGCAGAAAGGTTGTATGGATGTTTCTTGTACAAGACTACAAAATGTTATTTCCCAGGTGTCCTAGTTTACTTTTCTTAAATCTCATATCAGGATACTCATCTGTATCACTTCCTTTCAGAGTTGTTGACACTTATGTCAAAATAAAATTGAAATAAAACCCCTTAAT
Organism: Perca flavescens; assembly: GCF_004354835.1. Taxonomy (NCBI): domain Eukaryota; kingdom Metazoa; phylum Chordata; class Actinopteri; order Perciformes; family Percidae; genus Perca; species Perca flavescens. Next base: position 32,434,961 of record NC_041338.1, read on the forward strand.
TTAAGTAGATATTGGAAATAAATAGGAGGACAATGGTTCAACACACAATGATTAACAAACTGCACAACACTGCTTTACTTCTTAGGTCTCAGAACATCATTTTATAAGACCTAATTTATTCCAAAAGTTGTATTGATTTGGAGAAACATTACTTCTACTCCACTGGTGTAGTTGATGAAAGGAATTATTAAGGGCTGCAACTGGCGAGTATTTTCATTGTCAAATAATCTGTCGATCATTTTCTCGATTCGTCGATTAGTTTGGTCTATATGTCCAGGTGTCAGAAAATGATGAAAAATGTTGATTAGTGTTTTCCAAAGCCCGGAATGACATCCTCAAATGTTTTATTTTGTCCATTTACATTTATGACCTTTTTAAGAAGCTGAAATCTGATCATTTTTACTCCTGTTTTTCTTAAGAAATGACTCCAACCAGGGGCGATTCTAGGATCAGACTTTTAGGGGGGCTCAGCCCCTAATGAGAATGTGACACGGATACATTGCCTTGCAAAAAAAAAAAGAAGCTAAATCAGTCATTTTATTAGCCGATAATCTCTGAGCTAGCTACTGAACAACAACAACATCAGCTAACTTTTTTGACACTATTAACACTATGATGGAACTAAACCTGAAACTTTCTAAGTCATAACGACCAATTTGACACAAAGTTCTAACATTCAGAAATTGAACTTGCTTACGTTCCAATATGGGTTCTAATCTGCACCATGAAATGACCAATTTCTTCTCTGGGAACTACCAACGTTAAACTTCACAACCGTTTCTGTTAACCCTTTCCTTGACTGGGTTAGAGGTGCACAGCATCGGCGACAGACACACAGGATATTAAACCTGTTTTAAGCCCTTTTAAACCTCTAATTGTTTGTCCTATGTCACTAACAGACAAGTTCTCAAACTCACTTTGAAGCACCAAAATTGTAAAAAAAAAAAAAAAAAGAGTTTAGTTTTTTATTATTATAATTTTTAGGGGAGCTGAGATGAAATTTAGGGCCCTAAAAAAAGGTCTAAAATCGCCAGTGACTCCAACAGATTAATCGATTATGAAAATAGTTGGCGATTAATGTAATAGTTGACAACTAATCGATTCATCTTTGCAGCTCTATAATTGTATAGATGTATATTGGTACTGAGGAGCATTTCATTATGATGATCTCGGACCGATGAGTAAATGTTTAAAATGTAAATGTTCCTTGTGTGTGCATTAGATTTTTCCAACCTCTGGACCAATACGAGGCTCCACAGTGGTGACGATGTGCGGCAGCAACTTCGGCTTCGACAAGACGGAGAGCTTCAAGGCTTCTCTGGTAACAGTGGAGGTGGCAGGAGCTCCCTGCAAACTGCCCAGACAAGACAACATCAACAGGTGTGTGTGTGTGTGTGTGTGTGTGTGTGTGTGTGTGTGTGTGTGTGTGTGTGTGTGTGTGTGTGTGTGTGTGTGTGTGTGTGTGTGAGAAAAGTTAACCTTTAGATTAGAGCTGGGCAATATATCGATATATATATATATCGTGATATGAGACTAGATACTGTATCGTCTTAGATTTTGGATGTTCTAATATCGTATGACATAAGTGTTGTCTTTTCCTGGTTTTAAAGGCTGCATTACAGTAAAGTGATGTCATTTTCTGAACTTACCAGACTGTTGTAACTGTTCTATTATTTGCCTTTACCCACTTAATCATTATATCAACATTACGGATGATTATTTATCAAAACTCTCATTGTGTAAATATTTTGTGAAAGCACCAATAGCCAGCACCACAATATCGTTGCGGTATCGATATCGAGGTATATTGAGGATATTCGAGGTATACACTGATTCACAAATATCGTGATATTTGATTTTCTCCATATCGCCCAGCCCTACTTTAGATATAATATTTAGATCTCATTCACAGTAAACTGGTATCAGTGCAGTATTAGGATCCTCCGTAGCTTCCACTAAGTTGTTGCTAGTCTTTCAGGGGTACACATAAAAAATGAAAAATAAAACTGCAACCGCAATTTAAAATTCACATGAATCGGAGAAGTGTGTGTGTGTGTGTGTGTGTGTGTGTGTGTGTGTGTGTGTGTGTGTGTGTGTGTGTGTGTGTGTGTGTGTGTGTGTGTGTGTGTGTGTGTGTGTGCGTTTTGCAAAATTGTTGATGCACTAGTTTTTGTATGCTAGTGTGCATACTTTGTGCATTTGCGCAGTATCTGAAAAGCCATCTTAGGGAGGCAGGTAGAGACAGAGTGAGTGTGTGTGTGTGTGTGTGTGTGTGTGTGTGTGTGTGTGTGTGTGTGTGTGTGTGTGTGTGTGTGTGTGTGTGTGTGTGTGTGTGTGTGTGTGAAGTGGTGGGTGTTTACCAGATAAAGGGACCCATACACTGGCGTCTTATAGGGGCAGAGCAGGAGTTTAATAGAACTTATTGTGTTGAAGGAAGAATGTTAAGAAGCCCCACCCCCCCTCCTCTCGCAGTCTGCCGCATTCAACACATGACTCCCCTAACTGAAAAATTGCTGGGAAAAATCGCTGCATCCAGACTTTCCACTCACCCATATCCACTGGGACCATGTCCCATTCAAAAGCCCCTTTTGCTACAAACAACCTCATTACAAATGGGGGGCGGAGGGGGGGGAACACCACCAACCCAATCCCAAGATGAAGATCGCCTCTTTGTGCATTACTGCTGGGCAGTGGATCATCATTGAATTAGGATAAATGCTTGGTGGCTGCGGCAGGGTATAATGCCGTGTCTGTGTGTTGTCTGGGGGGTTGTGTTTAGGTGGACTGAGATGCAGTGTACCCCGGTGTTCAGTGGGAACTTCACCCCATCAGGACACACAGTGAGGGTCACCAGTGGCCATAAGGTAGCCACAATGGAGGGCTTCACCTTCGTGGTAAGAATGCCATTTTCCCTTGTTTTTGGATGCACTTTGTGAAAAGTCTGTGTTAAAATAATCAATTATCTCGTTAAAAATCGATCTTTGTTTAAGTGAACTGATATTGATCAATAAAATCTCCAAATCATTTTTTTTTTTGTTTTGTTAAAAATGTCATGTGAGGTAAAAAGTAATTTAAACCAACTTTTTGGGTGTCAGTTCTTAATGTAAACATTAACCTGGTGCATTATAAAAGGTATTTGAGGGCTGCTTCTTACTTTGTACTATTTACAGCATAAGTTCTCTGAGAATCACTTTTATATCCGAGCAAAATTGGTATTGTAACTGAAATTTCTCTAACCTAATTGATATCGAATTGGAAATGTAATTGAATCGGGACCTTGTGAATTGGAATTAAATTGATTCAGGAACTTATTGGCGATACCCAGCCCTAGAAAAATCTGTGTATTGTGTGAAGTGGTTTATGAATCGATTTGTCTGACAGGATTTACAGTGAGTCAGCATTTACACTTCATGAGAAGTGAAAGCAAAGTGCTAGGATCTAAACATTAGACAGAGTTAATTGAAAGTGTCTGGTGGTCTCTGCGTCCAGGACCCTGTGATCCACGAAATCTTCCCGACATTCGGGCCAAAGTCCGGAAACACCATGCTGACCATCAGGGGAGCCTTCCTGGATACTGGGAACAAGCGAGAGGTGACCGTAGGGAAAGTAGCCTGTAAGATCCAGAGGTCAGTTCACAGTCCCTTTTTTTTTAATCCTTTCTTTTCTTTCTCTTTTTCTTTCTGTTTCTCATTCTCTTTGCCTCCCACACTGCATAACAGCAACAGCTCTTTAAAATCAAGTTTGCATGTCAAGTGGTTGTTCTATTTTCTCTGCCTATTTCTTTCTTTCTTAGAAAGGAATTACGGAGGTTGTACAGTTCGGTACATATGTACTGCAGAGGGATTGTGTTTGTTACACATACTCAAATGTGTCTTGACAGTGCTGTAAGTTTACTGGGAACATGTTGCCTGTGAACTGGAGGGCCGGTCAAAGGTCTTTCTGTCTTTCTTTTTCTCTTGCTTTTCCTGCTCTTGTCCTCATTCTGTCTCCTCTCCCGCTCAATCAGCAATTATCTGCAGGACTTATACAAGATAAATGCATGAATGGCATCCCTGAACACTAGACAGCTACAGCGGATAACCGATTCCATTTTAAATGACAGCTTGCACCCTTTTGCAGAATAAGTTTCAGCTTCTCCCTTCTGGAAAAAGGGTTTTTTAGTTCCAAACGATATAAAAAAAAAACTTTGTTCCAGCGGCAATCACACTGATAAACAAGCTGTAAGAAATATTGCACAATTTGCACAGCCTGTATTTGTGTAGGCCTGTGTGTTATTTATTTATTCATTTATTGTTTTTTAGATTTTATGGTGGTCAGCCATAAGTCATTTCATTGGTATTAATTAGATATTCTTGATTAGCACTGGAGAATTTTAACTGTTTTATTTATTTTCCCATTATATGTTGTTTGTGGTGTTTAATACTCTGTCATTTTCACTGGGCAACAAATTTACCTACCAATACAAATAAAGTAACCTGAACCTGAATAGTGGATAATGGCTACCACGGTTACATACTACCACCACAATATATCCTGTGTGTTTACTCATTCCCCTCATCCTAACCTCCACCATCAGCTTGTCGTCCGCCATGCTTACCTGTAAGACGCCTCCACACGCAGTTCCCTCCAAGCTCCCCGTGAAGCTGACGGTGGATTCAGTGGAGCTCCACGCGCCCGTGCAGTTCACCTACAACGAGGACCCCATCATCAAAAGCATCCAGCCGTCACGCTCCTTCGTCAGGTCAGAGTTCTAGTCATTCAGAGTGGCATTTTCTTATCGTTGTGTTTTCCATACAAGGTTGAACCCCAGAAAAGCTGTTAGGCCCGTTGGCAAATGTCTTTTTTTGACGAGAGCCCAGCTGGGGCCACTCGCAGATTGATGGCAGCATTAATGTAGAGCCAAATAGTTTCTGTGATAACAGAATCATGGATGGAATCATGAAAATTGAGAATTTAAAAAACCTATAAGACAGATTCTATAGAGGTTTACATTAAGTCAATGCTAAAAGCTTACTGGAACATTTTAAAATATGACTACAGTACGTCTAAGTTTCCAACCGAGCCGCCCCACTGTAATTAGTTTTAAAAACTTTTTTTTCCCCAGTGGCTTAGGCCTGATGGGGGGCAACTTAGGCCCGGTGGGCCACCAGGCTTGCAATACACTTGGGGAAAACCATGTCTTAGTCTATATCGACAACGATTCATTTAGGGGATTGCTCCGGTGCTGCCAGACGATCCGCCTTATGTCCGTTACCTTCCTCTTTCTGCAGGGTGAATCCAGACAGCTAGCTAGACTATCTGTCCAATCTAAGTTTTCTGTTGCATGACTAAAACAACTTTTGAACGTACACGTTCCACCAAAACAAGTTCCTTCCCGAGGCTACTTTGCAGAGGCACCGTCATTGCGTCCGGCGCGTAGCACCGCCCGAGATGATTGTGATTGGTTTAAAGAAATGCCAATAAACCAGAGCACGTTTTTCTCCCATCCGCAATGTTTTGTGGACTAGACAGACCTTCCTCCGCAGCATTGTGGATGACGGTCTGGCAATGCGAGACTATGTACTCCACATCTGTGTGGCAGCCAGCACTGACCTGCTGACACTTTGGGATTGTCAGAAATGGTTTGGATATCAGTATTTGTCATCATCAACTCGATAAATTTCCTCCAAAATTTGAGCTCTTGCATGCTTCTTTACCTCAGGGAGGTAACAGAGAGAGAAAGCGAGGGCGAATGTGACTGAGAACTTCTGCGGATGAAGCGAGACAGATTGATGCTTTAGTTTTACAGCAGGAGGAAACGGTTTTCAGTCTTATCGTTGTGTCCTCCACATCTGTGGGACACTTTGGGATTGTCAGAAATGGTTTGGATATCAGTATTTGTCAATGTCAACTTGATTCATTTCCTCCAAATGTAAGCCCATGCTCTTTCTTCACTTAACACCAAAAGGAGGCACAAGAGGGAAAAGAAGCAAGGGCTAATGTGCCTGAGAATATCTGCAGATGAGACGAGACAGATTTCTGCTTTTAGTTTTACAGCAGGAGGAAAGGAGTGGGAGGTGACGAGTGGCTAAACTGCTAACGCTAACAGCAGGTCCCTCCCAGTGGGGATCTACTGTGTCTCTGCCTGGTGCTCATGCTAACTTCCGATCTCATTCCCCCCCATTCTCACTGTAGCGGAGGCTGCACGGTGTCGGCTCACGGCTCCTTCCTCCAGTCCGGCCTCCAGCCCCAGATGGTCCTCACCACCGGTCAGGATGCTGAGGTCTTCCAAGTGGTGAGTACAAATAAAAAAGGTCTCATATCCCAAAATGAGATATCTATCATTTGGATTATAAAGTTTGCACAATCTGAGTTCAGGTTAAGCCTTGGTGGAGCAAAGAAAGACCAATCTACAGTCTAGATCCTCTCCTGAGAAACATTTCCCTCGTGGCTATTTTGAGAAAAAAAGGACCTTTTCCTGAAACTCAAGAATATGTATTTTTTATTTAACCTAGGAATTTCCTTGAGATTAAAATCTCTTTTTCGAGAGAGACCAGGTTTTGGCTCCTGCCTCCCAAAACATCCCTGCTCCTGAGGTAATACTTCTTAGGGTGCTAACAGATCTTGCAGTACAGTGCAAGGCTAATATGTCAACCATTCACCAATCAGCCTCAATAACTGATATTACAAAATGTAATTTTAGACATTTATTTACTATTTTATTCATATATTATGCTACTTTTGTGAACCCACAACGTTTGTGAACTCATTTCAAGCACCAAAACAATTGAGTGTAGGTTTATTTTCACAAGAGATTTAAGAAATATTTCCGCTTTAGCGCCAAATCATCTCTTTATACATTGCTCTGGAACAATTTTGGGCTTCAACATCCAGAAAGCTGAGTTTGGTCTGAACATTTTGATATGGAACACATGGGGATGAGGTTATACGCAAATACCCTTAAAAGGAGAATTCAAGAAGGTAACTAAAAATGCCCTTAGACCTCAGAGGGTTAATATCCAAATTAGCAATTGCAATGGGATTTTCATTTAACGCTACCAACATTTAAACTATATTTGTGTACATAGAGAAATAAGAGTTAGAGAAATGAACAAGCAGGAGATCATTGCTGCTTTGGAGACAGGCTTATTTCCTTTCTGGCGTTTGCATCTCTGAACGTCTCCTATACAGCCATCACACCAACATCATGCACTTTTCTGGAGATGAAGTGGAAACGTGAATAAATGACTTAGTTCCTGAGTTCAGCTCCTCTGGCTCCTTATGTGGTTTTATGAGATCCATTAGAAATATAAAATGAAACAACAGGCAAAATGGGAAAATAAACATTTCGAAGACCTTGCTGCCGCATGCATGGTATTGTGATTATACATACTTACGCCCCCCCCTGAAAACCATCTAGAAGAAAAAAGAATACTTCTTGACAATGGAAAAGAGCTGGACAAACACACGAAGAAGGGAAATGGAAAATCCACAGTCAGATCTGTAGGATCCAGCTGTCACCTCTGACTCACGCACAGTAGCAGAGCGAGGCCTTTTCGGATGCTGTGGCTCTCCTTGCCTCCGTCAGACGCTATTCTACTTATCGCAGAAAAAACTGATATTGCATGCTTGAAAGCACGTCATCGCTCTCTTAGACCGGCTGGCCTTTACAGCGACAAGGCCTGGAGGTGTTTTAAATTATCCGACCCTGACACTCACCAAGCTTTCACCGTGCTATCTGCAGGCCGTTAAAAAGGTCTGGAATCGATGTAGCTTAATTATTAGGGCCTTTAAAATGTGTAAAATGTATATAAAATGTCATCCAGGTCAGAAGTCAAAGGAAACAGTGCTTGGTTTTACTTAGATGTAAGACATTTTAAGGTTTCATCAGAGCCAAGTTACACCTACAGCTTATATATTGTATCATAGGATCATAGATGGACCGGGAGGGGGGGTGGGGGGGATGCACGTTGTCATCTTTTAGGTTAAATGTACTTGTTCCCACCTGTCCACGTCAAAAAAAAATTTTTACGAATAAAAGTCAATCTTTGAAGGACAATTCCGGCGCAAAATGAACCTAATAACACGTGTCCCGAGTCCACCCTTCTCTGGGATATGTTTTCATGCTAATCGAATGTGACCAGTTTTAGCAGCACACCGCTAATTAGCTTATAACGCTAGTTGTCGGGGCACGGGTAAAGTAAAAAGAAATCGCTATTCGCACGATCAGTCGAATGACAAATGCCATGCTTGAGCTATGTTACTGGTTACGCAGCGTTTGGCGTTCGACTGATTGTGCGATTAGCATGAAAACATATCCCAGAAAATGGCTGACTCGGTACACGTCTTTAACCCTTAGGTTCATTTTGCGCCGCAATTGTCCTTTAAATGTAAATATTTTCTAATTTATTTACTCCTCTATGACAGTACACTGAATATCTTTGAGTTGTGGACAAAACAAGACATTTGTGGACGTCATTTTGGGCATTTGGAAAACGCTGATCTGACATTTTTCACAATTTTCGGACATTTTATAGATTAAATAGCTACTCGATTTCTCTTGAAAAAAAATTCTAAAGTTGTTCCTCCAATTTCAACACACTGAAAAACATCTTGAGGACTTTGAACAACTTGTAACCAGAGGTAGAAAGTAACAAATTACAATTACTCACGTTACTGTAATTGAGTTGTATTTTTGTGTACATTTACGTGCAACAGTAGTTTTTAAAATCTGGTTTTGTTGTAAAGTATTGTACTTTGCTACATTTTAAAGCACATATATTACTGAGCATAAAAAGAAAGGTCTCCAATGTCGTTTTGCGCCATTGCTTTGGCATAGTACCTGTCAACAAATTGAAAGCGGCTTCGTGCCCTTATCAAAATGCAAAAGACTGTGATTTAATTCAATAAGTATAATAAGTATACCTCCCCTAGCTGTTAAAAAGTAACTAAGTAACCCTTACTCATTTTAAATGAGCTACTTTTTACTTTTACTGGAGTAGATTTTCATACCGGTAATTTGACTTGTACTTAAGTAAAAGTTCATCAACGTAACGGTACTTTTACTTCAGTAGAATATTTTTGTACTCTTTCCACCTCTGCTTGTAGCTTGTTAGAAGCTTTGTAAGAGTGAAGGTGACTTCTTTTTTGATTGAGTCATAACAAACCAGCGGAGGTGTGTTGTTCTGTGTCGCTGTGGGATGTTTGCCTTAGGGAGGCGGTTTGAGGACAAGCAGTGCTTTGTAATGATGTTATCTGTCATCCTGAAGCACACGCTGCTCCAGGTTCAGTCAGGAGATAAAAATACGCTCAGTATACGCACACACACGCGCACACACACACTGACACACACACGCACTGACACAGAACACGTTCTCTTATGGAATTATGACATGAGACTTCCATCTTATATCTTAGCGCCACAATATCCCTTTATCTCAAGTCTGTCTTACTTCTCTTGTTGCCTCTCACTGTTTTTTCTGACACACACACACACACACACACACACTGACACAGAACACATTCTCTTATGGAACTATGAAATTAGACTTTTATCTTAAATCTTAGTGCCATAAAATCCCTTTATTTTCATTCTGTCTTACTTCGATTGTTGCCTCTCTGTTTTTTCTCACTCACACACTCTCTCACACACACACACACACACGCACACATACACTGACACACAACATGTTCTCTTATGGAACTATGAAATTAGACTTTCATCTTAAATCTTAGTGCCATAATATCCCTTTATTTTCATTCTGTCTTACTTCGATTGTTGCCTCTCTGTTTTTTTCTCACTCACACACTCTCTCACACACACACACACACACACACACACACACACACACACACACACCCTGACACAGAACATGTTCTCTTATGGAATTATGAAATGAGACTTCCATCTTAAATCTTAGCATCACAATATCACTTTATCTCCAATCTGTCTTACTTCTCTTGTTGCCTCTCTCGGTTTTCTTTTCTCACACACACACACACACACTCTCTCACACACACACACACACACACTCCCAGCAGTGTCTCATCTTTCAGTTTCCCTTTCCCTGGTCATTGACCTGTGTTCAGGTCAGCGGTTGATGGGTTTCTGGAGAGCTCGGGCTTCGATACACACAAACAGCTTGAACAAACTAAAATCAGGTTTATGACGCGGAAATTGCTGCTTCGAATCCCCGGTTCACCTGGCACATATCGGTGATCCTCGAGCTCTTAACTTCCAGCTCCAGTGGACGTGCTCTGAGGGTCGACAGTAGACCATTGTTGCCGTGCGTGTGATCTTGTGCGTCTGTGTGAGGCGAAGCGGTTTGCTTGGTCACCTCTCTCTGGATGAATAAAGGTTAAAAAAACAAACAGCTGACAGGTCAAAAAAAGGTCGGGCAACCTGGACATTTTAAGGCGGTACATAATTACATTACATACAGTACATATATATGTATATGTGTATATATATATATATATATATATATATATATATATATATATATATATATATATATATATATATATATATATATATATATATATATATTCTTTAATATATTTCTCAGTACTGGCAGAAGGTGAAGCTGTGTCGAAAGTGTGAAAGTTTACCTCCCCCTCTCTTGTGTGTGTGTGTGTGTGTGTATATAGTTATGTCATGTCTCTTTCTTTCATAGTTGTCCTTTGAAAAAAAGAAATAGACAATGAATAAATGAAAATAGGACTAAGACTATTTTTGTTGCTACTTTGTTTTAAAGAGCTTTGGAAATGGACCATTGCTTGTATATCTATATATATTTCCTGTGGATGTATTAACAATGCATTTTGAAAGAAGAAAAAAAAGGTTAAAAGGATGAAATAGTGCCTTTACAGATGGGGAAAAAAAAACAAAGCGTGTTTAGTTAGTTTAGTTAGTTTGACTCATAGTTAGGTCTGTTTGGCCAGTGAGTAACATAGGACAGATCAGAACCTCCTGTTTATGATACTTTGCTCACTGATTTAGAACACGAGGTTGACCAACTGGAACGGTGTTTCAGGTGCCAGCCAATCACAAACAAGTAGTTTCTGTTACCAGGATCTCCTGTTATTAAACATACACTTGTTTTTTAGGATACGTTGAAAGTTCCAGCCAAGTTTCCTGGGTGTAATTTCACCTGTAATCTTAGATTGAGTAGGGTCATTCGGTGTGTTCAAATGTTCTTTATGTGTCTCCTGGTGCTGCTGCATTGCAAGTTTACACTGGGGGTAGTCAGAGTTCACTTCACTTTCAAGTCAAAAAACATGCTGTGACTCTTTAAAATCATGCAAACTACCAAACTTTGGAAACGCTTTTTTTTTTTAAATCCCCTCTGTTAAGATGTGAATGACAAACGGCTCTCGGATGACTGAAAGGTGGTGTGTCAAAGCGAGCCCTCGCCCCGATAGTTTATTGTACAAAGTTTTTAGCTTGAGAGAGAGAGAGCGAGAGAGAGAGACTGAGAGAGAGAGAGAGAGACTGAGAGAGAGAGAGACTGAGAGAGAGAGAGACTGAGAGAGACAGAATGCAAGCAAGCAGCCTGTATAAAATAAGGCTATCATTACTAATGATTTAGGATGGGATCATGCCCCGTAGGGCCACAGCTGTCGCCTGTTAAATTCCTTCCAGTAAACGGGATGAGTTCAGGCTCAGCCTGGGAAGGGACAGTATAAGTGTCTTATTGTCTTAACCCCTCAAAATAGAGGCAGGGATCCTGCACAAACTGACATCCCAGAGGTTTCCATCGCCAGCGGAACGGCACCGTGGGTAATGTGAGCCAGCCTCTCGTGCCTCCCAGAGCTGCGTACGTAAACCTGAACGACGGCCCGTGCGACCACAGCAGCAGAATGATGGCGAAAATCTGTTCTCCAGTCGGACAAAAATCTATCAGATCTTCACACCAAAGCAGATTGGAGAGAGGAAGAAAACCAAGACTTGCTTAAAGCCCACAGCAGAGGTCCAGGGGTCTAAGTTGTAGTATGAAAGAAAAAAAAAAAACACCCAGTGTTGACTTGATATCTGCCTCTCAGATCTCCAGTAAAGCCTGGTCTCAGCCAATATCGGCTTTCCCACAAACATGAAAGAGGTTTTTTTTTTTTTTACGATCCGTCGTGAAAAGCTGGCATGGTCACAAAGCCAAAGGGGGCTGCACATACACAAAAAAACAGCAAAAAAAAAAAATCTCTGAATTTCCATCTATCACTCACAAAGCTGAGTTCATACCAGCATAACATACTTCATACCAGCTTTGCTTTGCACCATCACAGATCGTTTTGGTTTAACTAGAGGCTTCACCGTAGCCAGACACCTGTCGCCTGCATTCACAAACTGGCTTGTTTCGTGTCAGATGCCTCTTCCTATCTCATCCCCAGCGGGCTCACCCCTTCCAGCTGACACCTGAACGCCTCATGGAGCCTCCCTTTCGTTCAGTTGATGGATTACACATCGCTCTGTCAGGTTTTTAAACCCGTTAAGTAGATATTGAATAGTGGCATTAACATGGAAAACAAGTTGTATTTAACGGAGGTCTTTAAGCTTGTTACACACAACAGCTACAGCAAAACAAAGGGCATTCATTTAGTTCTTGTGTGGGAAAAAATGTATTCATTTACGTCTACTGCAACATCACACATTTCATATAGGGACATTCCATTAAAAATACTGCTCAAGGGCGCCGAGGTAGCTCAGTTGGTAGAGCAGGCGCCCATATATAGAGGTTTACTCCTCGACGCAGAGGGGCCAGGTTCAACTCCGAGCTGCTGCCCTTTGCTGCATGTCATTCCCCCCCTCTCTCTCTCTTTCTCTCCCCTTTCATGTCTTCAGCTGTCCTGTCAAATAAAGGCCTAAAAATGCCCATTATCTAAAAAAAAAAAAAACTGCTCAAAACTACTGTAACTATGACGAGATCATTTAATCTGGAAACCTTTTGGTGTATTAGTAGTTATATAACTTTATACTGGGCCCAATAGGGCCTGACTATTTGTATTGCAAAACATCCTGTGAATCCAGTACTGGCAGAAATTAATCCTAGTAACTGATTTGCAATGTTGCTTGCTAAGGCAAAAAATGGCAAAGACAGAGAGCCACCTCGGTATAAACATCATAGCAAAACTGACAGTTGACGACCCTCATGTGCCATGTAGTTTGTTGTGCGTAGCATGAGACGTCCTAATAGGACATTATTCTGAATATAATGTTTGGTTTTGGAACAATTAGGCACTGCACAGAGAGTGTGTGTGGGATTTCCAACTTACTTAAATGAGTTTTAAAAAGGCCAAATAATTTTGGATTAACACCTGTTAATCTGTAACTCAGAAAGTATCAATAAGTGATTCATGATTGTAGTTTAGTGTTAGTCATTTGCACAATGGTAAAACATTAGAGAGTTTAAAGTCTAGAAAGCCAACAGAGATAGCACTAAAGACCATCTTGCAATGGGATCACACTAGCCGCGACACCAACATTGGGCCAAGGACGGAAAGTTGGGGGGCCTTTCCCTACTTCCAGTGCCCTTGCTTGGACCAAACCCATTATCGAACTCTGCCTTTATTTTGATCTCAACTACACCCTGGTAAGGTTTAGTGACAAAATCTGGGCACAGACAGACAGACAGACAGACAGACAGACAGACAGACAGACAGACAGACAGACAGACAGACAGACAGACAGACTCAAAACCGCCTCTTTGGTAGTTGGTAGGTGTCTCCAGGCCCACATCACACACAGACTCGCAAGGTGAAAACAATGGCTGGTAATAAAGTTACGAGATGCAGAACACATTATGTGCAGTCACAAAAATATCCACTGCAGAACAAGTGAGAGTGAAATGTACACTTACAAATCAAGATAATGAGCAAAGACACAGCTGAATAAATGAAAACACAGCACAGTAGGAAAGACCGGAAAACTGCGCTGGTATAAATCACTCTAGATTTGACAGGCACTTTTGTACGTGGGAGCTCCGTTATGACTTTGCTTTTTCGCAGGCTGTTACGCTAATGATCCTTCAGGGACGGCGGAGGTTTTGGGATCGCTGGTTCTCTCATCACCCCCACAGTAAAGCTCTCGGCCCGCTCTCTGAGCGATTGTATTTACAGCTGCTGCCGACCTACAGCCCTTCACCTCCTCTCCTTTTAAATTTGAGGAGACATCCATTGAACAATGGAACTGACTGAGGTTTCCACTAATTCACAGGATATTTTTCCTTTCGCCGCACCCCTGGGAGGTTGGGTGGAATGGGAGGGGGGGGGTTACCCTAGAGTCCTGCTCTACTCACTCTTTATTGGTGTGTGGAGGTTAATTGGATTGCTTTTGTTTGGTGACCCGAGTGCTCCCCTCACACACACATGGACACATTCAGTATGTATGTGTGTGTTTTCAATGCGCTTATGTCTTGGGTCTTTCAATTACAGTGTGGTCCAGACACACAGTAAAGTGTCCTGAGATAACTTCTGTTATGATTTGACGCCATGAATAAAACGGCATTGAATTGAATTTGTTGAATGCTTGTGTTCGAGCGCTTGCGGATGCACGCAACTTCCAGTGTGCGTTTGTGCGCGTCCACCTGGGATTGAGAAGTGCATAGGAACATTTTAGCAATACATCGACATAGCTGCTGCTACTAAAGTGACTTTCTGTGGAGTCAGTAGTCAGAAGTATTACAAACTTTACAGACCATAGTTCATAGGCCTGGGGTTCCCAACTGGTCTAAGCCTTGGGGTCCACATAGGCTGCCATTGTGTCTGTTTTGTTTCACAAAATGAAGCTATAGTGCTGTTGTCAGTATCAGTACTGCAATGAGAACGTGCAACAAGCCATTATTAAACCACTGAGCAACTTTTTTTCCCTGCCTCCTGTCCTCACGTAATGTCAACTCAAGGACACATCTACCTTTTGTAGCCCAAAAGATAAACACACACCATCATTGGCCACCGCAGCGCAAATATCCGCATCAATCTGTTAGCACGCAGCCAAACAAGTCTGGTTTGTTCTGAGTGCACCTGTGTAGAGGAATAACAAGCCATATTGATATTTGCTTTGCATAATTAATAAACCACTACTAATTAACTTGTCTGTGATCCTGAAGAGTGAAACAGCATATTGACAGGCACTAAATGGGATAACCGATCATTTTATAAACACTTTTGGCCTCTTACACGCTCCTTTTACTGTTGCTTGTCAAGTCATATCAACAACAGCTTTCGGATAAGTGTACCCTCTTATTTTTCTTTTATAGTCTGTCTATTGATTTTCTTGTTTCTGGGAAAGTTGCCCAAGATCCGATCCCAGTAACACCCCCATTTGGATGCTGTTCCCTTCCAAGACAAGGCTCCCTCCCCTATTTACTACATTTTGTAAGAGTGTGAGATAAGGCTGATGATGAAAATTAGTTGCACTAAAGTCAACTAAATTCACCATAGTAATAAACTATGAGGAGACTAAACATTTAAAGCTATAGTGCGTAGTTTCTGTCTCCCCCATGAGGAATTCTTAGTAATGACGACAAAACTGTCAGCGCGTCGACATACAAGCAGTTGCTAGTAGCCAAGGAGGAAATGGAGGATTAAAAAAACGTAATGGACTCTTCAGAAGAGCTAATAATCTTCACTCGAGTTTCTGCGTGGGAAAGTCACCGGACGCCACAAACTTCTGAACATAGCCATACTGAGAAACACAGAGAGAGTTGTGTTGAGCTGATAGTCTTAATTAGCTTTGTAGCAACTCATTTGGCAATGGCTTGAACGTTCGTTAATATTAAAAAGTTACGCACTAAAGCTTTAAAGGCTCATTTTGGTATTTTTCAACCTGGAACCCATTTCCCCATGTATTGATGTCTAAGTAACAAGTGTGAACAAAAATCATTGGTCCAGTTTTGAGCAAGAACGCTGTAACCAGCAGCCGCGAACCGGACTGCAATGTAATCCTATAGGGCAAATGTGCATCAGTTTCCGTCCACTGAAAGTGCTGTTTTTGCCACGGACACAGGTTCCCAAATTACCTTTTATGTCCACTAGCCAAATGGCTAGTTAATGTTCAAATTGTACCAGCCAAAAAATAGATTACTGTTGTTTTTTGGGCTGGTAAGTGAAAAAAATCTACCAGCCACTTGCATATTTATTTAACACTGGACCAATTTCTAAGATTGTTGTTCCCATCAGTCACTTAGACACAAAACATAGGAAAATACGTTCCAGGTTGAAATAAAAAAAGAAGTTACAGTGTTGTATATTTCACCTATACCATACTTTCTTCTGCACAACTTAATTTACCTCATGTGAGCTTCTTGCTTTGTGTCATACAGTATGTATATACATATATACATACATACATACATACATACAGTGCATGCTGTAATTCAAGAATGTTACACAGGCAGTCCAGCTCTCAAGTACATGTTCCTCTTGAGCAACCGATACAAGGCCGATTCTAACGTTAGAGCAGTCACCGAAGGTTTAGATCATTGCCATGTAAACACAAGGGACGTCTGACCTCAGCGTCTTTTTTTCCCCCCGTTCGATACCTGTGTTCTCTTGAGACAAAGATGAAACACCTCAATAAAAAAGGACTTAGGTTGTTTCTGTCTCTCACTGGGCGGTTCTTAATGAGCACAAAAGCTGGTAATTCTATGTGGGCTGAATCCAACACGGGATAAGAAACTCTGTTGTGCCCTCGGGCCATGCGTGTAAACACTGCAGTATCTGAAACAGGCGGTGCCTCACTTAGTTTATGTTGAGTATAAAAGAAGCTGCCAAACTGAGGATTACTGCATGGTTGTTCTACTATGTGACTGAGTGAAGACCTGGAGGGTGTGTTTTTTAGTGTGAGTATTCTGAGTACTCTTAATGCATGTATACAGTATCTCACAAAAGTGAGTACACCCCTCACATTTTAGTAAATATGTCATTATATCTTCTAATGGGACAACACTGAAGAAATGGCACTTTGCTACAATGTAAAGTATTACGTTTACAGCTTGTATAATAGTGTAAATGTGCTGTCCCCTCAACATAACTCAACACACAGCCATTAATGTCTAAGCCACTGGCAACAAAAGTGAGTACAGCCCTATGTTAAATTCCCATAGAGGCAGGCAGATTTTTATTTTTAAAGGCCAGTTATTTGATAGATCCAGGATACTATGCATCCTGATAAAGTTCCCTTGGCCTTTTGAATTAAAATAGCCCCCCACATCATCACATACCCTTCACCATACCTAGAGATTGGCATGGGGTACTTTCCATAAAATCATGTCTCAATGCAAATCAAACCAGCTATTAGGCTAACTGAAATAAAACCATGCCAATCTCTAGGTATGGTGAAGGGTATGTGATGATGGGGGGCTATTTTAATTCCAAAGGCCAAGGGAACTTTATCAGGATGCATAGTATCCTGGATCTATCAAATAACTGGCCTTTCAAAATATAGATCTGCCTGCCTCTATGGGAATTTAACATAGGGGTGTACTTACTTTTGTTGCCAGCGGTTTAGACATTAATGGCTGTGTGTTGAGTTATGTTGAGGGGACAGCACATTTACACCATTATACAAGCTGTAAACTTAATACTTTACATTGTAGCAAAGTGTCATTTCTTCAGTGTTGTCCCATTAAAAGATATAATGAAATATTTACTAAAATGTGAGGGATGTACTCACTTTTGTGAGATACTGTATATACAGTGTACGGAACAGTTTTGGTCTTCACTTCTTCCAGGGACTATTTTAGCTGTAGGATCAGGTTGAATTAGGATGAGCTTTAGGTTAGGGTAAGGGCTGATGTTTGATATGTAGCAGTGATGGTTCATTTTAGGGAGCAGAGGTTAGACGGTCAGTAAAGGGTTTTCACCAGTACAGTGTTTTCCTAGACAGTGTTTGCGAGTGTGTTTTCTAGGGCTGCAACGGTTACTTTCATTGTCGATTAATATGTTGATTGTTTTCTCGATTAATCGATTAGTAGTTTGGTCTATACAATTCCAGAAAATGGTGAAAAAATGTGGATCAGTGTTTCCCAAAGCCCAAGATGACGTCCTCAAATGTCTTGTTTGTCCACAACTCAAAGATATTCAGTTTACTGTGACAGAGGAGAGAAGAAAGTAGAAAATATTTACATTTAAGAAGCTGGAATCAGAGAATTTTTACTTTTTTTTTTTTTTATAAAAATGACTCAAACCGATTAATCGAGTTGACTATGGTTTGCAATAAAACGTAAAAAAATTAAAATAAAAAAAACGTACTCCATCAAGAAGAAAATTTGTGTACGTATACAATAAAATTATAAGTGGTATTCCCATTTTGTTAGTAAGAAAACAAGGGAGATACAATGCCCTTAATGAGGTAAAAGCAAGGGATAATATTCAGTAGTTACAGGTGGTGGTGCCTTCTTTAGTCGTGCTCAAGTGGCTGCGACCACCCATACATTGCCCTCCAACTTCCCTGAATACATCAAAACGTCTGGCAACATTGTTTCCTAATAAGCTTAAAAGTCTGTGTAGATTCCTGACTAAAGCTATTTGCATTTCGACACCACTCACCAGACACACAGACATGAACAATACCAAACAAGTGGGACAGTAGAGCGGTGGACAATTATACAAACAAATCCAGCAACATTTACTTAACCCTAATGCAGGTTTCATTTTTTTAAAAGTGGAACAATTATGCTTTTGCGTGTTTCCTATCGTATGATTTTCATGTTAAACACGGCCAAAACGTCAAGGTATTTTCGAGAAAATCCCCTTGAGATTTCCCACTGTTCTGAACGCTCCGGTTTCAACAGTTTTTTCTACTCTCGACTAATATAAGTGTTACGCAACTCCAAGCCCGCTTTCTGTGATTGGTCATCTGCTCCAGCCAGGCAGGACTGGAGTTTTTTTTTATTTTTAAAAAAAGCTACTGTGGTGTTAACATTGTCGCATGTAGCTGCATGCTAACCGCAGTAAAAGATGTAATCTTGGCTTCCAATGTTTTTAAATTCTCCCCAATTTCAGGTCACATAACTCCTGAAACATTTCCGGTTATGTAGTATTTGGTTTAGAAGCTACTACTTTCCAGGTGATTTTTCACAGTAGAAAGTCAGGAAGTCTTAAAGAGACAGTCTTAAGAGCTCCAACAGAGCATCTCACACAGGTGCAGCAGCCATGTTTTTTCAACATTAAAGCATGTAAACATGTTCCAGTAGAATCACAAAATTCAAGTATGAACCTGAAAATGCTATATAATATTATAGGTCCACTTTAAAACCTGCATTTGTACATTACAGGTTTTCTAACCTGCGTGTTTTTGTCTGTCTGGGTTTCCCGACTGCCTGTCTCCTCTAGAGCTGTGTGTACGCTGAGAACCGGACGTCCATCCAGTGCACCACGCCCTCTCTGGCCAAACTGGCTCTGCAGCCGCCTGTGGTCACCAAGGTGGCGTTCGTCCTGGACGGCTACTCCACAGACCAGTGGGACCTGATCTACGTGGAGGATCCCCACTTCCAAGACCCCAAGCTCACATCCAAGGACAACAAGAGCATCGTGGAACTCAAGGTAAGACAACATCCTCCGTCTACAGCTCCATTATAATGATAAAAAAAAGGCTCAGTTGTCAATTGTACAAAGATTGGTTGTTTTAAAAAAGAAGACTTTGACTTGTTTACTTTCAATGTCTTTCATTTACTCTATATCGAGGACGTTTATTTCTGGGATTGTTCAGGTGCTGCCCTAAATTCCGCCGGATGTCCCTTGTTTCAGCCGGTTGTCCATCACCTTCTACTTTCTTTGTGTTGGCGTTCTAACCTCCGGTGGATTTCTGAGGACTATGGTTAACTGCTCCTCAGATCTCTGCAGGGTAAATCCAGACAGCTAGCTAGACTATCTGTCCAATCTGAGTTTTCTGTTGCACGACTAAAACAACCTTTGAACGTTCACGTTCCACCAAAACAAGTTCCTTCCCGAGGCTACTTTGCAGAGTCACCGTGGCTCCGTCCGGCACATAGCGCCACCCAAGACGATTGTGATTGGTTTAAAGAAATGCCGATAAACCAGAGCACGTTTTTCTCCCATCCCGGAATGCTGTGTGGACTAGCCAGAACTTCCTCTGCAGCTCTGTGGTGGAAAATCTGGCAATGTGAGACTACTCTAATGTTAGAAAAAAATATCACGGAAAAATAAGGGTTAGATGCAGAACTGCATCCTTTGGTAAAAGATTAAAGGTCTTGCTCATGAGATCTCCAGCAGGCCAGACACTTCCAGGAACAGGTGCAGAAACTCAAGACACCTAAAGAAACTCTAATCTTTGACTTTAAGGTTGTTAAGTAAGAAAGTCTCCATGTGGTAAAAGCTTACCACAGGACTGCAGGGGGTACGTGACATTTTTTGCAAAATGTTTTTCAGTTACAAGGCTGTAGTTACTACTACTGTCATTTTCTTTTCTTTTTTCAAAGTTTTTGTCCCTGTTTTTGAAGGTTTTGTGTCGCTTGTTTTGACCTATTCTTGCCTTTCTTCCTTTTTTCTACTGTCCTTTTATTTTCTTCAAAGTTTTTTTTCTCTTTTTTCAAAGTTTGTCGCTTATTTGAATTTTTTGTCACTTAAGTCGCACTAGTGTTGCCTTCCTTCTTTCTACTGTTTTTTTTTTCAAAGTTTGCAGTACTATTTTCGACCTATTCTTGCCTTACTTTCTTCTTTCTACCATCTTTTCCCAAGGTTTTGTTTAAAAAAAAAAAGAAGAATCTGCATTTAAATGTTGCAGTTGTTTAGTAAATCTATCGCTGACATCGCTGTTGTTCCTCCTTTATATATAGACTTTTTTTTGTTTTCTACCAAAAACTATTCGCGCTGGTTAGGGGGTACATGGCTTAAAAAACTGTTCAAAGGGGGTACATTATTGAAATAACTTGAGAACCACTGGTTTAGTTGATCAAATCAACTCCACAGATTTGTTATATTTTGACTTTCATTTTCATTCAGAGTTCTAGTTTATAGAACTTTACTGAATGAGATGAATTCACAATTTGGAACCAGGTTGATGTTCATTCTGCTGGTCGGTGCACTTTGCCTCCTATTCCACACGGTAACACGTACAGTCGGGTACGTACCGGGTCAAGTTGGGAAGGAAACAATACTAAAAGAAAAACAGGAAGTGGAGTCTGTTTCCCATCGTCTACCCCCATCCCTTCCCCACTGCTACACCTCTCTATGTATTCTCTCTGTTGACTTGCATTGTTCTGCCTGCCGAGGTCAAAGCTCTTGACATTAATGCTGCTTTTCAAACAAGCCACCACATTCCCCAGAGCCTGTTTTAGGAACACAATGAAATACATATTTCTCCTCTTTTCTTTCTTTCATTTTTTTTTTTTTTTTGTTGACTGCTGCTTGACAGTTTGTGGCAGCTGTGCTGAACCTCTCGCAGGGGATCCTGGCTGCATTTTTTTTCCCTTCTTTCTCCTTTTTCCCAGACGTGACCTTGGCCCCGATGCTAAATCCACCACCAACCCAACCTATTTCCCCCCTTCATCCCTCCCTCCAGCCCAGACAAACCTCCAGTTTTTACCCAGTGGGGGGGGGGATGGTAGCACTGAAAAACATTTAACATCATCTGATAACCCTGGCCTCCAGTAAAGGGCCAATGCTGGGCTCATTTAGCACCATCTGATAACTCTAGCCCCAAAAAAGGCTGACAATAAAAGACAAATAAAGGAATATTTAGCTCTAACTGACATCTCTGCACCAGTATGGCTGAACATGAAGGAACCAGGCTGTTGATTTTGGCATGTGGCCAGGCTCTTATCACTGCCGATCATTTCACGGGAGACTGAGATCTCACTTCCAATTAACATTGTAACAAATCATTCAGAGTGACTTGTGTTACTGCGACGGTTCTTTAATAACTTTATTAACTTGTCTTGTCTACTGCGTAGGAACACCCTGAAGAAGGACTGTACTGGATGATCTTGTTGTCTTTGTGTGTGTCCTAATTGCAAGCAAGTGGGTGAATTATTGGTTTGTGTTGCTCTGTTAGAAGACAGGGTGTGTGTGTGTGTGTGTGTGTGTGTGTGTGTGTGTGTGTGTGTGTGTGTGTGTGTGTGTGTGTGTGTGTGCGAACAGGTGCGGGCCTCCACTCTGTGTCAAATTGGAAAATCCCAAGCTATCACGCAAGGAATGTGATCATTCCCTTTATTGCCTCCTGCTGCACTCAAACAAGTGTGTTTATGTGTGAGACAGAGAGAGAGATGGAATCAGCGGAACAAAAAGTGAACGAGGAGAGAAAACACGGGAACAAGAACAAGTCTGAGAGGGGAGAAAAAGAACAGATTAGGTTGTGTTGTTCTCTCGCCGCTTCCCGTCAAACGACACACACTCACTGGGTCGGTTACACACACTCACGTGGACAACTGCTGTGTGTGCTTCCAGTCAGATCTCAGAGGGGGTGTTTGCTGTCGTCTCGCTAGGGGTCACACGACTAGAATAAGTTGCTCTGTCTTACTTAAATCCAAAGCAGCAAGCTCAGTTCGTACGTCAGTCCTTTTGATCTCTATGAATCATGATGAACTCTGCCAGAAAGAGAGACCTGCACGTAAGCCAGTATTACTTCACCTCGCTTCCTGTTGTCTACTCTCTTTTCCAACAGATTTGAAGCCTTCTGCTTCCAAATCCCAATATGTCCTAAACAAGCCATGGTGTTATTACTAAAAAAATGACTTCAGACTATTTAATGTATGTCATTTTGTCAATCCTGCACCGATGTCACTTACTGGCCTTTTTAAAAGTCCCACAAATCGTTAGAAGGCTGCACTAGTCAACTTTAAAGAGTGTGAATGTTTTGGACTCCAATACAGAGGTCTGTAAATTGCAAAGAACGCACTTATGTGGCCTGTGATTGATGAGTAAACTTTACCAAACAGCTCCCACCTTGCCATCCTTGACAGCAGTCTTCCACTCTAAACTTTATGCAACTTGACTGTATGTCCGTACAAAATTAAATAGTGCGCCTTAGGGCCCAAAAAAACGAAGAAAGTGCCCCACACGGGCACAGTATACATATAATACGGACCTTACAACTTAATTATTATTATTATTAAATGACATGTCATTTAGCTGACGCTTTTATCCAAAGCGGCTTCCAATTAAGTGCTTTCAACCTTGAAGGTACAAACTCCGGACAACAAGTAGTAAGTGCAAGTACATTAGCCTCAAATAAATGAGCCAAACAAAGAGCTATTTGAAAGTGCAGCTGTCATTTTTTATTTATTTTTTTCCATCATCATCCAAGGCGCAGTTGGAAGAGATGTGTTTTTAGCATTCGGCAAAAGAAGATGCGTAGGCTTTCAGCCATCGTGATGTCAATAGGGAGCTCATTCCACCATTTAAGAGCCAGGACAGCAAACAGTCGTGATTTCGTCGAGTGATTAGTTGTCCCTCGCTGTGAGGGGCCAGCAAGCAGTTTGGCTGATGCAGAGCGGAGTGGGCGGGTTGGGGTATAGGGTTTGACCATGTCCTGGATGTATGCTGGGGCTTATCCGTTCGTGGCCCTGTATGCAAGTACTAGTGTGTTGAAATGGATGCGGGCAGCAACTGGTAACCAGTGAAAAGAGAGGAGGAGCGGAGGAGCGGTGTAGCGTGAGAGAACTTGGGGAGCTTGAAGACCAGTCGAGCTGCAGGGGCTGGATGGCACAAGGGGAGTAGACTTAATCTTAAAGAGGGTCAGTGTACATAACAGGGACTCTGCTGGCCAAAGAGCTCACCCCTAAGGCTCTGTATTCTGTTCCTGTTGTGTGCACCAGTATTCCCAAAATGTGTGAAATCCCATTTCTGTCCACTGTTTTATGTTGGTGAGATGCAGTTTGTATCGAGACACTCCTTGCTCCTTGATTTTTTTTACTCATCCTTTTCTTCCCGTCAGACCTCACCTGACAGCAGCATTTCATTTGCACCTTAGGCAGTATCTTTTCCAGGAAAATCACAAAGGCGCTTTATTTTTGACATTTTATTTTGCACATTTTATTTTGCACTTGTAATGGTTTGTCGCCATCTTATTTAGTAATTAACCATTTGGTTTGTTCCATCTACTGTCTGGATGCGCTGACCTTAGTGTCTGGATGCGCTGACCTTAGTGACAGTCGCTTGTAACGTTGCTGACCTCAACCCTTTTTCAACTGTTGACCTCATGTGTCTCAATCTTTTTTTTTTTTTTCTCTCCCCCCTGGATCTTAATCCCTATTTCTATCTCACCTTCTCTCTCTCGTTCCTCTCCCTTTCCCTCCGCTGCAGGGTGACCACATGGACAGGGAGGCGATGAAGTGTCAGGTTCTGACCGTGTCCAACCACAGCTGTGAGACTCTGACTCTGATCGGGAACACTCTGGAGTGCCTGGTCCCCACCGAGCTGCAGGCCGCCACCGCCAACGGGCTGCAGGTGGAGGTGAGACACGCCTGCCGTTTACAGACACCAACGCACATGCAGTGTGAGAGCAGAAAAGTTCCAGTTTTTTTTTCTTTTGTTCTTAGCAGCAGTCAGTTTGGAGTTCTTGTTGTTTTTTTCTTCTCCTTTTTAATGGTTTAACCTTTTATACCTTTTTAACCCTATTGCCTATATTATTTGTTTTCACTTTAGGTTAAGCTCTGCACTTTGACACAAACACACAAACATTAACATATTTGCATTGCTCATGCACACTACGAAGCCATTGAAAGAGATTCATACACAGGTGCACACACCTATGCATACACACCTCCTCTTCATGGCCTTGGTCAACAAAGACACTTTCTTTAATTAACACCTTTTTGTTTCTAGAGAAACCCAGCAAACCACTTATACATATACACCTACACACCCACTCACACACACAAACACACACACACACACACACACACACACTCTTCACTTAAATCAATAGACATCTTGTTCCAGCTTCCCTGAATGTTTACAGCAAAGAAAAGTGTGTGTGTGTGTGTGTGTGTGTGTGTGTGTGTGTGTGTGTGTGTGTGTGTGTGTGTGTGTGTGTGTGTGTGTGTGTGTGTGTGTGTGTGTGTGTGTGTGTGTGTGTGTGTGTGTCTGTGTGTGTGTTTGAAGTGGCAGTGAAGGGTGTGTGTGTGTGTGTGTGTCAGGTGTGTCAGGTGTGTGTGTCAGGGTGTGTTAAACTGTTTATTGATGTTCAGATTGATTTAATTTGCATGTTAGTGAATGAGCTCATCGTTCATTTGAAGTAAAGAACACGAAGCGTATGCAAACAGGTTTCTTATCCAGTAATGAGAGTGTTGTAAAAACACACCGGTACCTTGTAAAAACAGTAAGTTAATTAATCAACTGTTGAAATTTCCCCCTATTAAAATTGTAATTATTATTTTTTTTAAACCTTTTGAAAGAAAATCTACCAACATGGTGAGATGATTCACACCTTTATACAATTCAAATTTGCTTGTTTCAAACATTTAAAAACCAGAAATTATCAAATGATCAAACGACTCTTTATGATGGAGGATTTTTGCAGCGATGGCGCTATTCACATATTGATAACCCTAGTTTCTATGAGCACCAATTTTCCTCTGAACGAGATATTGTGTATCAAACATCTGCTCTGAGTAGAAGTGGATGCAATACAGCAGAGATCCATAAAGCCACTTAATAATGCACTCGTATGAAATTCCCCCACTGTTTCACAAAAGGAATTTTAGCAATAAAAGGTATCATATCATATCACAGCACCTGCTTCTGGAGGAGGAGGAGGCTGACTCGCCACATAGCAACACCAGAACACACAGTGCTGATAGATGGACAGAGTATGCGCACAGTTGTTTATAGTCATGATGATTTCCAGACTTTTTGATTGAATTTGACTTGAGTTACAAATGAATAACATTCTGCTATTCAAGGTTTTATCCAATTTCTTTCCTAATTTTTTTATTCATTTGGACCCAGGTTGGCATTTATCAAACAGGAAGTAAGGACTGTATGAGTTTTCGGTAACAAAACGGGAGCATTCTGCCATCGGCCATATTGAGCTCTTCATTCTGCGCTGTGGGACGTTCAAGGGAAACAGCACATTCCTTCGGCGTTCCAGATCGTTTACAGGAGACTTCAATAACTCTCCTGTCCTAATGCAGTCCCTTATAAAAAAGCAGCTCCGGGAGAGTTTATTACACAGCGTGTTGAGTGAAAGGGCTCAGCATCCAGCTGTCTTGTCACTTGAATGTAAGTCAAGCGTCGTCTGAGTCGTGAGAAGGAGACGTACTGTACAGAAATGCCCCCCCTCCCCCCTCCTCCGCACACTGTCTTTTATTAATGAGGGGTTAAACAGGACAGACGTTTATCATCTGTAGTCTTGCATTCCAATCTCCACAGCACTGTGGAGTAAGGGTTTGGCTACACCACGCATCCATTCTGGGATAGGAGGAAAAAAAACTCTGGGTTGTTTCTTTAAACCAATCACAACAGTCTTGGGCAGCGCTAAGCTCCGGTCGAAGCGACTGTGCCTCTCCTGAATAGTCTCGGGAAGGAGCATTTCAGTGGAGCATTAGCACGCCGCAAAAAGAAAACGCCGCATACAATACTGAAAGAAGCTAACTGCTCACACAATATATTAATGTGAGCTATTTAAATTAGCTGGATACGTGGTTAAACGTAATTTGCTTTTATCAGTCTATCTCCGTGTGTATGTTGTCCATTGCATATCCCCACAAATCAGTCCCAAAACCTAAACAGATTCCTTGTAAATCTTTACAATTACTCACCGAAACAACCCTGAGCCCTTTGCCTGTTTGTTAGATAATGTGTAGTCTATATCCATGATGTTCCACTTCCGCGATTGCTTCCTTCCCGACGGAAATTCCGCCGGATTTCACTCATTTAGGCCGGATATCCGTTGCCTTGGCGTTCTAAACTCCGGTGGATTTGTGAGGACTATGGTTAACTGCTCCTCAGATCTCTGCAGGGTAAATCCAGACAGCTAGCTAGACTATCTGTCCAATCAGAGTTTTCTGTTGCACGACTAAAACAACTTTTGAACGTACAAATGTTCCACCAAAACAAGTTCCTTCCCGAGCCTACTTTGCAGAGGCGCCGTTGCTTTCGTCCAGCGTTTAGCGCCGCCCCAAGACGATTGTTATTGGTTTAAAGAAATGCCAATAAACCAGAGCATGTTTCTCTCCCATCAAGGAATGCTGTGTGGACTAGCCAGACCCTCCTCCGCAGCGCTGTGGAGGAAGGTCTGGCAAAGCGAGACTATGTCCTCCATTTAGAGAGTTTAAAATCTAACAGAGCCATCCAACTTATTTTTACCTTAATAACCGTAAATATAATCAATATATGACTTTGTTATAGCTTTTGGTTCCTTACGCGCCATTGAAAAATTCCAGTTGGGTAAATAAGAGTTTATTGCCTTTCGTTTTCAAGTCTATTTCTTTGTTTGGTGTATTTTAAAAAATGTAAGTAGAACTAGTTGAGAGAAAGATATTGCTATAGATAATAACTCTGAAGGTGCATTGAACATCACACATTAATTATGCACACTGTTAAATCTCAAACATTACAGATTTGGTTTCTGTTAAACCAGTGCACATTCTTTTTATTTTGAGAGTTCCTCAGTAAATGTAACATCCTTGTTTGCAACAAACAGCCTCCGACATCGCAGTGGGTTATTAGAGGTTTGATAAGAGAAATGTCCAACCTTTATGATACAAACTAATATTAGATGCTGCGCTTCAGACGTCTTCATGTCATCCTTAAAGATAATATCCAGTGGTCGCCTTCTGGTGAACAGCGGCGTGCTCCAGACCGGACCTTATCAGCCTCATCGCTGTTGACTTGTGAACTGGCCTTCAAAAGGAAAGCCTGTATCTCAGGGGATGGTCTGCCAATATCCCTTAGCTCCACAAACCAACACACAGACACACACACACAAACACACACACACACACCACACAACCTCCAGACATGCCCAGACACACACACCCACCGTCCCCTTTGTAGAGTAGAAACCTCATTTCCAATAAACCTAATAATGGCAGAAGCAATATCACTGATGTAATCTGCCTCCAGACTCTGTGTGTGTGTGTGTGTGTGTGTGTGTGTGTGTGTGTGTGTGTGTGTGTGTGTGTGTGTGTGTGTGTGTGTGTGTGTGCGTGCGTGCGTGCTTGTGCATTTGCGCGCGTGTGTGTGTAATATTGCATAGCATATGTCTAAATGCCAGTTCCGTGCCTTTTAAATGCTTGTGTACAGTATATCCCATGCATGATATACTGCATGTGTCATGCGTACATGTTTATCAAGCATCTGCCTACATCTATAGTGCAGTGTGTAGGAGTCAAGACAGTTCTGTACCAGAGAGTACCATCATTTTAGAAAAACCATGAACTTGAGTATTGAGTCATCATATTTAATATTTAGTGTCATTTAGTGTCGACGCAGAAGGTCCAGGATTTGATTCTGACCTGTGCATGTCTTCTCTCTCTCTCTCTCTCTCTCTCTCTCTCTCTCTCTCTCTCTCTCTCTCTCTCTCTCTCTCTCTCTCCCCCTTTCATATCTCAGCTTTCCTATCCAATAAAGGCAGAAATGTCCAAAAATAAAAAGAATAAATGGATCCAGTATGGATTTAATACCAAACAAGTAAAGCTGAAAGTGTGCACATTAGCTTTATAGTGAAATGTTTTGTGAAAAATGAAAAAATGTCTCACTGCCCAAACGTATTTCATTGTCATTTTAATATTTAAAACTTAATACTTAATAGTAAGATTTAGGGTTAAAAGTAAAATTTATATTTTTGGACCAAACTTAAGTCACTTAAGTCTGTGTCTAAATATATTACGCACATAAAGCGGTCCTTCCAGAAAAATTTGAGTTTTTTGAGAAAAAATGAGTTTTTTTGTGGGCAAAAATCCTTGAATATGCGGCATGTTTTCTTAAAAAATGCGATGGAATATGCGGGATATTTATGCAATTGTATGCGATGAAATTGCGGAAACTTGCAAAAACTGCGGTTCGATGAAAAAGATTGTTCATGTCGCATAATTACATCACTTCATAACGTCACTTCATAACGTCACTTCATAACGTCACTTCATAACGTTCCCATGGCAACAGAGGAAAATGGCTGCTCTTGTGTGAAGTAAACGCAAAATTTTCAACTTTCTGTTAAGATATATGTGACTTTTTTGTAACGAAATGCGGGGATTATGAAATCATGCAAGCCCCGCATATTTTGCGCGGAAATCGACAATTTATGCGGCGAAAGTGCGCCTTATTTGAAAAAAATGCGGCCCCCGCATGAAATATGCGGACTTTGGCTGATTATGCATTGAATTATGCGATCACATAATCGCGTTTTTCTGGAGGGACTGTCAGTAACTGACCTCTGACCTTCCTGTATGGATAGTAGTTCAGTAGTAATTATCAGTGTTACATTTCACTTCCTTCACTCTTATGACACCCCAAACCCCTTGACTTGTTCCAGTGGCGCCAGGCGGACTCCATCAGGCATCTGGGCAAGGTGACGCTGGCCCAGGAGCAGGACTACGCCGGCCTGATCGTGGGCTGCGTGTGTGTCAGCCTGCTGCTGCTGCTGCTGGGATCGCTGCTCATGTGGAGGAGGAACAAACACATTGACGGTAAGAGCGGAGATGTCAGGTTGTGGTAGGGGGGGGTCATTGGGTCAAAGGTCAGTTCACTTCTGGGACTTCTGCCATTCTAAACTCAGCCCTGATCTCAGACAAGGGCCCATTGATTTCACAGTCCTTTGTGATGTTCTCTTCTGGTCAAATGCAAATGTTTCCAGCAACGAGGTTATGGCAGGAATATTGGCGAGCCGAGTGAATTTTAACCCTCGTGTTGTCTTCCCGTCGACCACGAACTTGTTGTCCATCCAGGTCAAAAGTGAATTAGAATTTTTTGGTGCTTTTTTCAGCGTTTTTGGCTCTTTTCTTTATGCTTTGACACTTTTTAAAACGTTTTTGTCACTTTTTTTATTTTTAAATGAATGGTCAATAAACCTAATTTATATGACATTGTACCTAATTTTTGAGTTAAAAAAGCAGAAATTCTGAATTATTTTGACTAGTAGTTAAGATCAAAGGATGTTGAGTGAATCACAAACTGGTTTATGTCAAACTTTATTCACAATACTGTTCTAAAATCATTTAAACATGTTCATAAAATTGAATGAAACACCTAAATTTCAATAAAAGTAATCATTAATTTTACATGCAAAAATTGTTGTATGGGTTCCATACAACGTACATCCATGCATCCATGTTATT
The DNA here is from genome assembly GCF_004354835.1 of Perca flavescens. NCBI lineage: Eukaryota > Metazoa > Chordata > Actinopteri > Perciformes > Percidae > Perca > Perca flavescens. The sequence continues at coordinate 32,465,176 of NC_041338.1, forward strand.
TTTGGGCATTTTGTTTCAAAGAAACCCAGATTTCTGATATAAAAACTTTTAAAACAGGGACAACAGGAGGGTTAAGTACTTACTACTTTAGTACTACTCTTATAAGTTAGAAATAAGCAAATGTAATCAGAGGCAAATATGTAAATTGTAAAAAAAATAAAATAAATTGTAAAAAAACAATGTGAGTGAATCGAGATGAAGTATTTCATATTTTAAATATTTTGAAGTCAAATTGAAAGTGAATTGACCCCAGCCCTGACATGTTAGCCTGTTAATTCAGTTAATGTGTGTCTTTGCGTGCGTTCGTGCGTGCGTGTGTGTGTGTTATTGTGCGTGTGATCATATATTTGCATACATGCGGCTGGAGGTCAGTGTGTCTTCTCTAACCCGTGTGCATGTGTGTCTGCTGGGTTTAGTTTTGCCTGGTGGGTTCACAGTGAGTTTGTGTGTGGGGCGCACTGGTGAAACGCTTGGCCTTTCTTAGTAATTCTCTCATCTCTCCCCCTCCCCTTTTATCTTCTACCTCTCCCTTTATCTCTTGCTCTCTTTTCATCACTTGTTTCCCGTCCCTCTCTCTCATTCTCTCTCTGTCTCATCACCTTGTCTCTCCCTCTCACCTTTCTTTCTACGCGCTCCTTATTCCCTTATGTCTCTATCATTCCATCTTCTTCTTCTTCTTCTTCTTCTTCTTCTTCTTCTTCTTCTTCTTCTTCTTCTTCTTCTTCTCCCCCCTCCCTCTACTTCTAGATCTGTCTGAGGTGTGGTATGATGGGCGGGGTCACATCCAGCATCTGGACAGGCTGGCTAACGCGAGGAGCGTCAGCCCCACTAACGAAATGGTCTCCCACGAGTCAGTCGACTATAGAACAACCCTGCTGGAGGGTACGTCAACCAGATAAGCCCCTCCCTTTTCTTCCCCCGTCCCACCTCCCTCCCTCCCTCCCTCCCCCCCCCATCTACCTGCTTCGCTCCCCGTGGGGCTGAAGGCTATGCTAGCGGTGCATGCCTTACATGTTCTGAACTAACACCTGCAGCCTTGAGGAAATGTAAGTTTCTCAAAGAATTTTGGTGATTTTTTTTTTTTTTTGATCCACTGATCAAAATCATTCTTGTACCAGTGTAGATCATCATAACCCCCACTGTTACCGCTCCCTGCCAACTCTGGAACACTGCCATGACTTACAGTGAATGAATTATCAATTTGATTGACGCAGTTTTTGTCTGTGTGGCGATTTTCTCGACTTATCGATCGGTTGATTTTATAAACGGATCTGTAAATCTGACTTTCTTCACAAAGAATCATGCAAAAGCACCATTCAGCATGAAAAAAGCATTAAAAGTGAAAAGACTAAACGACCAAAGAAATCGTATTTGTCAAACACTTTGACGTTAAATATATTTACCTTCATTTGATTTGTCCGCTGCAGAGGGATTTTAAGCTGAAGACGATCTTCCGTCACGGAAAAGCATCCCTACTTGTTCAACTGTCATGTCATTTTATGTTATTTTCAGCACAGAAAGATAGCTGCCAGTGAGACATGGATAATCGTGGAGTCTGTGTTCTCTTTCCTCTCAAGTAAACTGACCAACAGGCCAGTGTTCCTCAACTTTCATGTAATGTAAACGAGTCCCCTGTGGTTCTGGTTTCCTAAGCTTAAATCCTGAGGGCATTAGGGGGGCTCCATGTATTATGATACTGATTATGATGGGCAGAGCAATTTTCCTGCTGCTAAAAAGTGACTTGAAAGGCCTAAAACCTGAGTAGATAGACTTACAAATGAACTCACGCTTGTCCACAGGTAGACTTGGGGTGTAGGTTCAGTGGTTAAAAATCCATAGATAGTCCATATTTGAGCCCACCATTTATGTCTGTAAGTCCTCCTTCTCCTCTTCTTTGGATAATATTTTGATATTTCTGCATGCCATATTTTTTGCATTTCTTTTCCTTCCACTAACAACAGCTGAGGGCAAATCAGAAACGTTGTTTTTCCAGCTCAGCTACCCTCCAACACCGTGTCAAGTCGCTCGGTTCTTTTTTTTTTTTGATCCTGTAACACACCTTGACCTGTGGGGGGCCCCGCTGATACACTCGCTGACCTTTGACCTCCCTCCATCCCTTCCTTTTTGCTTCCCCAGACCAGGGCACAGACAGGCCCGAGACGTGCCGCGGGGCTCCTCCCATCTACGGGGGCAACGGGGAGCTGCTCTCTCCCAGACTGGGGACACTGGGAGGCGGGATGGGTCGGGGAATCGAGGGCGAGCTGGTGTCCCCTCTACTGATGGCCCCGGTCCACATCGACCCGTCATGCCTCCACCCAGACCTGCTGACTGAGGTGCAGCATGTGGTGATCGCCCGGGAGCAGCTGCTGCTCCACCTCAACCAAGTCATCGGCAGAGGTCGGTCACAGAAACCCTTTCTCTACTGTTAGAATAGATCATTTTTAAAGTATTACATATCACTGGTTCTCTCTGGTGGTTATGCTTTTTTTTTTTTTTTTTTTTGCTAAAATAACTTTTTTCACTTCTTACTCAAACATGAATGAATGAATCATTTTCATTATTGTGTCATGCATTAGAAAAAATATGCCTAGCCCAAACAGGCCTACAAGACGCCATTGTTTACAGCATGGGATCCAGATACCAGAATAGCAACATTAATTACATATATCACACAAATGAACCTTCTTGTCCTTGTTTCATGCTTTAGAGACAAAAGTCGCCAATTTATATACATTCCATTTAAACAAACACTCCATTTTGTTGTCCTCAGTACAGCAAAAACATTGTCGGATTTTGAACAGACATTTCATTTAAGATGGGTGTTCCTAAACCTTTAGTGAGTAACTTTTTGATATTAATGAACGTCCATTACAATTTAAGCCATTGCCAGATGAGTTGCTACAAAGCTAATTAAGACTATCCGCTCCACACAACTCTCTCTGTATCTCTCAGCATGGCTGCGTTCAGAAGATTGTGGCATCCGGTGACTTTTGCTGCGCAGAATCTCGAGTGAAGTTAATGACCTCTTCTGAAGAGTCCATCATGTTTTTGTAATCCTCCGTGTCTTCCTTGGCTATAGCAACTGCGTGGAGGAGTGGTGGGGGCGCATGCGTGGTCACGGAAGGCTTGGGTCATGTGGACACACCAACAGTTTTGTTGTCATTACTTAGAATTCCTCATGGGGGCGACAGAAACTATAGCACACTATACACTATAGCTTTAACTCATCATAATAAGGACAAATACAAAAGAAAATGTCAAACAATTTAATCAGTGTGTTTTTCACTGTATTTTCTGTTAATGTCTTTTTTTATTGTAGGTATTTTTTTATTTTTCTGTTCATAACAACCCAGTTCTTCTTCTACTTACTCAAAACTAAGTAGTTCATATGTTAGAGTGGTTACCCACCAAGTGGAAGGTTGGTGGTTCAATTCCCTCTACCTGCAGTCCCATGTTGATGTGTCCTTTCGCAAAACACTGAACCCTGAATTGCTCCAGATAGTGCTCCATCGGTGTGTGAGTGTTTTTCTGAAGAGCAGGTGTAGGGCTGTGCAATTAATCTACATTTAAACAAGAGGAAATGTAAAATCCATGATTTTCTTGTGCTTTTCCTGGCAATTTTCTTGGATTTTGTTTTCCAGGAAGGGGCTACTTGCTGCTAATGTGCTAAATAAAGTAGCAAAGCAGACATTTATATAGCTGACAAAGTTATGTATAATGATCCAGTCAATACAAACTGCAGTGTCAATGCTTTTAAAGCTTTGAAATAATACCAAAAACATTATTTCTCCGCAAACAATTCACGACGGGATTGTATCTGATGTGGTGTGGTACTTTTATCCAGCGAGCTCAGATTAAATGTGAGATTTATGTAAAGCTATACAAAGGCTAAAGTCGCCCACAAAGAGCTCAATTGCCTGCTTAATCAAACTGCAAGCTTGACATGCAGACACAAATTCGCCTCACTTTGTGCCGCTTTGATAGCAGGGTCAGTCCCATAGATCAAATTCAACATCAAGAAAAGAAAGACCCCCAAACCAACCCTCTGCCCCCTTCAGCTGAATGATCCCCCGAAGAAAAGAGCCTGGATTTCGAAGGCAGGATTTTGAAAGTGGCGTAGGATGATTTTTCACAGCTAGTATTCCCAGGCTCCATTGTTGGGAGTCGTAATCCAACACCCTCAGCCATCTGCAAGGACGTGATAGGAGAACGCCGCGCTTATTTTATTCTTGCACCCCTCCCAGTCTGGGGCAAGCCCTCATGTCTTAAGAGATATAATTCAATAAAATGCACAATAACTCAAGGGGGATTGGCATGGGCGTTTAGCTTGCGTGGGGTATAAATGAATAAAGCTTCATACTGGGTTACTTGAGGGGGCAGATTTAGTGTGAGGGTGATGGTAACTTAAGAGAATCAAAATTAGCTGTTAAAGGTGTGAAAACAGGCAAAACATACAAGTCTCACACATAGGCAGAAATCAATGCTGTGTATCATACATAATATACTGTATAATTGTAGTAAAGTAGTAAAAATAAATACAAACTCAAACAAAGTTCTAAGTGTAGAAACATTTTGAGTGCCCCCTCCCTTGCCTCGCAGTGGTTTGGTCCACTGCTTGGTTTTCTTCTTACGTTAACGGTAACAGAAGTCCAGTGGGAGAGGAGGAATCGCGTCAGTAAGGAGGCTGGCAAGGCTGTTTTATTCACTTTAAACATCGGATAAAGTGATTCTTTTCTCTAGCCTTCCGAGCCTTACTGGAGTTCCACAACTACTGTACACATATCTTATATAAGCTGGGTTCCCCCACCTGCTAGGTCCCACTTAACCCTGTATACAAGTATGTATTATTTGTGTCCCTATCAGTAATTGCTCTTAAGAAAGTATGTATTTATTTACGCCCATGGTCTCACGTACATGTTTTCCAACCAGACAGTCGTTTACCATCAAACACATAAAAGGCTGCATGCACGATATGAAGTCACCTTGATTGTTGTGCTCTAATTTTTATGTGTGAGCACTGCACAGAAATATTTTTTATCTGATTTCTGGAACTGCTGTGATCATGGAGCCAACATGATCTTAATCATAGTGGCTCTGTCAAGAAAAAAGCCTTCAACAAGCCAAGATAGAAGTGAAGGATGCTGTAATTTGCACTACATTCAAAAATGGCCTTTAATGGCTGTACTGTAAACTACATTGGTAATCTAGATGTGCCATACAGCTTTTACCATTCATGGGAAAGATTTAGAAACTGTGGTTTACTTGCTCATCTGTTAGTACATAAAGCAACAAGCCATGACCAGAATCTAATTAGTTTTTTGGGCATTTTCGGCCTTTATTTTGATAGGACAGCTGAAGACATGAAAGGGGAGAGAGAGGTGGGGAATGACATGCAGCAAAAGGCCGCAGGTCAGAGTCGAACCCGGGCCTGCTGCGTTGAGGACTAAACCTCTATTTATGGGCACCCACTCTACCAACTGAGCTATCCGGGCACCCAAATTAGTTTTAGTTTTAAACATGTATTGGCCAAGTATCTTAACATATATAACATGAGCGTATATAGTTGATCCTCAGTACCTCTCAATGTACTTCTGCGCAGTGCCAAAATAAATGTACATGCTGTATTGATGTTTCTTAGTCATAGTGAAATGCAGATGGTGCTGCTGCAGTGTCACCAGTGAAGCATCCCATTTTGATGTCTGCTGTCTATATGCTTGGGCCTCAGGGGTTCGAGTAACCCACCACATTTAACAAACTCTTTTAAATGTTTTCCAACCAGGTTTGTGAATAACAAGAAATAGCAAGTTTTCAAAAGAAGAAATCAATTCCCCTGGGAACGACAATAAAATTGCTGGTTAACCTCCTGAGTTTCCCACTGATCCTGGCTGCTATTGTTCGCCTGCTTCACAGCTGGACCTCATGGTCATTCAGACAGAAAGTGGTGCATCTCTTCAGAGAGGCTTATTTAGTGTGGGGTGAATACAATGTTATATGGAAAAACTTTACAGGTTTGAACTCGAAGCTATTCAATTCACTGATGCTGACTAATTCTGACTAACCTAATAAGCATCATGTTGTAACCTGCAGGTCACTTCGGCTGTGTCTTCCATGGAACTCTGCTGGAGCTAGACGGGCAGAAGCAGCACTGTGCTGTCAAGTCCTTGAACCGTAAGTACAAACCCCCTTTACATGTACAGTACAAAGGGGCGTACTGATAGGCGTAATTTACAGGGGGGATGGGGGAAGGGGGGGAACAATCATGCTCTGGCACGGTTCAAGGCAACTGGGCCAAAGCCTTTAGAAATAAGGAAAGTGAAACGTTTTCCCCTTAAGTGATGCAATGCAAGTACAGTGTGTTAAGCGTAAAAGATTTTTTTTTGCAACTCTCTACTTAACATTTATCATTTTTTACTCCCATTCATCTGTACCTTCATCTTAGAACAAGAGCTTCAGCAGTTTTACTGGAGAAGTTTGGGGGTGAAATCCTCTGCATGAAAGGGTTTCGTGATGGTGACTTTTCACATAGCATGGAGTGTTGCAGCTTCCATTTATAGTTGGAAGTTGAAAATGGGAATTACATGATTTCTGATGTCATGAATACCTCCAGTTAGAGCCGAAATAGGCTAAGGCCATGTTCACACTTGGTGTCCTTTTTTTGACAAGAAGAAGTTGTAGTTTTGGTTCCATAAAGCAGCCGAGAGCGTCTTTTGTTGCTAGCGCTGCTAACGTTAGATGAAACAAAGCGGTGAAGCGAGCTAGAGAAAGAACAGAGAGAGGGAGAGCGATGCTACTTACGTCAGATAAGACAAAGCTAGTTCCAAATCCTGCTTAAGGCCCCTAAAATTCTAGGGTTTGTTTTTTTGCTCAAGAGTGCCAGAAACATTTAACTACACATTTTTAATTTAGCCAACTATTGTTGCCGTGTCTGTGTTTTGATTTTAAATAAAAAAAGGCTTTTCAAAAGCATACAGGCTTGTAAAAAAATGTATTTGTTAACTGAATGGGAAGCCATGTTTACTGTATGTACAGTAACGTCTTGTCATGAGCTAAGGTTTAACAAAATGCTCCTGACATCCGACTTAAAGTAACATTTTATGTTTTGTTTTCATTTTTTATGGTCACTGAGGAGTCCCTAGTCGTGACTCGCAATCAAATGCAGCACTGGTTTTTCAGATTCCCCCTCACACACACACACACACACACACACACACACACACACACACTCCTTGTCCAAACATATCCACATCCAACAATAATTATTCCAACCTACATCTGCTTATATTGCATACTTATTGCATGATATCACAACGCTCCAATAGCATTAAGGAGCTCATCTCATCAGAGCCTTGAATCCTTCTGGGCTGAGTTGATGGTGATGAATGAGCGTCCGATGGTGAGGACGGCATTAGGGTCCCCCCTAATCATGTAACCTGTCAGTTGGACCAGGGAGATTGATGCTGGAGTAATATGGAGGAAAGCCCAGTGCAGTCACAAGGAGCCACCGACCATAGTGGGATGGGATGAGCTCGGCCTGCTGCCGGCTTGGTCCTCTGGGATTTATTGACCTTTTTTTATTAAGTTTAGTGATTTCTAAGGAGTACTATGTCATTGTTGTTTGCGTTCTTTTGTTACATTGGAGACCTTGAGTTGGTGCTTTTATCCCAATATAAGACAAGTTGTTGAAAGTGCAGGAGCCAGAGACGCTTACTGCATTTCGAGAAAGATTAGTGTATGATAGAGAAAGTTATATCCACACAGCAATGACGTCTTTTGTGTCGTTAACTTTCAAATTGAGGCTCTGAAATCAAATGTCATCTCTCATTTACCGAATGATACTTAATGACTGTCATAAACATTCAAAACAAACTCCTAAACGGTTGTGACAGTGTCATGTCAGTCTTATGCACACCCCTTCGAATAAAGTGTCACCACACAGTAATGGCATCATTTTTCAAATTGTGGCTCTGAAATCAAATGTCATCTCTTTGTATCTTTGGGGTCTAACCTCAGGTGAAGGCCACTCTGCTGGTTTGTCCAGCTCTAAAGAGCTTCCATCTCTAACCAGATTACAGCAGAGTCAGTGGGGCTAAAGTGCGGGACATCAGACGCAGAGATGCAATTGGCAAATGGGAATTTGGCGCGGGTCAGGTCTGGGTGAGGATATTCAGGGAGTTTGTTTTTTTATTTATTTTTTTATTACCATCAGCATCCTTTTTTTCCCCCAAAGGTTTATAAGGAATGTCCTTCCTGCTAATGTCAGTACAGCAGAGTTGCTCCATGTTGCAACTTTAGTCTGAAAGATCTTTTCAATACCCAACATCGCCGAATCTCCCTGTACGTTACTTTCTCTAGAACAGAGATCTTCAACTAGGCAGTCCTTCCAGAAAAATTTCAGTTTTTTTGATTGTTGCGGGAAAAAATCCTTGATTATGCGGTAAATTTTCTTAAAAAATGCGATGGAATATGCGTGATATTTATGCAATTGTATGCGATGAAATTGCGGGAACTTGCAAAAATTGCGGTTTGATGAAAAAGAGAAAAAAAAGTGATTCCCCAACACCCTGCTTTTCGATGATGTTCACGTCGCGTAATTACGTCACTTCATAACGTCACTTCATAACGTTCCCATGGCAACAGGGGAAAATGGCTGCTCTTGTGTGAAGTAAACGCAACATATTTCAACTTTCTGCTAGGATATATGTGACTTTTTTGCAACGAAAATGCAAGGATTATGAAATCATGCAAGGCCCGCATATTTTGCGCGGAAATCTGCAATTATGCGGCGAAAATGCGGCATATATAAATATGCAGACTTTGGCTGATTATGCATTGAATTATGCGATCGCATAATCATGTTTTTCTGGAGGGACTGCCTAGGGAGTCCTCAGAGTCACTGCAGGGGGCTGCCAAATTATTGTTTAATGCTTTTTTATATTTTTAGGATCAACTTTTGTATTTATAAATTTTTTTTACATACAGAACAGACAAATACAACTGAACAAGAACAATAACCCTCTCCCGCCAATTTGACTTGTTGAATCAGTCGGACTCAATGACCAGTTACCGTAAATGACGAGCGGGAGGAGCATGACTAAGCCTCTCAAAATCTGACGAAAATCTTTTGTCGATCTGAAGTGAAGACAAATTCAGCAACTGCATGGCCTATTTCTCGCTTCAAATGTTTTCAGAAACACGTTTCTGTGAACTATTTTAGTACAATACGAGATCGTAATCCAAACAAGCCGCCATTATGGTCTGGCTTTGAAATTCGGGAGAAGCCAGACCCATGTGACGCGTTCGTCCAATCAGCGGCCAGTTTTAGTTTTTTTGGGCAACAATAGCGCTGCCTGCTGTTATGGAGACGTATTACGTCTCGCGCACGCGCGCAGAACGTACGCTCAAGTCGGTGTTGCTTCGGTGTGTTCCGAGGCACTTTTTTGACCAACTCGGTTAGACTGATCAGTCCGACTGCCTTTTTCTGCCTTTTTTGGGTTGGTGTGTCAGAGCCTTTAGGCGTCCCGACCCCCATGTTGAGAACCACTGCTCTAAAACACAACTGTTAAAATGGTAATGTTTTTTCTTTTCTTTTCTTTTCCTGATAAAGGCATCACAGATCTGGAAGAGGTGTCCCAGTTCCTGAAGGAAGGGATCATCATGAAGGACTTCAGCCACCCAAACGTTCTCTCTCTGCTGGGAATCTGCCTGCCGCCAGAGGGCTCGCCGCTGGTGGTTCTGCCCTACATGAAGCACGGCGACCTGCGCAACTTCATTCGCGATGAAGGACATGTATGGACACACTCCAGATGTTACGATTTATTTACAGCACATACATAGAGATTGGCATGGTTTTATTTCAGTTAGCCTAATAGCTGGTTTGATTTGCATTGAGAGATGATCTTAAGTACCCCATGCCAATCTCTAGGTATGGTGAAGGGTATGTGATGATGTGGGGGGGCTATTTTAATTCTTAAGGCCAAGGGAACTTTATCAGGATGCATAGTATCCTGGATCCATAAAATAACTGGCCTTTAAAAATAAAAATCTGCCTGCCTCTATGGGAATTTAACATAGGTGTGTACTGACTTATGCTCCCTGTATTTTAAGGAAAAACATTTATTTATTTATGATACATTATTCATTCACAAAAAAAATTGGTGTCTTTAAAAGGTTGAATTTTTCCTAATTTTTTTAATTAAGGTATGTATACTTATGAGCAGCACTGTGTGTATATATATATATATATATATATATATATATATATATATATATATATATATATATATATATATATAGGAGATGTGGAAAAAAATAGAACTTTAAGATAATGTGCAAAACAGCGATTGCAACTGAGATGTACAGTACATCCTGCATAGATCAGTCAACACAGTACAAGTTGATCTAATAATAATTTGAAACCCAGCCAGTTATTTTGTCTCATAGAACTTTGATGATTGTTTTTACCCACAGAACCCAACAGTGAAGGACCTGATGGGCTTCGGGCTGCAGGTGGCCAGAGGGATGGAGTATCTGGCCAGCAAGAAGTTTGTCCACAGAGACCTGGCTGCCAGGAACTGCATGTAAGTTCACATCTATTCATTCAACATCACACGAGTGTGTTTTATATATAGAGCAAAGTACAATAGATGGGACTAAAATAGAATTAAATACAGCTGGGAAGGGAAAGAGAACAGAAAAGATATAGTACTGCGTAGGAGATGAGAAAGAATACAAGAGAAGGAGAAAATTGGGAAGGGTTGATTAGTTTTAAGATCAAAGAGAAGAGCAAAGTAAAAAAAAAAGAACTACAATAAAAAGTCCTTTCTTTGCCCCGACAGGCTGGATGAGAGCTACACAGTGAAGGTGGCAGACTTCGGACTGGCCAGAGACGTTTATGATAAAGAATATTACAGCGTCCACAACAAGAGTGGAGTCAAGCTGCCCGTCAAGTGGATGGCTCTGGAGAGTCTGCAGACACACAAGTTCACACCCAAGTCCGACGTGGTGAGGACTGTTACACAACAACTGCAAACGTAATGGAAATAACTTCATAAAAGTCTGGATTAGCAGAAGTACGTATTCCAGCATAAATCCTGACATCCGGCGCAATGCCAGGCTTTGCCCCGTCCGCTTCTTATCATTGTGTGTTGCCATTCTCAAAATCCCTTAGCTACGGGAAACCACAACACAACCTTCGATCTACACTGAAAATGGCAACTTTGGAAGACATTTGGGATCGTGCAACAAGGCAGGGTTGCTCGGTTCTTTCGGTGAACGCTTGTACAGATTTACAAAAGACTATGTTTACGGCATTTACTATCTAACTTGGGCGTTTTGGGACAGATTGGTGGGGATTGCTGTGGACAAAGTAACGTTACACGTGGCGATACATTGGCAACAGCAAATTATGTTTTACACATATTGAGCTAATTTAAATAGCTCACGTTACTGTATTGTGTGAACAGTTAACTGGGGGCGGCTATGGCTGTGGGGCGGCTGTGACTCAGTAGTAGAGCGGTTGCCTGCCAATCGGAAGGTTGGTGGTTCAATCCTTGGCCCTGCAGTCCCATGTCGAAGTGTCCTTGGGCAAGACACTGAACCCCGAGCTGCGCATCGGAGTGTAAATGTGTGTGACTGATTATCTGATGAGCAGGTGGCACCTTGTACGGCAGCCTCGGCCACAGTGTATGAATGGTGAATGGTTCCTGTACCATGTTAAAGCACTTTGAGTAGTCGTTGAGACTAGAAAAGTGCTATATAAGAACAGTCCATTTAATTTAATATTAAATGTTGCATTTTTTTTTTTTCGGGGTGCAAATGTTCCACCAACACAAGTTTCTTCCCGAGACAATTTAGCAGAGCCACGCTCACTGCGTCCGGAGTTTAGCGCCGCCCAAGACCATTGGGATTGGTTTAACCCTTGTATTGTCTTCCTGTCGACCATGCAACTTTTTGTTTGTCTGGGTCAAAATTTGAGTTGTTCTTTTTCGACATTTGTCACTTTTCCCGGGATTTTCGTAATGTAATTTTTTTTTACGTTTTTTGTCACTTTTTACGATGGTTTTGTAGATTTTTGTTTTTTCAGCACTTTATTGATGTTTTCGTCTGTTTTTTTGCTGCATTTCTGAAGCTTTTTCTGGAATTTTTGACACTTTTATCAACGTTCTTTTGTCATTTATTTTTTTTTTTTTAAATGCTATAACATTTTATAAAACACACACATTCAATGAAAGTAGTGGACTGATCATTTATTTTACTTGTGAAGAGCTTTGTATGGAAGCACCCGCGTTATTTTCTTTGACAATTTGGTCGAAAGAAACACAAATTTCTTACTCCACAGTGCTGTGGAGATTGGTCTGGCAATGCAAGACTGGTAAAAGGACAACAGTGAGAGTTCAATTTTCTTGTCTTTACTATAGTGGTCATTTGGCGTGTTGCTATGGGAACTGATGACCCGTGGCGCCCCACCGTATTCGGACGTGAACTCCTTCGACATCACCGTGTTCCTCCTGCAGGGGAGGAGGCTGCTGCAGCCCGAGTTCTGCCCTGACGCCCTGTAAGTACACACACACACCCACACACACACACACACAATCACACCCACACACACTTACACTCCCATATATATATATATATATATATATATATATATATATATATATGCTTATACTCACCTGTCATTCACCTCCTCTAGCAAAGTGCCACGGCTAAGTTAGTGTGAGTGATAAAGTGTAGAGCTGCACTTAAATACATCATGAGGAGAGAGCGAGAGTCTTAAAATCAGGAGAGAGCAGCAGGGGGAAAAAGGTGGAGGTGAAAGAGCTGTATAAGCAATGGAAGTCATAAATAAAAACCACTCAGGTTTCGATCATCCATCATCTACCTCAGCAACAGTCTGAAACCCGCTCACGGTCGAGCGTTACATCTCATCACAGCTGTGGGTCAAGTGAAAGTCACTTTTCTTGCTTCACCGCTAAAGCACAAAGAAAGTTTGGAAAATGAAATCCAGTGCCAGTATAGTATTTTTTTATTTGTCTCTTTTTTTTTTTTTTTTTTTTGCCGTGGTAATTAAGTGCAGCCACTCTTTTCTTGAGCTTTCCGTCAACACTTTTTGAGTTTTATTTGGATCTGTTCACAGCCGAGATTGCCAGACTATCAATGTTTAGAAAAAGTTCTCTTTTCTGCTGATAAAATTCTGCCAAACCTGACGTGGCTGAAAAACAAAACAAAAAGAGCAACCTCTTTGAGTAATGAGCGATAGAAAGAAACAAAACTTACAGTTATTTATATAAAATGTCACATCAAATCGCAGGAAAGTATTTCAGTGTCAGGACAGCTCACGCATCCGCTCGCTTACTCGTGGATTTGTCTTTGTCCATTTAAGTCCGACCCACCGGTGAGTGAAGTGAAACGGACGCCAAGGGTGATCTCATACGGTGCAGATAACATCAGGAGTGTTCACTGCATGTCTATATAGTGTGTGTGTGTGTGTGTGGAAACTAGAGGTCGAGTGGGAGTGTTCAGGTGAGGGAGGTAGAGGCCCAAAAAGTTCCCAAGCTGTAAATTAAACCGAGACATCGGGGGGTGATGCACATCTGCAAACATTCCCGCAATTCTTCACTCCCGATCGTTCGCAGGGTGTTTTGGTGATAGCAGTCGCTGGCAGATACCTTGGACCTGTCGTAATCAGGGGGGGGGGGGGCATTTTTCTTCATTTTTAACAGTGATAGGGTGGCAAGTCAGGAAAAGAAAAACAATAATGGTAATAAGAGAGACGTCAACTTCTGACAGGGGTGAAGAGTTTTGATAAAAGACGACTGATTGTTGGTGTGACAGTTATCTTTGAGACACGTTGCGAGGGAGGAATAACTTCACTGAACCTTTGACTGCTGAGTGATGAAATGAACTATTAGTTTAGATTGTTGAATTTAAGAGTGAAGCCCCTCTGATAGAGTTAAAAACATAAAGTTACCTCCTAGGCCTCCTGCACACTGCCTGCGTGGCGTCTGCGTGGCGTTTTCTACGTCTTTGCACACCAGAAACGTGTCTGACGCGGCGCTGCTGCTGCTAGCCTCGTCTCTACACATTTATGTTTCCCATAAACATAAAGATATACTGATCTGATTACAGCAAAGACAAACGTCGGCAGTATTGACAGCAAAATATAGGCTACAGAATATTTCCTTTTGTATTGACCGGTGCAATAGTTGAAAATCGATAATTATTTATTATTTTTTTAATTACATTTATACCTGCATTTATGTCAAAACCTAGAGACTTTCTAACATCCAAATGTCATTTATTAAATGTATTTTTGTCTAAATGACATATAAACATCTTTTCCTATTGTATTTTGCCTGTAAACGCTTCCAACACGCTTCCGTGTTGCTTGAAAAATAGGCGTCGGTCCTATTTCTAGCATGCATACGTTTTTTGTCACAAAATAAATAAACACAGTGGAAATAAACACATTGTCTTTAATGGAAACCTAATGACTCCGCCGCAGTTCCGGAGCGGATCCGCAGACGTTCCGCAGTTGGTGGAAATGACCAGTTAGGAACGATATGACAGAACATTTTAGTGGTTTTGAAACCTTGACTTTTTCAAACCACGGTATACCTTGAAACCAGTAACTGGCCCATGCCTAGTCTCTTGTTCAACCAACAGACCCGACCCAAAGAAGAACAGTTTTTTTCCAAAAGACATAACCAATTTGAACTCACATTTGCACTGACTTCACAGTCTCAGAACTGTGCACCATACCCATACCCCTTTTTTTGCACTACTTATTTTATTCCATGTTGTTATATTTATCACATGTTGGCACTGGAAAATAAGTTGCTTTCAATCTCATTGTACATGTGTATGACAATAAAAGGCATTCTATTCTAAAATATTAAACCGAGAAAAGCAGTTAACGTTCAAATTTAAGACGCTGAAAAAAAGACTCCTCTCCCTCCCTCTCCCCCGCAGCTACACGCTGATGATCGAGTGTTGGCATCCGAAGCCCGAGCGGCGGCCCTCCTTCCACGAGCTGGTGTCCCGCATCGCCACCATCTTCTCCAGCTTCAGCGGCGAGCACTACGTCCTGCTCAACACCACCTACGTCAACATCGAAAAGATGAGCCCTTACCCCTCGCTCCTCGCCTACTCCACCAACACCCCCACCGTCGTCGCGTCCTCCTTCATGTCTTCCTCATCCGACCCCTCCACCTCCACGTCGCTGCCAACCATGTCCCCCCTCTTTTGCCACGTGGAGCGAGACTGCTGCACCTGAGAGAGAGAGAGAGAGAGAGAGAGAGAGAGAGAGAGAGAGAGAGAGAGAGAGAGAGAGAGAGAGAGAATGGAGGGAAGGTGGAAAAAGACTCAGACACTGAGAAACAAAAAGGAGCAAAGGAAGAAAGCAGCGAGGCGATGAAGAACTACTGTACGTACTGGCCAAACACTGGACCCTGTAGGCTGAGGGGGGGGGAAAAAACAACAGTTTCGAGAGCTTTGACTGTTCACTCAATGTACATAGATCGTCTGACCTTTGACCCCTTTCGAAACCATCGCCAGACCACAGGGTTCTCCATGAACTATAGGGGCTGACCTTATGGACTTTTCTGGCCTTTTATCGACCCCCGAGGAGCAGGAGATCAGTCTTTCCTGCTTCTCTCTACATGACCATTACAACACAGGGAACTCCTCCTCAAAGAGTCCCAGCGGACAAAGGCCACTGTCAAGCAAGCACAACGCTATTCATCAAACACCCCCCCCCCACCAAAAAAAAACGAAATCTCATTGACTGCTGTACCCACACAGGGAGAGGATAGATTTTCTGCGTCTGCTCCTCTCTGGGTGGCACATGTGCTCCGATACGCGGATGTGGCTCAGAACCTTTTTTTCGCTCTCTGTAATGTGAATGTTTGACAAATGGGCCGTGTTATTGTGTCGTATAGAAAATGTCACACCTCCAGCGCCCCCGCGCTCAAAGAGAGAGAACGCCGGGCTGCTTTGATAGATTGCGGCGCCTCGGGTTAAGTAAACCCAGGCACTGTGGAGGTCGATGATGGTTGGAAGGTAACCGGGGAACATCAGTGTAGGTGTAAGGTGGGATGTGGGAAAGAGAAACCACCCCTCTGCTGCCTGCGTGCAGTTCACTGGATGCTTTTATTTGTGTAATTACATTTTGGACAATTAGCTTTTGATGTGCTTGGAGGAAGAAAAAAAAAACATCTGGCAGTCTCCTTGTGACTCACCTGCGTGAAATCCCCAGATGTTTCCCAGTGCAAAGGGTCAGAAGCACCCTTGATTTCCTCCTCTCTTTTTTTTTATTTTTTTAAACCTGAAATATCCCATCATGTCAGAACAGTACAACTATGACAACATGCACACGCCTGGAAAGAACAAGGAGAACCAATAAGAACTATGTCCTGGGATTTTTTCGCTAACCGTATGTCAGATTTTGTCTCTTTTTCGTATATCTTACATTTTATTGGCAGAGAACACGCTGTACCTGATAAAATGATACCTAGACAAAGGACACGAGGGTTCCCTGAGACCTAAAAGTTCATCTTTGACATTTTATTACCTAAATAACTTGTGGTCCAAATTCCAACAAAGAGCTTGTGGTCCCATAAAGATTTCACTGAGAGCTTCAAGTAAAAACATTTTTTACCTCAAAGGGTCCTTGTGTTCATCTGGCTTCTAACCAGGAGTGTGTTGTTATGTGACTAAGTGACAGCTGTATACCACTGTAACTTCATGACGACGCATTAAGTCATTATGAAGATATATTTCAATGTTAAAAGGCCGTGCCAGTGTGTTTGCAAGTTTCAGCTTCTTAAACCCGACTCATGTACAATTTTTTTTTCCTCAAAGCATGCTAATTCAGTTTTTAGTCCGTTCCAGGCAGCTGCTGGCTCCCATTCATTACTGCACAGTAGGATATTCAGATTCTCGCTTGAGTTGTGTAATCCATCACAGGCAACATCAAGTCAACGTTAAGTTTTGTCACTGATATTCTATTACTGTTGTGCGGCAATGTAGTTAAAGTGCAAATAGATGTATTGTAAGTGTGTACAGCGTGTCACACTGTAAGGCAGAGATTAGGGATTCTTTTCACTGTCGTAAAATGTCAGAAAATGGTGAAAGATGTGGATCAGTGTTTCCCAAAGCCCAAGATGACGTCCTCAAATGTCTTGTTTTCAAAGATATTCAGTTTACTGTCATAGAAGAGTGAAGAAACCTAGAAAATATTCACATTTAAGAAGCTGCAGTGAGAGAAGTTTTCGTTTTTTTCCAGAAAAAATAACTCCAACCGATTTCTTAATTGATTATTAAAATAGTTGGCGATTCGTTGAATAGTTGACAACTAATCGATTCAGCTCTAGAGTTGGGCCAATTGACGATCATAACGACGATTGACAATTGAAAAGACGTATGCCAAAGGCCCCTGAGGATTTATTTTTGGGAACATGTATCATAAAATGTATACAAATCCTTATCAGTTTGCTGTAGTAATATAGGCATACAACTTATTTCCTAAATATGAGTTTTACAGAACCCTTTTTAGCAGAACTTCTTAATTCCACGCATTCTTTTTCTCATCAAAAAGTGGCATCTACGTTACCCACAATGCAACTTGACCGTCCACAGTTCAGTAAGGACATTCAGGTGTTTCAGACATTATGCTAGCCTCGATCCACTACCAACAGCCGCCTCTAGTGACATCACTTGAGGCATTTTGTCAGGGCCACGTTCAGCCCCGACAAAACGTCGCAACACTGGTTTTTGTTTAAGCGTTGAACACCCTGTTGTTACCAGGAGTTTACAGACACGTCTCTGCTGATTGGGTATCAACTGTGACACAGCCAATAAACGAGAGACACACCCACCAAACGAGAGAAAGAAAGAAAGAAAGAAGAAAGCAGTTGCACTCATTGACATATATATAAAATGGACCAATAGCCCCCGTTGCTCTGGACGGAGACCAGTGAAGGCTATTAGAAGCACTTTTCCGGTGATCTCTTGCTTTACTGCGCAGCCTCCAACTGACAGAGACAACGTAAATGTGACACGAGCAACGTGTCTGAAAGTTGTAAGTCTTCTGGTAGCTGTGCGAAGAGAAATCTCAATCATTTCTAATCTTACGGAGAGTGTAGGTATATGTAAGGAGATAACATGGGCACAGGCTAATTATTGCGAACTAACATGCTAGTTAACATTAGTAATTAAACCTAAACAGCTCATGTACAGTAAGTCGATACTGCCTGCGAGCTTCTCTTGTACTATACGGTAATTCCTCTACTGTGCGACAGTAAGTCACTTGGTTATGACCCAATCGTTAGCCTATTTTTACAAAAGCGTCTGCTACGGAGCCATAACGTGAGGTACAAGGTAATGGAGCCTTTTATACATTGTCGTGTTTCTTTAGAAATAAACAATGGCCAAATAGAGTCTTTAAACGCTTCAGATGTAAAGTTATTCACAGTCAAGTGACGTAAAAAAAATGGAATGCTAACAAGAGGTGATCGCTTTGTAGCAACAAAATGGCGCCATCGGAGGTTCGAGTTCTGAAGCGAAGCTTACCCCCTTGGTTGCCCGCCGTGTCACACCGTTCCGAGGAAACATGTCGTTCAACCAGGAAACCGTAGCAACACGGTGCACGCCGTTGTGAGCTTGAACGTGCCCCTGGTAACATTTATGACTAAAATATAAAACGTCTGCTTCCTTCAGGGCATTCCCTATGTGTTCTATCTATATAAGTATATATCTATACTTTGATGAATTACACAACTCAAGCACCTTTCAAGAGTTCTCATATTGTACAGAAATGAACGGAAACTAATGGCTGCTTTCAACAATGGAAAAAAACAACATTTTCTAAAACACATGAGGGTGATTTACAAAGTGGTTAGCTGGGATGCAAATTGCACAATATTGGTCGCAAATGTGCTAAAACTTGCAAACCACTGCTGATGTTTATGCCCCCCTTTTATGTTTGCTTTGTGTAGCAGGTTATGTTTTTATCATTTTATCTGAATGGCTGCTGATGTGACTGGGCCATTGACGGACAGGTATGAATGTTTGCTATGACAAGAAAATTGCTGTACTATATTTTTGTATTGATGATGAGCCTCTTCTTTAAGACCGGTGGTGAGTGAATAGTGCCACGAACAATTGAACAAAGCCACCTAATCAATCTTTTCTTTTTTTTTACTAGACGAAACCACTGCCATTTTGTAAATAAAGAGAAGGTATCGTGGGGGGGGGGTCCGCGTGGGCTAGCAGCATGCGTCTGATGATAAACACGTGGTCGCGGATTCTCATTCAGCTCGACAGCTAGATCACCGCAAAAAACAGTCGAGAACGTAGAGTTGAACAAAGCGGAGCCACCTCACACCCCCCGCACGATGCCCAAAGACTGCTGTCACTTTGATCGTGTGATTCTCCACCACTTTGTGCTTAACACTGTCTGTTACTTGTGTGCGTATGTAAGATTTTGTTGTACATAAAAAAAAAAAATATCCTGAAGGTACATGTTCCTATGTAATGTCAAATCAACTCTTGTCAGTCTAATAAAGCTATACTAGCAGAGCTAGAACTTTTCTTTTTATCTTTTGTTTTACAAGACAAGCAGCTCAAACCTGCCCTGGAGGCAAACGTAAAGCACGGCTGTACAGTGTAGAACTTTAATTACAAGTACCCGTGGTGTAAATTACTATCTGCTCACATAGTTTGTTCCTGCGTCATACTTTCCATACGGTGGGTATTGTGCAATCGATGTGCAGCAGCCACTTAGTCAAAAATGCCCGTTTGTGGCCGGTTGGCTCAGTTGGTGGAGCGGGCGCACATATGCGGAGCTTCTCAGTCCCTCCCCCCCCCCCCTTCCTGAAAAAGCCCACGGTCTCCTAAGCTCTTCCCCCCACAAGGGAGAATGACTGCACGAGCAGTGATTGACACACAGTTAGACACCCCCCCCTGGCCATGATTGGTGCATCTGAACAGGGAGCGGTGGATTTTTGCAAATCTCACTACAAGCTGTAGGTGGAGCCAGAGGAGCTGGATTTTTATTTTAATGACCTGCTTCATGTAGTTCTACTGGAACATAGGGGCAGTTTCAGCAAATATGACAGAAAGTTAGTTTTATAAGTCTTACCTACTGCATATTTAAGTAACATCTTCAATGCAGGACTTTTACTTGTAACAGAGTATTTTTACAGTGTGGTATTAGTACTTTTACTTAAGTAAAGGATCTGAGTACGTCTTCCACTGGTTGGCCTTTAAACCTTCAAACTCCATGCTTGCGCAACATTTTGAGCACACAGTCCTTGCATTTTGTTTCTACCTTTTGTTGACAGAAAGAAGAAACCCTTTTTTTTGTTCCCACTGGTTGGTAGTGACCTCTGACCCTTCACCTCTAGCCCCCCCTCATTTCTTCTTATCCCTGTAAATACTGCGGTCTAGACTTCCCCCTCCCTCTGGTGAACTGAGCCGTGACCGTGGCTTTCAGGACAGGTTGTCCTTTTTGCAGTTGCTGGGCAACCCGAAAGATTTGTAAAGAACCTGGTCTGTATAAAAATGAGAGAACACAGGCTTTTAGGGTTATATTTGAATACATTTCTACTCTTGAAAGACTGGACCCTTATGCCTTTGTGTGACGGTTGAGAAAAACAGATTTTAAAGGTGCTACATTTAGCATGTTAGCATCAATAAATCACGACAGCTTAAAAAGGAGAAGATAAAAGACAAAATTAGACGGCTTCAAAATCAATTTTTCACATTGTGCCAGCAGGATGTATGGCTCCTTTATGGCACAAATGGAAATGCTTAGTGGCACAAATCTGAATTCTATTGTTCTGAAATAAGGTTGAAAATGATTGATTGGATATTGAACATCAATATCCAATCAATCATTTTCAACCTTTTGTCTATAAAAATGAGAGAACACAGGCTTTTGAGCCATATTTGAATACTGAATACTTTTCTACTCTTGAGAGACTGGACTCTGAGGTCTCTCTGGGGCCATTGATCCTCCTAAACTGTTGCGAAAAAGAGATTTTAAAGTTGCTACATTTAACATGTTAGCATCAATAAATCACGACCAAATAAAATGGAGAAGATAAAAGATCAAATTAGATGCAATTACAATCAATTTTTCACATTGTGTGCCAACAAGGTCTATGGCTCATTTATGGCACAAATCAAAAAGAAAGTTGATTGGATATTGGTGTTTAAGCATGCTTTTAGCTCAAGTTTGTATCTCAAAGAGCAATAATTGAACAATATAATGAAAATACAATGTAACCCAAACATTGCAACTGAGGGCAAAGCATAGGATCTCAGTGTTTTTACAATACATCCCATGACTAGAATAAGCACTCAAAGTGCTAGGAAAATGAGTTTAATACTGAAGAAGATAATAATGTGTTTTATGAAACATTATTTCTAGACAAACAGATCAAGTAGGCAAGAAGATAAGAAAGGGGGAAGCACTTCATGTTAAATGTCATGACCCCCGGGGGGCTTTCAAATCCTCCACAGTACACAATTCAAACTATGTGGGTATGACTGAGAGGATATTAATTAATTTCTTAATTCCAGAGAAACATACATGTCTTATACCACCTGCAGCAATACACAGTAGAAGGTGTGGCCCACAGTGTCTCCTTTGATAAGGTGAGGTGAAGAGAATCTCCTATTTGTAACGTAGTCTATATCCTTGACGAATTTCTGAGGACTATGGTTAACTCCTCCTCAGATCTCTGCAGGGTAAATCCAGACAGCTAGCTAGACTATCTGTCCAATCAGAGTTTTCTGTTGCACGACTAAAACAACTTTTAAACCTTCACACGTTCCACCAAAATCAAATTCTTTCCCGAGGCTATTTTACAGAGGCGCGGGGGCTCCGTCCGGCACATAGCGCAACCCATGACGAATGGGATTGGTTAAAAGAAATGCCGATAAACCAGAACACGTTTCTATCCCATCCCGGGAATGCTGTGTGGACTAGCCAGACCCTCCTCCGCAGCGCTGCGGAGGAAGGTCTGGCAAAGCGAGACTAGGCTGAGAGAAACAGATGTAGTTGAGAAAGCTGTGGTGGAATTTTCCAGACCATCAGGACAACACGGCCCGTCAGATTAGTAGTTATCTTCCACCTTGCTGAAGTATCTTTGCCTCCAGGCTTAAATTATCCCAGCGAAAGCCATGTTAAGCCCCGGCTAACACGAGCATGAGGCATGTCTGTCTTTGCATCTCACTCTTAGCATCCATCTCGCCTGCCACACCAGGCTTGTCTTTCATCTCCCTTCACTCTCAGTCCTTCACTCAGCCGCCCCCAGTGCTACTGGTGTCCTCTCATCAGGAGTTTGAGAGTTTGTTTTGACACAGTAAAGCCTTTTGTATGCATGTGTGACACAAAAGGCATTTATATTTCTTGACAAAATCAGTGACATTTAGTAACTTTAATAACTGAAATTGTGTTTCTACCAGTTTTATGCACTCTATGGTTTCTCCCTGTATCAACAATGCTTCTGTGCTAAATATGCAATGCAAGACTGACTTCTTAAGTGCTTTTAGTGGCATACTTTTCTCTTAGAATTGTTCTAAAACACATGATACGACATGAAAACTTAAAGACACACTATTGTAATTTAAAAGGTGTCTAATACTATTATGAATACTCAAAAATGTTTTGCATAAAGTAAATGCAATCTTTTGTATGCATGCGTGACGCAAAAGGCATTTATATTTCTTTACAAAGTCAGAAATTAAGTCACTTTATTGCCTAAAATTGTGTCTCTACCAGTTTTATACAGTCTATGGTTTCTCCCTGTATCAACAATGCTTCTGTGTTAATTATGCAATGCAAGACTGACTTCTTAAGTGTTTTTAGTGGCTCACTTTTCTACTAGAATTGTTCGAAAACACATGAGACGACATGAACAATAATGATCTTTTGTGTGCGTTACATAATGACACACTAACAATCTCACATCAGCCTCTCCACTCCCTGTTTCTAATCTTCTCTCCAAAGTCAACTCCAGCAGCCTTTAATTCTCCCCCACTGTTCTCTACCTGTGTCAGTTTGTTTTTGGGTGTCCTTCTGTGTTTGCCTGTCTCCCTGGTGTAAGTGATACATGCTAAAAACGTGGCCACACAAGTGTTCAAAGAGAGGACAGGTGCGGCTGTTGATAGGATCAGTTAAAAGTTAAACTGGATGCAGTCATCAGGTGATTCAGCAGCATTGGTATGTGTGTCAGAGGGGCTGCTGAACCCAAACACACACACACACACACACACACACACACACACACTGACTACGCACTTGCATGTACAGTATGCACACAGACATATCATATGAAAGTGATTGTCCACAAAAACAAATGTTTTTGAATATCAAAACACTGACCTGTAGGTTTGAGAGGTGGCTGTTAAACCTTTCTAGTTTCCTCTTTGACGAAGAACGGATTGAATTCAGTCAGTTACCAACAGATGTCAACCAAGGTTTTCACAACTGCTTTATACTTCTTCTCCACTGCATTTCAGAGGGAAATATGTATTTCATTACTTTCATGTGACAGCTGTAGTAACTAGTTACTTTGGATGTTGTAATTTGTTGAAAAGGGAATTTAGGAAACAGCGAGAGACACAAAGGATTGTCGATCCAAATCGATGCAGCAGAGATAGAAATTTCTCTATGGATCAAGCTCCAAAAAACCTTGGGTCCTACATTTCCCATAATCCAACTCAAAACATCTTCTGATAGACATCCCCCCCCCCCCCCCTCTCCTTGGCAGATAAATGTCACGATCATTTAAACTCCACAATTTCGGTTTGGAACGAAGGCTTTCTGTCATAAATTAGTTTAAATTAGTAATTAGTCTGCGAGCCCAAATTGAGATAACCGTGATGATGAACATTGTGCAAAGCCACAGAAGATATCATGCAGCTGTTTTCACAGGCTGCGTATCTACTCCTCATGATGAGTAAACTGAAATCAATGCGAAAGATTTGTGGAGTTCCCCTTTAATTGGTTCAAATGTGCTTTACCTCGTCCAGCTACAACAACAATAAACGTATGCATTCATTGATCATTAATAATCCAGTGTCACAATCCAATATACGGTTGATACTTTAAGTACATTTTGCTGATTATATTTCTGTACTTTTATATTGTTTAGTTTACATTTAAAAAAAAAAAACTTGCCATCATCAGGATTAGTTGTAACTGACGTGAATTTATGTTGATACTTTTCAATGTTCTCTGTGATGGAGGAAACTGCATACTTACAGCCTCATTTCGAGCAAGAAAGGGGAGGGGGGGTTGATACTTGAAATATCTTGGGTGAGTATCATTGTAGAGCACACATGCACACACACACACACACACACACACACACACACACACCTTATCATCTGATAAAGCAGAAAGTTACTACCATTCTGACCTGCTAAGTCAACTCACATTCTCATTAAACTGTTAATGAGTTTTGGCCAATGAGAGACCAGGGAGGTAGATGGCACAGAGTGGTAAAGTATGCCAATCACCCCCCAAACACAGACACACACACACACAGACACACACACACACACACACAAATACACACACATCTCAGATACCTCGGCCACCTTCATTAAGGATTCCCATCAGATATTTCATGGTTTAGTTACTATTGAATCTATCAGGATAAAACTTGAATGCCACAGCAGATAGGCTTGTTTTTGGATCGTTGGCGCCCCCTATTGATTCTGCATTGTTTCTGCACCTTCATGGACACTTCATCCAGCATTTGTGTACTGGACAAAATAATGGGAACACCACATGAAAGAGAAGTACTGTAACTTTGAAGCATTGTTGCACTGCAGCTGCAACAGTGAGTCATAGATTGGCTGCTGAATTACAGCATTTATCAGTTATAAAAGATTACAATTAGTACTTGATGTGATGTGTGAGTTCATAAAACATCAAGGGTTGAATTATAGAGTTCCAACGAGGCAAACGTCAGCGTCCGCAAGCCAGGAAGAAAATCTGTTTTCCTCTCTTGTACATGTTGTCCATTTCAGGAGCACCTGCTTTATTTTGCTTATTATTTTCCAAGAACTTTTTCTCTTTTAAATTGGCCAAAGTAAGTCTGAATTGCTCTTACTACAATCCATGTTGGATCAATATGTCAAAATCTTGACAGTGGTTTTCTAGGAGTGGAAAAGCCATGTCTATCTCCAGGTGCATTAGTCACATAAACTGACAACAAAATGATTAAATATCCAAGTCAACCGTTCTCTAAATCAGGATAGAATAAGTCACATAAACTGCATCAGCAAAAAAACTGTAGTCGCAAATCAAACTTCACTGACAGATGTGATAGACAGCTAGCAAGGGTATTTCTAAATGTCACACAAGCCTCACTAATCAGGACAGAATGGAATCAGCTCCTCTGTGAACCATAAAAACGTAGCATCGTGAACTTCACGGAGCCGGAATTTATGGCAGGGCTGCCATTTGAAAAATACTTCTGTGCAACTAAAGCACACAGAAACACATAACCTGGGGTAAAGAGAACAAAACGTGGAGCCCTGAGCACTGGAGAACAGTAATTGAGTATGATGAGTCATCCTTCACCCTACTTATACAGTCTTGTGAAAAAATGAGGACACCCATGCTAAAGTTGACTAAAAAGAGGAATAAAAAAAAATCATCTTTTGGAAATTGATCTTAATGCCTTAATTAAAAAAATGAGGAAAAATTCAACCTTTAAGGACACCAATTTTGTTTGTGAATGAATAATGTATCGTAAATAAATAAATGTTCTTCCTTAAAATACAGGGGGCATAAGTGAGTACACCCCTATGTTAAATTCCCATAGAGGCAGGCAGATTTTTATTTTTAAAGGCCAGTTATTTCATGGATCAGGATACTATGCATCCTGATAAAGTTCCCTTGGCCTTTGGAATTAAAATAGCCCCCCACATCATCACATACCCTTCACCATACCTAAAGATTGGCATGGTTTTATTTCAGTTAGCCTAATAGCTGGTTTGATTTGCATTGAGAAATGATCTTATGGAAAGTACCCCATGCCAATCTTTAGGTATGGTGAAGGGTATGTGATGATGTGTGGGGGCTATTTAATTCCAAAGGCCAAGGGAACTTTATCAGGATGCATAGTATCCTGGATCCATGAAATAACTGGCCTTTAAAAATAAACATCTGCCTGCCTCTATGGGAATTTAACATAGGGGTGTACTTACTTATGCCCCCTGTATTTTAAGGAAGAACATTTATTTATTTACGATACATTATTCATTCACAAAGAAAATTGGTGTCCTTAAAGGTTGGATTTTTCCTCATTTTTTTATTAAGGCATTAAGATCAATTTGCAAAAGATGATTTTTGTATTCCTTTTTAGTCAACTTTAGCATGGGTGTCCTAAGTTTTTCACATGACTGTAAACAGGTTTACACTGGGATGTCATTTAAAAATCTCATTTGTTTGTACTATTTCACACTGACAATATATTGCCAACTTTTTCCATAAGAGTGCAGTGATGTTCAAATGGGATGATAAAGCATTTGATTTAATCCTTATAATGTATTTAATGATTTTAATTATCAGGTTTGAACCTCACTGAACTATTGGGTGGGTGTGTATTTTTTACTCTTTTATGCATTAGCCGCATCAATACCTACCTCCTGTGTCCCCGCAAAAACTGGAAGAAATTTCCCCTTGAAGATCTGTGCAGCACCTAAAGCCACCCATTTCATAACATATATAACATTTAGGGAAAAATAATATATGCTTTTCTGAAGTTTAGAAGAAGAAAGGGAAAAGATCCTAGTTGTGACCCTTGCCCCTTTGTCTCCCCATGTGATCCGGTACATGCATTTTGTGTTAAGACGTGGAGTTCTACTTTTATGAATCTTCTTTCAAAATATTATGTTAATGTGGATATTTCTAAAGTAAGAAACATCAAAGGTGATTCAAGCGCTACAACCAAAGGCTTGAGTCGGCCGTTGTGTTAAAACATAACATGATTTCTGTGTTTTCCTTCACAATGAATCATCACAACGTGTGTTTCCAGTTGATGAACACCTCACTTAGGTGTAGATTTCTTCTTTCCTCCGTAGACGCTATATATCAAATACAGACCTGTTTCTACTTTCAACAAATCATCATGTGAGCTATTTCTCACATTTTTCACCTTCAGCTGCAGAGTGTGTGTGTGTATGTGTGTGTGTGTGTGTGTGTGTGTGTGTGTGTGAGTGTGAGTGAGGCCAAAATCCACAATTCAACATTTGGTCCAGGTACTTTATGGCGAGCACCTCTTAAATTCAGACTTTCAGTACAGGCTTGTTGGCTGAGGATGTTCATTCCAGCATCCAGTCTGCTCCAAGGCAAGCAGACCTTTACTGTATGACCCTGGAGATGAGTTGAGAAAAAAAATGTTGATTACATTTTCTTTCGTTTTTTTGTCTGTTTCTCTGCGGTCTTTACAGACTTTTGCTTCTTACAGGTGAGAGGAGAAACCTAACATATACAGTATTTGACAGAGGAGTAATTTAGCATTGAACATCATTTCATTCATTCATTTGTCATTTCATCGTGGCGCAAGTGTCTGAGCACTTAAACTAGAAATGTAAACTTGAATTCTCAAATTTCTCATTGACTAACCAGTCTGGAATCACTCAGACAACAATGTAATCGCTGTGAAAGGGCCGATAATCAGGACTGGGAGTGCTGGTGTACCAAAGAATTCCAGGGGAGTGTGATCACAGCCAGACTGGCGTTGAAAGCCCATATCTGTGGCTTAGTGGGGCACCAAAGTCCCACAAGGCCATTTGGAGGGTTGGAGGTGGATGTGGTATTTTTGTAATCCAGTAGTGGGTCTCAATATTTTCAGCCAGAAAGAAGTTCAAGCTCTTTTGTTTAAATACATAGCTGGTGACAAAAGCATCATCAAAAGCCAGCCAATAACATGCAAAGAAATCAGCAAATTAATCAAAAAGAAAAATGAAAGGAAAGATACACATTTAACATGAAAGTCATACAGCCATATTTGCAGTTCTTTGAGGCTTGGACCCAATAGTGCTTCGAGCTAACATGTTAGATGCTTTTGTCACCGGCTATGTGTTTAAACAAAAGGGCTTGAACTTCGTTCATGCTCACAAAGACAATACATTTTAGTTTACCGTTTTAGCATGCTAACATCTGCCAATTAACACTAAACACAACGTGTAGCTCAGGCTGATGGGAAAGTCATTAGCTTTGCAGGTATTTCATACACAAACCAAAGTATTGGACAAAAATCCAATTTTGACGCGAAGATGGCATGAGGGGAAAAGTTAAGGGATCACCAAAGTTATTATGATTCATCCTGAAGGGGGCTGCAGAATGCACAGTGCTTGAATATGAACCAAATTCAATATTAAGCCATACTATTACTGTCAAGATGTCAATAACAGCAACAGATGTTGAGATATTCTCGCATTGCCAGGCCCTCCTCCACAGCGCTGCGAAAGAAGGTCTGGCTTGTCCACACAGCATTCCAGGATAGGAGAAAAACGTGCTCTGGTAGACAGTCAATTGTGCTCAATCACAATCCTCATGGGCGGAGCTGAGCGCCGCATGGAGCCCCGCTGCCTCTGCAAAATAGCCTCGTGAAGGAACTTGTTTTGGTGGAACGCGTACGTTCAAAAGTCATCCGGCCAAAAAGAGTGACATCTGGCGGAGTTTCCAGAAGCAATACCAGAAGTGGAACGTCGTGGATATAGACTAATGTTGAGATATGCATATATCATCTGACCAAAAACCATATCCTGACCTCACCCAGATGTTCCTACCTGCAGGTTTAACCCTTATGTTGTCTTCCTGTCCACCATGAACTTTTTCAAAATTGAAAATGAACTTTTTCTGGCACTTTTTTTTAATTCATGGTCAATAATCCTAATTTAAATGACATTATACCTAATTTGTGAGTTAGAAAAAGCAGAAATTATGAACTATTTTGACTAATAGTTAAGATCAGACAATGTTGAGTGAATCACAGACTGGTTTAAGTTTGGTCAGGATACTGTTAAAACCTTTTTTTTTTTTCAAATGCTATAAAATTGAATAAAAACACCCAAAATTCAATGAAAGTAATCATTAATTTTACCTGCAAAGAATATTGTATGGGTTCCTACAACATACATGCATGCATCCAAGTTTTTTTGGGGGCAATGTGGTTGAAAGAAACCCATATTTCTAAAATAAAAAACTTTGGAAAACGGGTCAAATTTGACCCCAGGACAGCGCTTCAGCTCAACTGTGCGAACTCTCATCCATCTGCGTTGCTGCTGTCCGCATTTCAACACCGCAGCTATTGAACTGGCACAAAGCAGACCACAGCAGATACTGTCAGGAGGTGTGGAGATACCGTCTCACTCGTCCCCATGGTGCTGCCTCCTTCCACTTTCATGCTCTGCCAAGAAGACATTTCTCACACTGATACTCGGATAGCTGGAGAACAGAGAGGGACACAATCACTCAGCGTGGTATAACCAAAATGATACTCGCACACAAAGGTTGTGCTGCTTTTTTTTTATCTTAACACTTCATCATTCTGCATCTTTAATACCTCAACCTTTTTAGTGCCTTTTGAGTCTGCTGGTTGATTATTGTCCAAGTGGGAACGATGTAATGAGTATCCGAGGTGACTAACCAGTGGCTGGGGGTGAGTCACAGAGCGGCCCCCCCTTTTCAGAAGCAGAGAAACTGAGTTCTCAATGCCCCCTTTGGTCCCCAGAGGTGATGAGTGGCTCCAGTGTTGACACAATGGCGGGACTGCAGGCCATTCAAGTTCGAGGCAGATTACAGGGCATTTAAAGCCCCTCCCTCCTCCCCCTCACTCCCCCAGCGTGCCTCATCCTCCCAAATCTGAAGAAGCACAATTATTCAGCCACTGGTGCCTCACTAAGAAGGGACCTGAAACCCCTGTGATCATTCTGGGCTTCATCAATCATAATTTAAGTTTCTATGTGAAAAGCACAAGATATGTTTAGCATAGTGAGGAGCAAGTGAGAAACAAATACTATGATCCCCTTTAAGTCCCTTCTTAAAACATACTTTTATTGAACAACCTTTCCTTATTTATTTTTGTAGCTTGAACCTCCTTTGAACTGTCTTTTTTTTCTTTGAAAAAAAATGTTTTTCCTTTTCATACCTACATTGTACATGTTATTACACACCAAATACTTTATATGTGTTTTTTTTTTTTAAATCCTTATGTGTTTATCTCTGGTCTGTTTTCATTTTTGCAGTTTTGTGAAGCACTTTGTAATGTGGATTTTGAAAAGGACTCTATAGATAAAGATTTATTATTATTATTATTATTATTATTATTATTATTATTATAAATAAAAATAAAGGCACTGAAAAAATTGGACATGTTTCAGATCTGTAATGATAGATACAGTAATGGCACATGGATTAAAGAGAAGGTGAAGGATGGACAGAGTCAGGCTTGTTGTAAGACACTGTATAGTACCGAAGTGACCCCACCTAATCAAACACAGGGATACAGTGTTGGCATGACATGAAGACTGATTCTTACAAAGGAGGGATAAATTACAGTCTTGGAGGGAGAGGGAAAGGTCACAGAATTGGGGAAGTACGTAGCTGTCAGGCAGCAATTTAGTTTGAAGGATTCATTTTGTAGCTCATTGAGGGTGTGACTTAACATTACCTCATAAATCTAGCTGTGAATAACAACCTCGCTAGAAAAACACACAAAAAAGGTTGCTGTGATGTACCTGTAGGCATTTTAGTAATGTTAAAGTAGAGCTGGAAGGTCTAATAAAGTAGCCTGGGAAAACCCTGACGAACTTCTGGCAAATTTGAGATTTGCTCTGCAAGTCAGTCTGGCCAAAAGCCCATTCAAACCCATTTCCAATTATTCCAAATCGAGGCACCAATCCCAACCGTTGAGGCGTTTTTTACATGATGATGATAGCGCAGCGACCGCAA
Source organism: Perca flavescens (assembly GCF_004354835.1). Taxonomy (NCBI): domain Eukaryota; kingdom Metazoa; phylum Chordata; class Actinopteri; order Perciformes; family Percidae; genus Perca; species Perca flavescens. The sequence continues at coordinate 32,496,161 of NC_041338.1, forward strand.
GCAGCTTTTTGTTTACATTCAACCAAGGGGGTAAGCTTCACTTCAGAACTCGAACCTCCTATGGCGCCATTTTGATGCTACAAAGCGATCACATCCCGTTAGCATCCCATTGACTGCCATTCATTTTGACTTCACTTGACAGCGAATAACTTTACATCTGAAGCGTTTAAAGACTCTATTTGTCCATTGTTTATTTCTAAAGAAACACGACAATGTATAAAAGGCTCCATTACCTTGTATCTCACGTTATGGAGACGCTTTTATAAAAATAGGCTAACGATTGTGTCACATAGTAGAGGAATTACCATATAGTACAGGAGAAGCTTGCAGGTAGTTTTGACTTACATGAGTTGTTTAGGGTTAATTACTAATGTTAACTAGCAATTTAGTTAGCAATAACAGCTGTGCCTATGTTATCTCCTTACATATACCTACGCTCTCCGTCTCTGTAAGATTGGGAATGATTGAGATTTCTCTTGGCACAGCTACCAGAAGACTTACAACTTTCAGACACGTTGCTCACGTCACATCTACGTTGTCTCTCTCAGTTGGAGGCTGCGCAGTAACGCTCAGCGATCACCAGAAAAGTGCTTCTAATAGCCTTCACTGGTCTCTGTCCAGAACAACAGGATCTGTTGGTCCATTCTTATATACTGTCTATGGCAGCAACCCGTCGATGTAGCTGTTGCCGCTACATCACCAGTAGACCAAACGGTTGTTGGTCTGATTGGTCGAAGGACTATCCTTGCGCCCAGAGGCATTTGAGCGGTGTCCGTTGGTGACGCCATCCATCCATCCATCCATCTTCGTCCGCTTATCCGGTGTCGGGTCGCGGGGGGAGCAGCTCCAGCAGGGGACCCCAAACTTCCCTTTCCCGAGCCACATTAACCAGCTCCGACTGGGGGATCCCGAGGCGTTCCCAGGCCAGGTTGGAGATATAATCCCTCCACCTAGTCCTGGGTCTTCCCGAGGCCTCCTCCCAGCTGGGCGTGCCTGGAACACCTCCCTAGGGAGGCGCCCAGGGGCATCCTTACCAGATGCCCGAACCACCTCAACTGGCTCCTTTCGGCGCAAAGGAGCATCGGCTCTACTCCGAGCTCCTCACGGATGACTGAGCTTGTCACCCTATCTCTAAGGGAGACGCCAGCCACCCTCCTGAGGAAACCCATTTCGCCGCTTGTACCCTGGATCTCGTTCTTTTCGGTCATGACCCAGCCTTCATGACCATAGGTGAGGGTAGGAACGAAAACTGACCGGTAGATCGAGAGCTTTGCCTTCTGGCTCAGCTTTCTTTTCGTCTGGCGGTGCGATAGATTGAATGCAATACCGCACCCGCTGCGCCCGATTCTCCGACCAATCTCCCGCTCCATTGTCCCTCACTCGCGAACAAAACCCCAAGGTACTTGAACTCCTTCACTTGGGGTAAGGACTCATTCCCTACCTGGAGAAGGCATTCCATCGGTTTCCTGCTGAGAACCATGGCCTCCGATTTAGAGGTGCTGATCCTCATCCCAACCGCTTCACACTCGGTTGCGAACCGATCCAGTGAGTGCTGAAGGTCGCAGGCCGATGATGCCATCAGGACCACATCATCTGCAAAGAGCAGCGATGAGATCCCCAGCCCACCAAACTGCAACCCCTCCCCACCCTGACTACGCCTCGATATCCTGTCCATAAATATTACAAACAGGATTGGTGACAAAGCGCAGCCCTGGCGGAGGCCAACCCTCACCTGAAACGAGTCCGACTTACTACCGAGAACCCGGACACAGCTCTCACTTTGGTCATACAGAGATTGGATGGCCCTGAGTAGAGACCCCTCACCCCATACTCCCGCAGCACCTCCCACAGTATCTCCCGGGGGACCCGGTCATACGCCTTCTCCAAATCCACAAAACACATGTAGACCGGTTGGGCATACTCCCAGGCTCCCTCCAGGATCCTTGCGAGAGTGAAGAGCTGGTCCGTTGTTCCACGACCAGGACGGAATCCGCATTGTTCCTCCTCAACCCGAGGTTCGACTATCGGCCGAACCCTCCTTTCCAGCACCTTGGAGTAGACTTTACCAGGGAGGCTGAGAAGTGTGATACCCCTATAATTGGCACACACCTCTGGTCCCCCCTTTTTAAAAAGGGGAACCACCACCCCAGTCTGCCACTCCTTTGGCACCGTCCCAGACTTCCACGCAATGTTGAAGAGGCGTGTCAACCAGGACAGCCCCTCCACACCCAGAGCCTTGAGCATTTCTGGACGGATCTCATCAATCCCCGGGGCTTTGCCACTGTGGAGTTGGTGACGCCCCTTTGGAAATGGGCTGTGAATGAAACTTTTCCCAGACCCACTCTCAGTTACTGAGAAGGGTCTGGTGTCAGCCAGGCTACTAATAAGGGTTACATTTTGTTAAAAGGTTACTGTGTTACAGCACTGTCTTGTTTTCAGCATTATAGTCTCTACTCCAGTGGTAGATGTATGTAACTAAGTACATTTTATGCAACTTCATGATTCTATGCATTGCTTTTACTAAGTAAGCAAAGTATTCAGGGGTTGTAAAATGGAGAATTTTATTCCCATTGGTATTGCTACTGTACTTTTACCTGAGTAAATGATCTGAAAGGTACGGAGGCCCTAAGGGGACATGACATTACTTTTTCTTTTTTTTCTTGTGCTTACAAAAAACTTTCTGGTGCACACAAGATACTCTCTAGTGTTCACCAAATACTTTCTAATGTGCGTGAGAAACTTTCTCGTGCTCGCGCAAAAGTATCTTGTGCGCACCAGAAACCAATCTAAGGCTAGCAAAACGATGCTAACAAAGTTCTGCTAACATTATGTGGCTAAAGTTAATATTTCACATTCACAGCATGAAATCAGTTAACAGTTGCCTTAACATACTGTACATATCTGTCTATATGGTTCATACTGAATATCCATATTTATTCTGTTTATCTTATAATATATTCTGTTAATACACTGCATATATCTATATTATTCTTACTACTATTATAATGTTACTGTTACTACATTGCACATATCTGTACATGTTGTTCATACATTGTTCATATTACATAGCCATATGAGATGATTGAGAAGGTGTGTTGGTGTGCGGATTGTTACGGTGATGGATTGCGAAAATGTTGTTGATTTACCTACGATGTAGATAGATGAACAAAGGATTTGGATCGTGAGGGATTGGAGAAGTATTGTTGTGTATATTGGTTGTCCTGTTGTGGGAATGTATAATGAATGAAGAAACGACTTGAGGTGAATGAGGGGTAGGAAACATTACAAGCTTCGGCTTCATCCTGCTCCTTTTCGGACTATTTTTTTTTTTGAAATTGGAAATTGCAATAGTATTTTTAATATTAGTTGTAAGCACTATGTATTTTCTTTTTTTCCCTTTGTGTGTTACTACACACTTTTTGTTTTGTATGTGTGGGTATGTATGTGTGTATGTATATGTATGTGTGTTTGTATAGCTATGTGTGTGTATGGGTATTTGTGTGCATATGTGTGTGCATGGGTTTGTGGGCATGTGTATGTGTATACAGTATATATATATATATATATATATATATATATATATATATATATATATATATGTATATGTGGGTACAAACTGTATGTGTGTGTATATGTGTATGTATATGTGTGTGTATATGTATATATATATATGTGTATGTATGTATGTGTGTATGTATATGTGTATATATATATATATATATATATATATATTTTTTTTTTTTATTTAGTTTTGTTCAAAATAAAAATTAATGAAATGAAATGAAAAAATATTTATTCTGCTCTTACAAGGTAACTGCTAATACACTGCACATATTTATATTTAATTTATATTACTCAAAACCACCTTCTGTAAACCAGCTGTATACACTACTGTCTACACTGCACTATATTTCTTGTCCTGTCTATACTAGTATATCACATTGCACTTTTCTGCTCTTGTTGCACTTCTGGTTGGACGTAAACTGCATTTCGGAGTTTTTTTGTGATTGTTGCGGGCAAAAATCCTTGATTATGCGGCACGTTTTCTTAAAAGATGCGATGGAATATGCGGGATATTTATGCAATTTTATGCGATGAAATTGCGGGAACTTGCAAAAATTGCGGGAACTTGCAAATACTGCGGTTTGATTAAAAAGAGAAAAAAAAGTGATTCCCCAAACACCCTGCTTTTCGATAATGTTTTTCTCAACATTTTTCAACTTTCTGCTAAGATATATGTGACTTTTTTCTAACGAAAATGCGGGGATTATGAAATCATGCAAGCCCCGCATATTTTGCGCGGAAATCGCCAATTTATGCGGCAAAAGTGCGGCGTATTTGAAAAAATGTTTTTCTGGAGGGACTGATATCGTTGTCTTTGTACTTGTGCTCTGCACAATCACAATACATTTAAATCTAATCTAATCTAATCTAACAACTTTGTTGATGACACTATCAGGTCATTTTTATTGCGTTTTCAGGAATATGAATAGACCTACCTCCTCCTCGGCAGCCATTCTGACTGCTACTCAGATTGGTCTCCCGTGCGCACCAGAAAGTATCTTGTGTGCACCAGAAAAAAAAAATCACATGTCCCTTTAGGGGCTCCATATAAAGGTTCCTCCACAACTGAAGGCAACAAATACTGATGTTGACATCCAGATTGGAATTAGGTTTGTGTGTTTCTGCATATAGAAGTGTCATAGTGGATCAGGAAGATGCAATGAACAAGACTTCTAGAACAGTCCTTTTAACCTATACCAGACTTCCTTAAAATGAGTTATTTGAACCTCCTAAAGCTAACAGTCATTTTACCATCTGTGATAATATTTAACAAAACTCTCTTTCTGTCTCACCCTCCCTCTGTCTCAGTGTGGCTACGGTCTTGTTGTATTGAGTATTAAGTTACATGTTGTCTTTTTTTGCTGGCAGCGTGAAAGGGAATGAGTCACAGTGAAACTGATCTCATTCCTCTTACAAGCAGAAAAGTATTTTTCTTTTTTCTTTTTTTAAACAAAAAGTCTTAGCTCGCCATCTAGTGGTGACAGCATATCTGGGTAATCACAGGACTTCCCCAGATTTTTGTGATGATGCAGAAGACTTATACCCTAGGGTGTAATTTCCACTGGACAGGGACATGTCCCCTCCCTTTCAAAATCCCCCCCCCCCATCCTGGATTTTGCATCAACATAGTACCTATAAATGTATAAAGTTACACCCTTGCTTATACCTTAATACATTTTCTTCATGGATGAGAGGGGAACGCTTTCTTTTAATAACTCTCGTTTATTGCATCTTATGAACGAGGTGCACTTGAGCAAAGCACCAAAGCTCAGGTGGAAATGTGAAGGATTACGTTAACATAAAAAAATATTGCTGTAAAAAACATGCATGCTTAGTCAGGTTGAATTTGATAAAAGATGCTTAATAAAGATATATTTAATATTAAATTAAAAGCACCTCAATGTGCTTATTTGTGCTGACAGGTGCTGGCATATAGAGGGAGAAGGCTTTTCTGACTTGACACACATTAACATTAAAGACTGCACAATTTACAACACAAGATAACACCAAGTTTCAAGTTTATTTTATTTATATAGAACTTTAAAACCAAACAAGTTTTGCACCAAAGATACAAACAAAAGTTAAAACCCATGCAATCAGATAAAAACAGAAACAAAAACAATTATGAAATCATGAAAGATTGGAGCCCTGCATGCTCTGTGACTCTATTAGAATAATACATGACTAAATGCTACAATTGAGAAGCCAACAGAAGAAAGTGTTCCTTGTATTCTATCCAATTGTTTTCATATTTTATCATTGTTTTCAACTGTATTCATGTTTCTTGATTGCTGCTGTGCGTGTGCTTTTATCTTTCAATTTTTCTACTATTTTATTATTTTTTTATTGTTATGCACCAAAACACCAAGGCAAATTCCTTATATGTGAAAACCTGTCAATAAACTAGATTCTGATGTATTTATTGATCCCCAGGAGGAAGGTTTTGCATTACACCAGATAGATAGACAGGTAGATAAGAGAAAACATTTAGGAATAACAAATAGAAATAGGAATTAGAAATCTTTACAGTAGGCTACACACTACCTTAGGCCAGTGTATAGGCCTACATAAATCAAATGTCTGTGCAAAACCAATAGTGCAGTTATTTGATTAATTACTGAATCATGCGAATGCATGATCTTTATTTGAACTAGCCAGAGCTACCACTGCTAGCCTACTGCAGCTCCAGTCACCAAAAACACACACACACACACACACACACACACACAGACAGACAGTGACAGAGCATCAATCAAAACCATGACTGCTGAGCTGCTCAACCAAGCTGGGAATCCACCCAGGCGGTGACGTCACTGGGCTCTGACAAGCTGGTGGTGCCGGAAGAAAAGATGGCGGATCATGAGGAGCAGCTATCCGACGAGGAAAAGGTAAGAAGCCTATTTAATCACTAGATAAACTGATGCCGGGGGACGTTAACGCTCGAAATTTCGAGTGGCATTTTGAGGCTGTCTCTCCGGGCATCCTGGCGTCGACCGGCTTGATCAAATGCGGAGAAAACCCAGGCCTCAGCAGAACCGCTGCTGCTTCTGCTCTTATTATTTTTAGCTCAACTTCCGCTCATTTGCAAATTCTGAAACGGTGGCTCCTTGTACGGACCTGACTCAAAATAGGAACCGTGTACATATTATAAATCCACCTAGCATTACCTCCCACACCTTTCTTGTTCTGTGGACATGTCGTTTACCCCCCACCCCCCAGGGTCTCTGGTTGCTTGTGTTATGGAAGTTTTCACACACCTAAGATCGCTAGCTTGTTAGTTTAGCATAGCCACAGCCTGCTAGCTAGACTTAACTAACACGCCCTTTTCGCTGTTTGATACCGCTTTTCTGTCGTTACATAAAAAAAATATATTGGAAGTGCTGGATTGTCAGATTATATTATGCAGAGCAGGATTTAATTCGCCGTGTGACAGCTACCATAGGTATTCTACACGCTAGCTTGCTAGCCACTGTACCTCTGATGAGTAACGTTAGCGTTTCACAGACTGTAGAAAGATGTGGGAACTATGAGCTCCAGTTGGTCAACGACATGATGAAAACGACCCAACAATCAACGTTACAGTTCACAACCTGTATTCATATGTGCTCTTCCCATTTTACAAGTATATATCTACAGCTATAAAGGTCTCACACCAACATTTTATTTATTAAAAAAACAACTGTGTAACCGAAAACTGTTATGCAAACTCGGTAGTTCAAGCTGGTACTGTTAGCAGGGTTTGTACCCCATTACACCACTGCTAGTGTCTGGCAGTACTAGCACTGTTCATTTTCTCATTTCCTTAAAAGAGCAAAGACACAGCCAATACCTTGAGACAGCACGAGTGCACAGCAGTATGTGTCTGCAGGAATCCTACTTAGAGCTGGGCAATATATTGATATTATATCGATATCGTTATATGAGACTAGATATCGTCTTAGGTTTTGAATATCGTAATATGACATAAGTGTTGTCTTTTCCTGGTTTTAAAGGCTGCATTACAGTAAAGTTATGTCATTTTCTGAACTTACCAGACTGTTGTAACTGTTTCTATTATTTGCCTTTACCCACTTAGTCATTATATCCACATTACTGATGATTATTTATCAAAAATATCATTGTGTAAATATTTTGTGAAAGCACCGATAGTCAACACTACAATATCGTTGCGGTATCGATATTGAGGTATTTGGTCAAAAATATCGTGATATTTGATTTTCTCCATATCGCCCAGCCCTAATCCTACTTGCATTTCATTTTTATGTCCTGGTAAATGGGTTGATTTTATCTTTGCAATCTCTATTCATGTCACACTTTAGTCTCTCTGTTAAGCTTGGTTTGTCTTTCGGTTATGCACATTGGAAGCCGCTTTGAGAGAGGCAAATCAGTGTGTTAACTGCTGCTTGGATTTGTCACTGTTGGTCAGACTTTGTAGGCATATTTTAGACATCTCCATGAGATGGGATTGCTTGTGATGTGTATTTAACATTTTGAAAAAGGTTTTGTTAATTAAATGAGTCAACGATTACATACAAAAATAGTCAGTAAATGGATAAATAGTTAAAAACAAGTCACGGTTGCAGGCTTCTTGTCATTCTTAATGGGTACCTGATACAGTGTGTTGTGTCTTTTTCTCACCTTAAAGCCAAAATTGCTGTCAAGCTTGTTGATATCACAGTAAACCGGTTATGAGCATTCTTCTTGATAAATGGTTATGTAATACACCATTCAGAGTTATAACAAGGCCTGACTTTATTTTCTTCTGTTCCACATCAGCCTGAGTCACAAGTTTGTTAAAGTTCAGGCAGCTCATTGACCCGCGGGTGTGACAGCGTCATGCCCATCAGCACACAGGCATCAGCTGTTAGCTAAGCGTTTTATTACAGGGCTAGGGTGTGTAGGCGAGCGACTGTGGCCACTTTGGGATTTTGTTTTGTACTAGCTTCACCTTAAATACAGTGTTCAGGTGGTGTGTGAAGCTGCGGTTAAATTATTAGCAACTTTAGGTGTAGGTGCTGTCCCCACCACATTGGTTTCAACATTGGTCAAGCCACTTTCACTTTTTGACCAGACAGTCTGATTTTGTTGAGGTGAAAGAATAAAAGTTGGCGACCTGCTAGGCTGACTGGTAGAGAAACAGGCACAGCCAACACGCAGTATTTAGCTGGTGGAAGCTGTTTATTTCCGTCTCTGAATATGATTGGTGCCGGACCAAGTGGGCTACATTATGCGTCCATCCACTGTGTGTTGTGCTGTTAAAAGCAGAGTGTTTCCATGCACACACAAGGCTGTCCCTACAGTGCACTAGCTCAGAGCAATCAGCCATCTACTCTGGCCCCTCAGCCTTTATAGAGAAGCTCAGAGGGAGGAAATGAGCGTTTTCATCTGCCTAACACTGACAGTCGGTAATAATTTGCAAAGTCCACTACTAGTCAATTTTAAATAACTATTTCACTGGCTAGCCATGATTTGTAGAATAAAAGAAAAACTCCAAATAATGTTTGATGACCTGACAGAGACTAGTAGAGTGGAGCTGGGCAATATATTGATATTATATCAATATCGTGATATGAGACTAGATATCGTCTTAGATTTTGGATATCGTAATATGGCATAAGTGTTGTCTTTTCCTGGTTTTAAAGGCTGCATTACAGTAAAAAAGATGTCATTTTCTGAACTTACCAGACTGTTGTAACTTTTCTGTTATTTGCCTTTAACCACTTAATCATTATATCCACATTACTGATAATTATTTATTATTTATCAAAAATCTCAGTTGGTCAAGGCAGTTGGCCACTTTGCTCGTTTGAAAGCCATGATGTCTCTCTCTCTCTCATGGGTGGGCCAAATTCTCTGGGTGGGCAAAGCAGAGAAAGGGGAGGTAACCTTGCTCCTTATGACCTCATAAGGAGAAGATTCCAGATCGGCCCATCTGAGCTTTCATTTTCTCAAAGGCAGAGCAGGATACCCAGGGCTCGGTTTACACCTATCACCATTTCTAGCCACTGGGGGGCCATAGGCAGGCTGGGGGAACTCATATTAATGTTAAAAAACTTCATAAAGTGAAGTTTTAATGCTATGGGACCTTTTAAAGACAGGACAGGAAAGGGGAGGGGAGGGTGGGGCGGACGACATGCAGCAAAGGACATTAACTCACACTCTACTGGGTAAGCAGGAGCTTTTACTTGGTGGGAATCCTAACTTGCTATGATGTGACATTAGGCTCGTTCGAGATGAACTGCGCCTCGCCTGTAAAGCGGACGAGAGCAGGCGGCAGCAGCGGGGGGCGGTGACAAAAGTCCGCTATCAAGTCGGACAGTTTTCCAGCTGATTCCAGCAGCATTCAGGATGAACAGGAAGTGACACAAACACTGTGGTTCAATTCCGATTTAA